>NC_135312.1:12064631-12369538 GCF_048772815.1 Callospermophilus lateralis
GTGTCCCTGTAGGATGCTGTTCTTAAGTCCTTTGGGAGCTGTGTCAAATGGTGGTTCCATTCCTAGTTTTCCAAGGAATCTCAAAACTGCTTTCTACATTGGCTGCACCAATTTGCAATCCCATCAGCAATGTGTGAGTATGCCTTTTTCCCCCACTGCCTTGCCAACAATTATTGTTATTTGTATTCTTAATAGCTGCCATTCTGACTGGAGATGAAATCTTAGAGAAGTTTTAATTTGTATTTCTCTAATTGCTAGAGATATTAAACATTTTTTCATATGTTTTTGATTGATTGTATATCCTCTTCTGAGAAGTATCTGTTCAGTTCCTCGGCCCATTCATTGATTGGATTATTTGTTTTTTGTTTTTGTTTTGTTTTAAGGTTTTTGAGTGCTTTATATATCCTAGATATTATTGCTCTATCTGATGTGCTTGTGGTAAAGATTTGCTCCTATTCTGTAGGCTCTCTATTCACCTCACTGATTTTTTTTTTCTGAGAAGCTTTTAATTTGAATCCATTCCATTTATTGATTCTTGGTTTTAATTATTACACCTCAGAGTCTTATTAAGAAAGTTGGGGCCTTATCCAACAAGATGGAAATTTGGGCCTACTTTTTCTTTCATTAGGCACAAGGTCTCTGGTTTAATTCCTAGGTCCTTGATCCATTTTGAGTCGAGTTTTGTGTGTGGAAACAGATAGAGATTTAATTTCATTTTGTCACATGTGAATTTCCAGTTTTCCCAGCACCATTTGTTGAAGAGACTATCTTTTCTCCAGTGTACATTTTTGGCCTTTGTCTAATGTAAGACAGCTATAGTTATGTGGGTTTGTCTCCGTGTCCTCTATTCTGTACCATTGGTCTGCAGGTCTGTTTTGGTGCCAATACCATGCTACTTGTTTTTCAGTATTGCTTGTAGTGTACTTTAAGGTCTGGAATAGTAATGCCATCAGCTTCACTCTTCTTGCTAAGGATTGCTTTGGCTATTATAGGTCTCTTATTTTTCCAGATGAATTTCGTGATTCCTTTTTTCTATTTTTATGAGGAATGTCATGGGGATTTTGATTGAGATTGCATTGAATCTGTATAGTGCTTTGGGTAGTCTGGTCATTTTGACAATATTAATTCTGCCTGTCCAAGAGCAAGGTAGATCTTTTCATCTTGTAAGGTCTTCTTTAATTTCTTTCTTTAGCCTGTTGTAGTTTTCATTGTAGAGGTCTTTCACATCTTTCATTAAGTTTATTCCCAAGTATTTTATTTTTTATTGTAAATGGGGTTGTTTTCCTCATTTCTCTTTCAGCGGATTTTTCACTGTTGTACAGAAATGCCTTTGATTTATGAGTGTTGACTTTATACCCAGCTACTTTGCTGAATTCATTTATTAGTTCTAGGAGATTTCTGGTGGATATTTTGGGTCTCCTAGTTATAGAATCATATTGTCTACAAAGAGTGATAATTTGAGTTCTTATTTCCTATCCATATTCCTTAATTTCTTTCCTCTGTCTGATTGCTCTGGCTAGAGTTTCAAGAATTATGTTAAATAGAAGTGGTGAAAGAGGGCATCCCTGTCTTCTTCCAGTTTTTAGAGGGAATGCTTTCAATTTTTCTCTATTTAGAATGATATTGGCCTGGGGCTTAGCATAGATAGCCTTTACAATGTTGAGGTATGTTCCTGTTAGCCCTATCTTTTCTAGCCTTTTGAAACATGAAGAGATGCTGTATTTTATCAAATGCTTTCTCAGCATCTATTGAGAGGATCGTATGATTTTTATCTTTGAGTCTGTTGATGTGATGAATTACATTTATTGATTTCCATATGTTGAACCAAACTTGAATCCCTGGGATGAACCCTACTTGATTGTAGTGTGCTATCTTTTCGATATTTTTTTTAATTCAATTTGCCAGAATTTTGTTGAGAAGTTTTGCATCTATGTTCATTAGAGACATTGGTCTGGAGTTTTCTTTCTTTGATGTGTCTTTGTCTGGTTTTGGAATCAGGGTGATATTGGCCTCATAGAATGTGTTTGGAAGTGTTCCCTCTATTTCTATTTTATAAAATAGTTTGAGAAGTATTGTGTTAGTTCTTCTTTAAAGGTCTTGTAGAACTCAGTTGTGTATCCATCCAGTCCTGGGCTTTTCTTGGTTGATAGGCTTCTGATGGCATCCTCTATTTCCTTGCTTGAAATTGATCTGTTTAAACTGTCTACATCATCCTGATTTAGTTTGGCCATATCATATGCCTCTAGAAATTTGTCGATGCCTTCAATATTTTCTATTTTATTGAAGTACAAATTTTCAAAATAATTTCTAATTATCTTCTGAATTTCTGTAGTGTCCGTTGTAATATTTCCTTTTTCATCAAGAATGTTAGTAATTTTTCTCTCTCCTTCTCTTCATTAGCATAGCTAATAGTTTATCAATTTTATTTTTATTTTTTTCAAAGAACCAACAATTTGTTTTGTTTAATTCTTTCAATTGTTACTATTTCATTGATTTCAGCTTTGATTTTAATGAGTTCCTATCTCCTACTGCTTTGGGGGCTTGATTTGTTCTTCTTTTTCTAGGGCTTTGAGATGTAATGTTAGGTCATTTATTTGTTGACTTTTTCTTCTTTGGAGAAATGAACTCCATGCAATGAACTTTCCTATTTTTTTGTTTTGTAATGGTGATTTTAACAGTATTTTTAAATGGTGATTAACATTTTAAAAAGTAGACTTTGAGTAAAGCAGATAGCATGTATTAATGTGGGTGAGCCTCCTCCGATCAGTTGAAGGTCTTAAGAGAAATGACTGAGATCCCTGGAGGAAGAAGGCATTCTGCCTCCCCCCTGCCATCAGACTCAAGAGGGGAACTTCCACTCTTGCTTGGATCTCCAGGGCTTGTCTTACAGATTTCACACTTGCCAGCTCCCATAACTGCAGAGGCAATTCCTTAAATTCTCTCTATACATACATTTACCTCTATACCTAGACCTTCCTGTTGGTTCTGTTTCTCTGGAGAACATTGACTAATAGAATTTGATTGGTAAAGAAGCACTCATGTTTCGGGGGTACAGCAAGTCCCTAGTATGGCTTTCCACTCTTTTCTTCAATCCTTACCAAAAACGATTCCCCCATTTTCCAGATTTGAAAACCCGGGTTTTGATGGCACTGGGAATCATGAGCATGTTAGTGGAGTATCTCACCTTCACTCGGGCCTGATTTTCTCCTTCTATCAGGATCCTCTCAAGACCTCCCTCGATCTTGCTAAGAGATTGCTTTTGTTATCCTAGAAAGCAGAGCAATCTTTGAGCCTCCTGCATGGAGAAGCAGGCCTTGCAGAGAGAAGCTGGTCTGTAGAGAGAAGTGAATGGCAACAGAGGGACAGCCCTAATGGCTCAGAGGCCTCCTCTTCAGGCCGGCTCCACCCTGTCCTTCAGCTGCAGGTTCATGTTTGGGCTGATTTTGTCTTCATCAGCTTAGTCAAGGGGTACAGCGAGCTGTGCACACCCCAAGTGAACAGTGCAGTAATCTGTATATGTACACACCCATGAAATTAATGCCAAAATCAAGGTCATGAACACATCATGGTTCCCCAAAGCACCTTGAGCAATTTTGTGACCTTTGTCCTATGTGTCCTGCCCTTCTGCCCACAACTATTGATCTGCTTTTGTTTCTGGAATTGTATGTAAAAGGACTTATGCAGTATGTGTGCTTTTTTTTTCTTTAAGTGGCGGGTGGATCTGGCTTCTTTCCTACTGCATGATTCTTTGGAGACCTACTTGTTGCTGCTGTGTATTCATAAGCATTCATAACTTGTATTGCCCAGTAGTAGTCCCTTGAAGGAATATGCCACAGTCTGTTATGTAGGTGGTTTCCAGTCTGGGGCTACCACAAATAAAGCTGCTCGTGGACAGTCATGTGCAGGCTTCTGCATGGGCTTCTGCGTGGCTGGGGAGAGCAGGGCTTGTTCTGTGCCTGCCAACACAGCCACAAGGATGTTGACTAATCCGCTTGTTGTCTGTGGCTAGTTATGCACCGGAAAGGCAGTGCAGAGCATTGTGACTTGCAGGGCCTGAAGCATTTTCCATACGTTTTTCCAACTGCTGCTCTCATGTAGATTTCCAGGAACAGAGAGACTGAACCTAAATAAAGTATGCATTTGCTTAGTTTTTCATAAAAATGGCCGCTTTCCAAAGTGGTTGTGCCCTCTTACTTTGCCACCTTCAGTTGCTCGGTGGCCTCACTCAAAATTAATGTTTGTTCTTTTACAGGTGAGCCCTCTGGTGTATCCAGTATCCCCCTGTGATTGGAATGAGTTCTTCCCTGATGACCAATGACGTTGAACCTCTTTTCTCTTCAAATACTTCTTCTATTCGGGAGGTGTTGTGATTTGGATTCGGTGTCCCCCAAAATCTCATGTGTGAAGCCATGCAAGACAGTTTAGAGGTGAAGTGATTGGGTTATGAGAGTCTTAACCCAGTCCGTGAATTATTCCCCTGATAGGGATTAACTGAGTGGTAACTGTAGGCAGGTAGGTGTGGCTGGAGGTGGGTCTTGGGGATGTGTCTTTGGTGCATACATTTGTTGAGCTGGCTTAGTCTTTCTCTGCTTCCAGATCATGTCCCGAGTCACTTCTTTCCAAGCACCCTCTTCCACCATGATGTTCTGCCTCAACTTGAGCCCCAAGGAATGGAGTAGGCTGTCTGGGGACTAAGACTTCCGAAGCTGTCAGCACCCAAATAAACTTCTTCTCCTCTAATTGTTCTTGTCAAGTTTTTTTAATCACAACAGAAAAAAAAAAAAAACCTGACTAAAACAGGAGGAGAATTTATATTGTTGTATTGGGTTTGAGAGTTCTTTATATATTCTGGAAGCATGTGCCTATTAGAATATGTGACTTACTAACAGACTCTCTAAGTCTGTGTCTTGTCTTTTCATCCTCCCAACAGAGTCTTTCACAGAGCAAAAGTTTTTAATATTGATGAAGTCCAATTTATAATTTTTATTTCATGTTTCATGCTTTAGTTAGCATGTTTAAGAAATCTGCCTTATGCAAGTTTGTAATTCTTTCTTCTGTGAGTTTTGTGGTTTGGGGATTTGCCTAAAACTATTTTTAGACCTATTAAGAAATGATCAGAATTTTTAAAAGCTTTGCATATGGGTATCCAATTGTTCCAGAATCATATGTTGTCAAGACTGTCCTTTCTCCCCGACCTGTCTTTGCACATTTGTCAAAAATTTACTGAAAACGTATGTATATGTCAATTACCCGCTGCCTCGTTCTGTTCCATGGATCTATTTGTCTCATCTATCTTGATGCCAATACCACATTGTCTATTACTGTGAATTTTTAATAGTGTTTGAAGTCAGGTAGTAAAAACCCTTCAATTTTGTTCCTTTTCAGAATTGCAATTCCATTTGAGTTTTATAATCAACTTATCAATTTGTACTGAAAAAGAGAACGTGCTGAGATTTTGATTGGAATTGTGAGATCCATGGATCAATCTGGGGAAAACTGACATCTCCATAATAGAGGGTCCTTTGCTCCATGAACATGATGGATTTTTCCATTTTGATTTAGGTGTTCTTAATTTCTCTCCATAATGTTCTATAATTCTCAGTGTACAGATCTTTCAACTGGTGGCTGATTGGGAACAGCTGTTCTCTTTGCATAGTAATGTAGTGAAAAAACAAATCCTGTCTTTATTTAAAATTTTGTTATTTTACTTGTCATGGATTTTTGGACTAATTTTCATATTATAAAGCATTGCATTATCATATCATTTGTCTTGATTATGGAGTTTTGGGTGCTGTTTAAATTTTGGGCCAAGGTAAATCCTTCTGGTAACTCATCCTCATCCCAGCCCTAAGTAATCCATACTTTTTATGCTAGTGTCTTTAACTTGAATATCCCATTCTACATTGCTAGTATATAGAAACACAGTTGGTTTTTGTATATTGATCTTGTATCCTGCAACCCTGCTTTACTAACTTTTTGGTTCCAGTACATTTTCTATAGATTTCTTTGGATTTTCTACATGTGTGATCACAGCATCAGTTTTCTGGAAGAGATTGAGTAGAATTAATATTATTTTTCTCTTAAATATTTGGTAGCATTTGCCATTGAAGCCATATGAACCTGGGATTTTCTCTGTGGGATGGCTTTAAAATTATAAATATAGTTTCATTAACAAAGTTATTCAGGTTATATATTGCCTCACGAGTAAGTTTTAATAGTTTATGTGTCTTTTTTATTGGTTTTATTTTTTAAACACATGACAGCGGAATGCACCACAATTCTTATTACACATATAAAGCACAATTTTTCATATCTCTGTCTGTATATAAAGTATGTTCACATCAATTCATGTCTTCATACATGTACTTTGGTTAATGGTGTCCATCACATTCCTCCATCATTGTCTCTTAAGGACTTTATCTCCTTCATCTAAAGTTTGCATCAATTAGCATAAAGTTAGAATATTTCTTATTATCATTTTAATATCTATAGAATTATTTCTATGTCACTTTCCTCATTGTAATATTAGAAACTGTTAATTTCTTTTTCTCTTTTTTATTTCCTGCTTGCTTACCTCTCTTTTAGGTAGCTAAAAAAAAGCCTTTGAAAGCAATTTTTAATTTTTTTTCTGCTTGCCAGTTTGTTGATTTTCACTCTAATCTCTACTACTGCCCTTCTTCTTTTAACTTAGGTTACATTTTCTCTATTTAGTTTCTCAGGGTAGAAGGATTTATAACTTTCTCTTTTTGTAATATAGGTGTTTAGTGCTGTAAATTCCATCCAAGTGATGCTCTTACTTGCATCTTACACATTTTGATATGTGGTTCTATTAATCCATTTGCTGTTGCTGTAACAAAATACATAAGGCTAAGTTCTTTGTTAAGGAAAAAAAAAGGTTTTACTTATTGCCAGTTTGGAAGCCGAAGTGTCTAAACTAGAGTAGCCCCATTGGTTCAACTTCTGGTAAGGGCCCCCGTATCATCCTTAAAGATAAAAATAATCAATGAAGTACCATGTCCCTGAATGTCCCCTTTTTGCTCTCCAGATGTAGCCAAGTTAAGGGAACAGTAAGAGTCAGCCTGGGCTGGGATGTCAGATACATATTGTCTTAATACACTGGATTTCCCTTACATCCTCTGGGGTCTAGGGCAAATTAGTGTTATCTATAAGCTACTTTCTCTCATGTACACCAGGACAGTTGCTCCTTGGGGTGCTGGTCATGCAAGCAAGCTAAACAAGGTAATGCTGATGGTGTCACTGATTCTGCAGCCTAACAGAGAAAGCCCCTCTCTGCATAGCGATGGGTGGGGAACCCAGGGCCCTGTGTCACTCGTCCAGCTGGCCACGCCTAGATGAAACACCCTGAGGAGAGGAGGTGCTTCCTGGCACAGCACAGGGACAGGGGAGTCCTATCTGTTCAGCCTGTTGCCACTGGATCTTGTTCACAGTTTTCAGTGGAGACTTTTGCCTTGTATGCCACCTCTGGGCGTTTCTATGGTCTCCCTGAAACCTTTCCCTATGCCCTGGCACAACTGGACTATGGACATGACAGTCCCCTTGACTCCATTAGACAAGGGGGATGTACCTATGAGGGACAGAGATCACAGGAGAGATAGGAATCCAAAGATGGGGAAGAGCCAGGGTTACCTTTTCTATAACAACCAGTGCTATGGAAACAAGTCACTCCAGGGAACCTTTCAATGTGGATCACCCGTGGCCTACCCTCCCTCCAGGCCCCCTTCTAGAAGGTTCCAACACCTCGCATCACCACACTGGGGACCAAGCTTCCATCATGTGAGACTTCAGGAAACACAATTAAACCACACTCACTATAGCAGTTACATTCTCATTTCAACTCAAAATATCTGTCTCCTTTCATTTTTTTTCTGACTCATAGGTGTATTATTTAAGTATAGAATTAATTGGAGATTTTTTTCAGGTATATATATTTCTCTTATTATTTTAAACTAATATCATTATGCCCAGGGATGATTTGACCCAATGTATTGAGGTCTTTTACCTGTTTTGTTAAATGTTCCGTGTGCACTTGAGAAGAGCCTTCATCTGTCATTATTGGCTTGAGTATTCTATAAAGATCAATTAGGTCAAAGTGGCTATTAGTATTGTTCAAGTCTTCTATTCCTCTCTTAATTTTCTGACTAATTATTTGATCAATTATTGAGAAAGGAATGTTAATAAATTTCCTACTTGTGGATTTGTCTAGCTCATCTTTCAGTTCTATCTGGTTTTGCCCCATCTATTGGATGCTTGTTGCTATCTGCATCCAGTGAAGCTACTTTGCTACATTTGTAACTTAAAAAGCCAGGCAATCTTCCAGCCCCCTCTTCTACCCTCAAACACTGACAATCCCGAGGTCTCACCCTAGTCTCATAAACAGGAATAAACAATGTTTCCCAACTGAATTGCTTCAGGAAGCCACGACCAAACACATCTTTTTTTAAAAAAGCAGAAGCAGCATCTTTTCCTCTGCTGACGGTACTTGAGATCTCATTGGAGAAGCAGATCCATGACCCTGGAGCAAAACAGACAAGGCAGTTTGTTATCAATAGCCAGATCTGACTAGAAAAAAAATTCTGCAGGTTTCTGGAGGGGCAAGAGCTCAGGCACAGCGGGGGCTGCTCCGAGCTCTGGCTCTTCCTGCATCCGCCCTCCTCTTTCTGCTGGTCCCTTTCCTTCCCTTCCTTCCACTTTCGCCTGGTACCTAGTCCCAGTCCATTCCTTTGTCAGAAGAGGGTACAGTTGGTTCACACGAAGCCCTCCACCTCAGAGTGCTTAGGAATGGAATCGGCTTTGAAGAGGTGGAACTTGAGTTGGCCCTTGAGGGACAATAGCTGGAGGAGGATTCTCAGGGAGAAGAAGCCTCCATAGTGAGTTCTTCACAAAATGAATAATATGGTTGCAGGACCATCTGAAGCTTCTCTGTTTTCTATTTGATCTTTGTTGATCAAAAAAATAAGGGTGCTTGTTAGATTAGTTTCTTTCTACTATCAAATCACACGCGTTTCAATTCAGGAGCCAGGACTCAGTGACAGGGAATTAGCCTTTCCCGTCTCACTACCTTTCTAGAACTACTTACGGATTCCTGGGTATTTTACTAACATTTTGCTAGCATATTAGATATAATCATTAAATTTTATATCTTGATCTTTTTTTGATATCTCTACAGAATTTTCTTTTTTATATAATTTTGCCCAACATAGTTTTTGAAATAGTCTAATTAAACAGCTAAACAATAGTTCATGTTAGCATTTTATACCTAAATTGTTCCCAGCTTCTCTTTTTTTTAAACTAGGCTACCAATAGGTTCTTAAATAAACAATATTTATGATTCCATGATGTTTTGTAAGTGAAAAGAATTTTTAGAGGTTATAAAGTTCAATCATCTCAATTTTCAGGAAAGAAACTGAGAATATGGTTAATTAACTGATTTTTTTCTTTTCTTTTCTTTCTTTCTTTCTTTTTTTTTTTTTTTTTTTTTTTTTGCAAGCTATGCTTCTCAAACTTTAAAGTGTATGGGAATCACCTGAGGATTTTATTATTAAAGTACAGACTATGTTTCAGTAAATCTGGATAGAGCCTTATATTTTGCATTTCTGGTGAGTTTCCAGGTGGTGCAGATGATTTATGCATCAGGCAAAGGATTTGAATCCAAATGTGTCTGTGCAAAGCCCAGGCATAAACTACTCTACACCACCTCTCTTTCCTACAGTGAGGAATGGAAGGCTGCAGGACCTAGGACCAACTGGTGGATGCTTTCAAGAGCAATTGAAGTTTAATTTCATTATATTAGTGTGAGGACATCTTTTCTGCCAGCCATTGGGATGTGTAATTGCTGGCTAAATACCTGATTGGTGGAGGGGTTTAATAAAAGTTCAGTGATGAAGGGGACATCTAGCATCTGCTGACCTTGAAGTTATTCCCAACCCCAAGGTTAAGGTTTTAGAAGTTAATATTGAATACTTGGAATATTCATCTGGACAGCTAGAGCTTCAGCCATTTAAGATTCAAGGAGCCATTTTGTGACAGAAGTTGCATTTCTAGCCAGAAATTTCAAATGAAATTAGTATTTTTTTTTTTTTTTAACTAGACTGGGTGGGGGTTAAAGATCCAGGAGATGGCCAGAGTTTTCACATGAAAGCAAACCCTCTCTCTCTCTTTTGGAAAAATAAAACATCACATGTGAGAAATATTCAGAAATATAATTTGCATTTGAAGAAAATGTCAGAATTATTTAACACAAGATAGAAAGGAAAAGTGAAAATGCAAATGATTGGGGTCTCTTTACAAAAGGAAGATAGTGTCGCTGCTCCGTGCAGACACATTTCTCTGTGCAAGGTTTTCAAATGATAATGTTCTCCTTGAAACATGTTAAATGCCTGAGCCGTAAATTTCAAATTGTCACTGCATGATGAGCTCCAACATTAAAGAGCAAGAAAGGACTGCTTGTTTTTCATACAAGCTACATTAAAATTCCTGAAAAATTCCCATATGAGTGGTTCACTTTGTTAAGTTTCCCCCAAATTGGAGACCCCGCTTGCTGCATGACCATCAGAGAACAACACCTTGGGGAGCCCCCACCCCTTATAACCCAGGCCAGTGCCTGCCTCGGTCTTTGGGCTCCCATTTCCAGCTACCTGTCAGACATGTCCCTATAGACATGCAGCTCAGTCTGTCTAAAACCAAACTCATTATTCACCTTGCCCACCAGACCAAGTCCTGCTCCTGCTTTTGAATACATTTGTTTTATGTCTCTACCTTCCTCTTCTCAAAAGCACACATCAGACCCCAAACAGATTCTCCAGCACCCTGCTCTCCACCCTCACACCAAGTTCCGTCGAAGATTGTTGTTCCGGGTGATTTGACCCCCAGGACCTCAGTTCATGTTCTTGTAGCTGTGACCTTTCTGACGCACTCGCCACACTGAGGCCAGATTTTTCCTTCTCGAGTACAGGATTCTTATTCTTACTACTCTTTTGGTCAGGAATCTTTGATAAGGGCAGCTCAAAGGCCGCACTGCTCACCTGGCTTTCAAAGCCTTCCGTGAACTGTCCCTACTTTTCTGGTGAGCTTCAACGCCTCTGAAGCAGCAGAGTAGCTTTCTCAAAATAACATGCCATTCTCAGAAGATAACCCTTTTGCACGGTGGTTACAAGCCTTTGGTTCAAGTCCCAGTTCCACTCTTCCTTAGCTGTGTGGGACCTTGATCTGACCTGAGAGCAAATCTCCTAAGACAAGGGCAGTGTAGTGCCTGCCCCCTGCAGTCAGGGCAAGGCTTATATTTTAAACTTACAGCAGAACTTTCAGGTTCTGCTCAGGATGTTCAGAGCTGGAAAGAGGATTCTTCCTGATTGTGGTAACTTTTTGTTGTGACCAAAATTCACAACAAGAACAACATAGAGGAGGAAACGTTTATTTCAGCTCACAGTTTTGGAGGTGTAGTCCATGGTCGACTGAATCCATTGCCCTGGCCGAAGGTGAGGCAGAACGTCATGGCAAAAGGTATGGTGGAGGAATGCTACTCAGCCCACGGCAGCCAGGAAGCACAGAGGTCAAGGCATCAGCAACCAAATATAAACTCCAAAGGCACATCCCCAGTGACTACACCCTACCTGCATACAGTTGCCACCCAATATAGGGTTCTTCCAAATTGTTAATCCATCAAGTAGATTAATCCACTCGTTAGGTTACAGCTCTTATATCTAATCATTTCACCTCTGAACATTCCTGCATTATCTCCTGAGCTTTTGGGGGAAAACTCACATTTAAAGCATAATCCTGATCTTACAAGAAATGAAGCCAACCAATCTGCAAACTCATGATCTTTCTGTAATTAATCAAAAATCAGAGGTCCCAGGGCAATGGACTAGCCCCAAATCTATGGAGAGATAGAACATGAGCATTTGCTTACCCAAGGCACCTGCTGCAGGAGACCAGTAAAAATTTAATTAAAATAACTAGTTAATGAGGAGAGAGACTGATGAGAGAGAATAGCACCCTTGGGGGTCACAGAAGGGACATTAGACACCCTTTTGAAGGTGTCTTTTCCATGGATCACTGTTAGACAGTCTTAAGAAAGCATCCTCCACGGTGTCTGCCTGGGGTTGAGGACAGAGGCCACTGCATGGTGGACGTTCAATACCACCACGCTTGCCTCATAAAAAAGGAGATCATTGGTCAATGGCCTAATCTACCTTGACTTTATACAGGACTTAATTCTTTACCTTAAAATTATAAATGTCAAGTCAGGAATTTCTAACCCCCTATTTTAAGAAGAGTAAAAAATTGTTGTCAAATAATTATATTCATTTCCCCAGGGCATGCATAAAATTTTTCTTTAGAGACAATCTGAAAATCATAGTCAAGTTCTTTACCTGTATCTTCTTCCCTGAGTTAGTAGCCAAACATGAGATGTTAAAGGTTCAATCAGACATGGGCTCATTTAGTATGACTTACTGCTATCATGTCAGTTGGATTAAAATAACAGTTAATAGCCCATTTTACATGATAAACCGAGGCTCAGAATTTAGGACTTGTCCAATACTAAAAGGCAGCATTGTTAAGACAAGGTTGAAAGAAACAGAGGAGTTGGGGTAGAGAACAGAAGCAAAGGGAGTCAACCATGTAAGACCTTATAGTCCCCCTTTATCTCACATGCAATTTGCTTTTATATATATATATATTTTATTGGCACATTATACTTATTTGCAATGGTGGGATTCATTGTAACATATGCATGCATACATACATACAATATAACAAAGTAATTCGGGCACTATCATTCCCCAGTATTTCCCCTTCTTACACCCAATTTGAAATTATAGATGTGTTTTAAAAACACCCAGATAGGATTTGATATGGATTTCAATGTTACCTTTTCAAACAATTAAGATCCTTTGGTATAGTTCTACATGAGCCACCCAAAGACTCCCTCTTTCTTTGCTGGAGGCCATATCCTGGTTTGCCTTTAGCAAGCTACCCTGCCCCTACTTGGAGCCCACAAGATTCATGGCACTCTAACCCAGGGCAAGAGCATGTGCCAGGGCCCACCGCTGGACAGCACCAGGTCTGCTGTTGGCCATGTGTAGCTTGTAGGCCTCTCAGGGCCAAGAAGCCTCTGTTCTCAGTTAGAATGGGACTCCTTCTTCTCTGGCCTGGATGTTAAGCTGACAGGAGAAACTCGCCACAGAAGAGCTAGAAATGGGCCCCTAGGCCGGGAATGTTTTTGAGCTTGAATCAAACCTTCGTGAGCTCTGCCTACACCTTGGCAGTTAGGTGAACAATTACTCCCTCCTTCCTTGCCCACCACTTTCTTCTTCTTAAGCTATTTGAATGGGTTTTTTAAAACTGCAATGGAAGCACATCAATGTATCCTTCTGTGGCTATTAAATGAGTACCATTGTAAAAAAGATAACCAATCTTTTGGCAAGAATATAGGAAAATAGACTCCCTCCTACATAACTTATGAAAATATAAATTGACATTATATAAAAGTGTGTGTGTGTGTGTGTGTGTGTGTGTGCATGTGTTTGTGCATGCCCCCTCACACAAAAATTCTACTTTAAGAATCTTAAGTAAATAATCAAAAATGTGTGAGATAAATTAGTAAGAGTCTCCACCGTTGTCATTCAGAACATTAAAAGATTGTAAGTAATCTAAACATATAATAGGAGATGAACTAGATAGCAAAACATTTATATGACACAAACTAAGCAGATTTTAAATAATATTGTGGGAGAATACTGATGTTAAAGTGTTCATAAAACATCACTTGGTGAAATATAAGTTGTAAATTATAGGTACAGTATAATTTTATTTTTGCTCATAAAATGTAGACTTGTATACATGTAGAGAAAATGGGAATATATTACCAGTGGTAGAAATGCCAGTACTTTTTAATTTTTTTCTTTTGATTATATTTTTTTTAAAAAAATATATATTTATCTTGATATGTTATCATGATATGTTAAATGTTATTAAGATAACATTTAATGCTTTCTAAGAAAAATCATTTGAATACTACATTACAGGAAATTTGGAAAGACAAGACAATCATATCACTATAGTAAAGTCATTCTCCATTTTGATCTTTCTTTTCAGTCTTTGTCTAGCTACTGTTTTTCTTCATTCTTTAGCTATTAGACAATACATACAATTTTGCTTCCTGCTTTGATCACCTAACACTTGGCTGGTGTTTAGTATTTCCCCAGATCATTGTTAGGTTCTTCTACCCAGGATTCATCGTGGGTAACAGCCCATACTTCTTTATTTAACCATTCCCATATTGTTGGACATTTAGGCTGTATACAATTATTCAAAAGACAAGCTGTATCAGTGTGTATGTTTGTGTATGTTACATGGTTTCCTTCTGAGAACTCCCCAGGAGAGGCCTCATTTCATCTTCTCAGCAAGGTCCCTTTTGGACTGAGAGCTACTGGATGAAAACCACCCCCCCACCCCACCCCGTTCTTGGCCTCATTTCTTACTGCAGACACCCTGCAGCCATCTCTGCCCAACTACAGCCAGGAACAGCCCTTTAAGCTGAAAGAAACAGAGAACCTCTGATACCTGGAAGAAGGCTGGGGCCAGGCCAAGGATCTGCTGGGGAAATGCTGAGAGACGGGAGCAGGATAGCTCTTTCCGGTTACTCCTAAGTGTAGCTTAAGGCTGAGGGACATCGATTGAATCAATATCTGACCTGGAGCCTGGTTTTCTGAGGAGTGGAGCCATCTCCTTACATCCAAGGCCAGAAAGAGGAGATTGTGCAATGGGCAGGAAGGGAGGGCCCTTCCCTAGTGAGTGAGAAGGGGCGTGTAAAGGACAGAGGCCAGCCTTGGGTCAGGAGGCCTCAGTCCTACCAGCCAGATATGTGACTCCAAGAAAGTCTTCCCAAAACGGTGGGGATAATAATCCCTGCGCTGCCTGGAGGGCTGCGAGCCTTCCATGGGATCAAGATCTTCGGTGTTTCTAAGGGTACGAAGATGACGGGGTGCTCTTCTCGGTACACTCACAGTGTTGGATGGTAAAGGGAGTCATTTCTTTACTCCACAGTTATGGAGTGCCTGCTGTGCACAGGTCCTATTTTTGGTACGTGGGATGTGACAGTGGGAAAAAAAAAAGATAAAGGTTCTCATGGAATGTTACATTCTAGTACACAGAGACAACATGAGTACACACATAAGTCAATAGGCAATTTCAGAAAGTCATGCTACGGAAAAGAGAGAGTAGTTCATATGACGGAGTTTATAGGAAGACGGTTGTTTTCTGCTAGACTGAATGGAAGGTCTCTGAAGGTCTTTCGTGCTGAAGCCTGAAGATTTCAAAGAGATGAGGTCAAACATCTCCAAGCAAAGAGGGGGACCATCACCAGGACCCAACCAGGCTGGCACTTTGACCTCAGCCCCTAGCCTCCAGGACTGAGACATGACTTTCTGCTATTTTAGACACCCGGCCTATGGTATTTTGCTGTAGTGGTCCAAGGGCTAAGACAAACAAAAGGAGCCGATAGGTCCCTACAGGATGACTTCAAACAAGTCTCATTTTTCTTTGGTCCACAAAGTCTTAAGTTAGGCAATGCACACTCAGCAGGGGTGATATGAACCCCAAAGAAGCAACAATTGGTTGTGGGTGAAGGAGCACAAGAAAAAGTCTTAGACTCTTTATGTGTGAAACAAATATACAAGTCTTAGACTCTTTGTGTGTGAAACAAATAAACAGATACTCAGTACCTCTGTGTTATTAAATGTTTTGGAGGTGGGGGTGGGGCTAAAGACAAAATATCCCCAAAGGAGTCTTGGACGATCAGTAATGAAAAATAGGTTGAGAAATACTGAGTTAAATCTAGTTGGGGCCTAGCAAGGGGTCACTCAAGGATAAGCCCAAGTTTCCTCCTATAGCAGGAAGCTGTAATTCCAAATCCTCAGATTTCATCCCCTCCATCAGCTGCCATGAGCTCCTAAGAGCTGAGAGTCACAGAGATGGGGTCAGGAGAAGGTGATCCCATCTTCATAATTGTGGCTCACTGGATCTTCGGTCCTCAAAGCTCAGGCAGCAAGGTCCAGGATACCCCATTCTTGCCCCCACAGAGGCCAAACATAACCAAAGGAAAAGCAATGCTTCAAAAAGAAAGAGATTTTCCTTGCACACACATGAATCCTACAGGTAAGCAGTCTGAGGTGGACGCAGCAGCTCCACAATGACCCAGGGATAGGCTCCTTCTCTGGGGTTTAAAAATGGTTGCTGAAACGGAGCCATCATGTCTGAAGTCCAGGCAGCTGGGAGTAGGAGTAGAAGAAGACACACTCCTTTTCTTTGAGTATATTTCCAAGAATCTGTTCTACTTCTATCCCACTGCCAGAAACATACACAACCCCACCCAAAGGTATGAGAGATTGGAAATAAGATGGTAAGGGCAGCAGTGAGCCCAGCCCAAAGTTGGATGAACTACTACTAGGGAGGAAGGAGAGCACATGTGCCAGGTACAATCTGCAGTCCCTGCAAAGTGAGAAAATCGTTCATGATGTACGCTACATGGTGCTGAATCAGGAAGATTCCTGAGCCTAGGCAAACAGGCCTGACAGGCCTCCACGAGTTTCTGTCTCTTTGGCCTCTGACAAGGTCAACTTTATACATCAGTGTGACTGGGCTAGTGGGTGCCCAGATAGCTGTAAAACACCATTTCTGAGTGTGTGTGTGTTTGTTTCCAGAGAGGCCAGCATTTGAGTCTGTGAATTGAGTAAAAAAGATCACCCTCACTGATCCATCGAGGGCCCAAAGCGAATAAAAGACAGAGGAAGAATGAACCCTCCCCTCTTGAGCTGGGAACTCACAGGCCCATAGACAGGAGTGTTCCTGGATCCCATGCCTTTGGACTCAGATAGGAACTTCCATGAATGGCTGCCTTGGATCTCAGGCCTTCAGCTTTCCTGGGCCTCCAGCTGGCCAGAGGCAGACTAGGACTCCCTAAACCTCTACAATCATGTACGCCAGTCCCTCGTGGTGAATCTCTTTCTATTCTCCTGTAGTTCATTGTTTTGTGGAAGAAGCCTGACTAATGTAGCTTCCCTCTTGTTCCTACTTGACTCTCTAAGGCAGCAATGAAACCGTGAGGAGAGATATAAGGGCATGTTTTTACAAAAAGAAGGAAAGTCTGGGCAGGATTTTATATCTAATGGGGGAAGGAGAGGAAGGGAAGAAGCACTGATTCCCATTCAGGTTTCTTTATGCTTCCTGCTAACATTCTGACCCCAGTAATGGGGTTAGATTGATGGTCTAGACCCTGCTCCATCCTCCACACTCACTATTTTTTTCTTGCCAGAAATTGAGGATCGGTAAAAAGGAGCTCTGAGCTTCCATTACGCTGCAGACCATCTTCCTCTGAGAGTCACCGAAGCAGAAGAAAGATGAGGGACGAAGAGGGTGGCGGACCCCAATCGTGTGGAGGAACATCTGTAGGGAGACTGTCACTAGGGGAGGCGGGGAGGACAGACACTGGAGAGCCCTAAGGGAAAAGAGTCCTTCAGAGCCTGCTTTGGCAGAAGGTGCCAGGTGCTGAAGGAAGTTTGAAGAGTGTGTTCACGGAACAGAGTCGGGGAGAGGGATGAGTCACAACAGCTGAGTCACCATGTTGGAGGCACCTGAAGAGGGAGGAGGCGTGTGAGGCACAAGAAGGCTCCGGGGGCTGAACAAGGGGGACTTGCTTTGGAAAATTCCAGGTTGTTTGTCTGAAGTGTGGATTGTAAGAGGCAGGGCTGGCTGGAGGTCCAGGGCAGAGGAGGAGGACTGGTGGGTGGTGGATTTACCTGAGAGGAACTAATGGAAAGGAGATTCCAGTATCTCAATTCTAAATGGTCTATGTGATTTGGGTGGGCAGGAAATGGCGAACTTGGATTTAGAGGCCATGGATAAGACTGAATCCAGGAAGGCTTTGGGTCTGCAGCCCACATATACTAGGAAAAAGCAAACTCTAAATCTGTAGGACCCAGGGTGAGCAGATACCTACCTGCAGAATCCACTGCAAAAGCACAGTTAAACTCCACCAAACTGGGTTGAATAGTGTCCCCACCAAATTCATGTCCATCCAGAGCCTCAGAATGTGACCTTATTTAACAATAGGGTCTTTGAGGATGCAATTACTTAGGATGAGGTCACACTGTACTTGGGTGGGTATTAAATACAATGTGGCTGATGTCCTTAAAAGAGGAGGAATTGATACAGAGACATAAGGAAAAAAAGGGGGTGATGAAGATTGGAGGGGTGGTGACACACCAAGGAACATCAGCAGCCAGCAGCCAGCAGCCAGCAGCCAGCAGCCAGCAGCCAGCAGAAACTCACAAGAGGCAAAGAAGGAATCCTTCCCAGAGCCTTTGCGGGGGGAGCTTGCCTTGTCAGCAGCTTGAATTCAGAATTCTGGTCTCCAGAACTATAAGAGGAAAAACCTTGGGTGTAAGTCACTCTGTTCATGGTGCTTTGTTACGGCAGCCCTGGGAACAAACACACTGGCCCTGTGGGACTTGGCTCTGTGTGTGCTTGAGAGCTCAACCCATCAGCAATGGAGAGAGGTCTCCAGAGGTCCTCAGTGCAGGGACTAGGGGCTGAGGGGGTGGATGTGGAGAAGAAAGAGCCAAACTTGCAAATGGGAGGACATATCCCCATCCTGAGGGGCCCCTGGATAAAGCACTCCAGTGACCCAGACCCAGAAGGAAGCCTGTCACATGCTCACTTCTGTTGCTATGGCAAATCCTTCTCCCCACCCCAGGATGATGCCCAGACCCTCTCATTCTTGACTGGAACTATAAATACTTTCTCAAATGTCTGGCACATAAAAAACAGGACCACCCCTATTTTAGGAACAAAATTCACCTGTATGATGTATCAAAGGGAACATGCCCTGCAGTGGGGAAATCCAGTCAGCTAGAGAGCAAACATTAGGCAGCTGACACCATGGCTCACTGTGTTGGCTGAGGGGAAACAAGGGAGAAACCGAGGTTCAGAGGGGTGACCTGATTGGCCAATGTCTGGGAGCCATGGTGCAGCAGAACCAGGATCCAAGGTGGCCTGGTGAGGCAAGGCTGGGATCCAGGGTGGCTGTACCTGGTGCCACGGAGCCTCTGCTCTGAGTTGCTCTGACTTAAACCATCTTCTCTGGTCCTTGTCAAAACCCTAGACAAGAGAAATTTGTCTTGTGTGTTCTCCTTTTTCCTCCCCATCCCAAGATCCTGCCCCCGGATCTCTGATGCCTGACACTCTCAGGGTCCTCAGCCATGATTCCCACATTAACAACAGTCCCTGCTGTATTTAAGCCCTGCAGGGCCACCCGGGGTTGTCTGATCAGTTCATCCATGCAAACACGGGTCAAGAACCCACTGTGTAGAGACAGGCAGGGTTTCGCATTCTTCCAAGGATGAAGACAGCTCCTTGCTCCTGAGGGCTGGTGGTACTCAGAGACTTCTGACTGAGAAGGTTCCTGAGTCCCCTTGGGGAACCTGGATGCTGCAGACCTGAGGTGGAAACCTGTTTTGCAGCCCTCTCTAAGATGTGTAGTGGGAGACACCACCCTGGATCCCAAATCGATGAGTTCAAGGGATCTTTGAAGGCAATTTACTTACCCAAGGTCACACACAGACCTTCTGGTAATTTTCCCTTGTCCAGGGAAGGACTGTTTAGCGGGCCTCCACTCTGGGCATACATGTGCTTCATTTTATAAGAACGATGACTCAGCTCTGCCTCCCGCTGTTCTCCCAGCCCACCTCTCCAATCCTGAGCTAATTGGGGCTCTTCTCATCTCCGTGTGGAACAGAGAACTTCTTCCTGGACTCCTACTCCCCAGTTTTACATCCACATGAAAAAATGCTTCTCATTCTTTTTTTCCCTTTTAGGCACCAAGGCATAAAATTCAGCCCCTACGTCCAAGCTTAATGCACATTCACCCCAGAACATCCTTCCATGCACTGGGGCCGGGGGGCGGGTCTTTGCCAGAGACAGTCACATTTATGTCCCAAATAACTACAGGGGGATAGAAAGGATCTTGTGTTTTTCTCCCCAGGGTTAAATGTTGCCAATTCCTCTTTCTATCAATGCTTTTCAGGGTGAAGTAAAGGATCCCCCTTTCACTACTGGGGACCCCTAGTCCACCCTCGCAGTGGCTTTGGCTCACTTCCTCCTTTGCATCCCTCTCCTTCAGAGGACTGGAGCTTGTATTCCAGGCTTCTGGTTCCTTTGGTGAGCATCTAAGACTTACATGGATTAGACTTCAGGGTCAGCGGAATGCTACCCACAATGCACTCTTTTCCTCAGGGGGAAAAAAACATCTGAAAGGAGACATCAGAGTCCTGCAGATTCATATAAGTGCTTTGGAACACATTCTACCTTTTCCCCAAATGTCCACACTGTCCCAAACTCAGAAAATTGTTCTTTCTCTTTGGGGATGATGCCTCCTCATCTACCTGGTCAGACTTCTCTTCAGCAGCTCCAATGCCCAGTTATTAGCCATGTCCTGAGTATTTACTTCCGGGGATATCCTGGCAGTCTGATTCCCCATGTCCCAGTTGGAACAACCACCTTCTCCCAGAAACCTGTTCTCGCCCCTTGCCCACTTGCTGTTGTATAATTTCCAGAGTCCCCTGTTTAATCACGCTGTGTTCATTCCCAAACATAAATGAACTGAGATAATTTATTATGTTCTTTCCTTTTAATCCCTCAAGGTAAGGAGCAGAGCACACTAAATATTCAATAAATACTGATTTGAAAGGAATGCACTTAAGCATAAAGTTGTTTGGAAGTGTAAAGAGGCAAGGGATTGTATTCTTTTAACCTTCACCACAATTATTAATTCACAGGAAATGCTGTAACAATGACAATACCTGATCTCTATACACAACTTTCCAACATGTTTTCACATATGTGGTCTTTTTCATTCTCATCCCAAAAGTAGTACTGGAAAATTTCTGCAGGAAAAAAAACAGCTGAATCTGAGTCTCACTTTTACTTCTTACAAGCTTGCTGAAAATGAATACACAGCTTGATCTTTCTGAATCAAATCCAGATGGTAACAATAACTCACAAGGTATCTAAGAGTCTAAAACTTGTATGTAAAAGTGCATGGTAAGCCAATGTTCTTCTCGAAGTCTCTACCTCATGAGAAAGTACCACAACCTTCTCCTTGTGGTCCTACTGTGTGAGATCCTTTTTCCCAATAGACACCATTTGAAATGATGCCATCCAATCTCATTAATTCCTTGGTCTCTGAATCTCACACATTATAGTTACTTAATAATTATTTGTTGAATGAAAGGATAACCTTTTAGTAAGTGTGGTCATTTGGATATGTTTGCACTACTTTCAGTTATAATCCTTCATTTGAATTGGAGTTTATCTTCCTAACTGTTGCCTGAATTCTGATCAAAATGGAACAGGGTGCTTAATCTTGTAAGGATAATCAAAAAAACCCCCATATATTTGTTTACACTTTTGCCCTTAAGAAAGCTGTATGTTTCTATATACACATATATATTTCCTGTATATTGCACATGTACAGAGTAATTATTCTGAGAACAGCTTAAACCGGGAAATGAATCCCATTTTGAAATATCGATCCTTTGTTACTGAACTAACAAACAGCAGGTAGCTAATAGCTAATCAGTTTTCGAAGAAGTTATTTGTTGCTAGAAATTAACCTGAAATTTGATCTCTGGTTATAATGAGTGTAGTAAGATGTAATGTGAAGTTTTGCTTTCTTTACGGAGTGTTGCTGCTCTGCTCCTCCTTCCAAGAGGACCCCTTAATTCATACACAGGTCCTGCTCCTCTCACTCATCGAAATTTAGTAGTTGACGTCCGCCTCCAACCCATAAAACCAACCTGTCACCATAGAATAACTCACACCGGCCTTAGAGGTAGGGAGAAAGCAATTGAGAAGAAGCCAGATGAGAAATACAACTAGGGCACAAGCTGGTCCATCCCTGGTAAAGTCTACAGCATCCTTACCCCATCCATGGTGTGTCCCTGATGGGAAAGCAGGATGCTGGATGCTGGGTCCTCAGCCCCTTCTAGCTCCATGGAGCCCAAAGCCTCACCTAAGCTACTCACGCGTTGCCCGCTGACCTTTTATGGGCTACAACCCGCATGCCTGACGAACTGATTTGTTCCAGCTGCAGCTGTATTTTCTACCTTCCTTGTTACTTAATTGATCCTGGCTGTGCCTGGTCCTGCAGAGGAGCCCTCCCAGACCTTGCAACATGTGCTATATATCCTGTATGTACTCCTGCATCCTGACAGGGAACATAAAAATCAGAGATGGCAGGAGACAAGGGGAGGGAAAAGTCAGAGGGACACTCAGAATGCAAATCACTTGGCTTGCCTTGGGGAGTCCTTCAACCCACCGTCCACTGCTCCCTGGACCAGCTCTCCTCCTCCAGACAGCACTTCTCTTGAGATCCAGACTTTCTCTTTAAACTTTAAAAACCACAATCACCTACAGACCTTTAAAGACAAAAGAGAAAACAGAACAACAAATGCTTTCCTTCACTCAGTCTTTGTTCTGGGGCCATCCATGTTAAGTTCCTTCTAAATACTTGGCATAGTCCTGATCTCCAGGGAAGCAGGTGACTTTAGACAGACTTCCTGCTCTGTTGTAGCTCACAGTCTTACAGAGGACAGAGACACAAACACAAATAGCAAGAATTCTGTGGGACATGTGTTAATAACCTAGATTAGGAGTTCTTAACCCGTGATGAGGGATCCCCAGGTATTTCTAAGACCCTTTGAGAGGGTCTGTGAGGTCTGAACTCTTCTCACAATAAAACCAACATGTCATTTGCCTTCTCCACGTTCATTCTCTCAGGATTGTACAGTGGAATTTTCCAGAGATGATGGAATGCAGAGTCAGCAGAACAACCCAGCCGACTTCCAGGAAGCCAGACACCAAAGAGATTTGCAAAATGTAAAATAATGCTGCTCTTCACGCCATTATTTTGTGTTTGGAAATATAATTTTAGTTTTCCTAGAAGTGTGTTATTTATGTCATTGTGCAATTGGTTTATTTTTATTTTAAAATGAATTAATAAAGATGTAAAGAACTCTCAGAATCTCTGATATCGTGATGTTGATAGATACAACACACATAAACAAAACCTCTCAATAACTTCGAAATAGTACAACTGTCAAGAAGCTGCAAAAATAGTACTGAGATACTCCATATGTCCTCTGCCCAGCTTCCCCTGGTAACATCTTTTATCTTGACAGTTCATTGTTAAAACCTCAACACTGACCTCGGTTCAGTAATATTAGCTAGGGATTATACTTGTGTCAGTTTTACTTGTGTGTATGTGTGCAAAGTTCTATAAAATTATATCACACCCATGGATTTTCATAGTTATCACCCTGACTGGCATCCAGAACTACTTCATCACCACAAATAAGCTCCCTCGTTCTGTGTATTGTATTCACATTTTCTTCCCAATTCTAATTCCTGGTACCCCTATTCCTGGTACTCATAGATCTGTTTTCTATTGATAAAATTTTGCCACTTCAAAGATATATGCCAGTGGAATCACACAGTATACAGCTCTCCGAGATGGGCTTTTCTTTGTTTATCTAGTAGAATGCCTTTGAGATGCAGCCCAGAAGTTAAGTGCATCCAGAGTTGGTTCCTTTGTATTTGCAAAGTGGTATCCCATTGAATGGCTGTAGTAATTTATTTATTCACTCATTGAAGGATGTTCGCATTGTTTTTAGTGTTTGGATATTATAAATACAGCTACTGTGAATATTCATGTGTTGTTTTTTTTTTTTTTTTTTTTTTTTTTTTTTGTATATGGAGTTCTTATTTCCCTAGGCTCAATGCCGAGGACACGTGTTAACTAGATCCTATAGAGTTTATGTTTAACTGTGTAAAAAGCCACTTAATGTTTCCAGCATGGCTAAAATGTTTCATTCCCATCCAAGGTAAATGAGAGATCCAGTAGCTTCACATCCTGGCCAGTACTTCTTATTTTGAGTGTGGTTTATTTGGGTCATTCTAGTAGTTTGTCATTGCAGCTTCTATTTGAATTTCCTGAGAGGTAATGATGTTGGACTTAACCAAATATATATATATTTGGTTAAGGGTCTGTTCAAATCTTTTGCACATGTTCTTATTGCTTCATTTATTCTTATTGTTGAGTTGAAAGAGTTCCTTTTGTGCTAGGCGTAAGTCTTTGGGAAGACATGGTTTGCAACTATTCTCTACCAGTCTTTCCCCCCCCCCCTAATTCTTTAAACAAGGTCTTTCATAGAGGAAATGTTTTAAATTTTGATGAAATCCAATTTGTTGATTTTAAAAAAAAATAGATCCTACCTTTGGTGTCAAGTCCAAGAACTGTTTGCCTAGCCCAAGGTCATGAATATTTTCTCATAAATAATTTCTAAGTATGTGAAGAGTCCTAAGACCAAGAGGTTTGCAAACCACAAACATTGTATGTGCAATGTTTTCAGAGTGTAAAAAAACGAAGTTCCATTGGAAATTGTAAAGGAGAGAGAAACGATGGTAAGGGAAGAGACAGAACCAGACTTCAGAGAGAAGGTGAAAATCCCCAATCAGGATGCTGGGCTCATGGCAGCTGGATCGGGGTCTTAGTTTTTTACTTTCTCTCTTTCTTTTTCCACGTCCCTAGCACTTGGAATTGGGACTGGCACAAGGAGGGATGGAACAGAGCACAAGCAAGGGAGCAAAAGAGAGCAATGTGAAAATTCATGATGTACTCAGAACAGCCAAGCCTTCCAGGGCCATAGAGGGGGGTGTGTACCGAGGAAGGGGAGACTGGGTAGGTAAGGTAGGAGCAGGAGATTGGCTGTGAACAGGTCTCATGTGTTCAGTGTTCCTAGGTCCTTCTTATAATATCCAGCCTATTGTTTATTGAAATAAGTTAATTGTAACAAAACTTGTTGTTAAATAACGATGACTTCCAATATTAGCTTACAAAGCCAAGATCCTGTTTAAGTAGAGCAAGGTATATAGTTTGCTCACTATACACCAGGTGCTATAGTAAATACTTTGTAGTTCCCCTGAAGAACAGGAGCCAGCAAGATTTTCATCAAAGTGCTTTCCTTCTTTGCATGCACAGGTGCCTCCATTCCCAGGTTCCCTTGCAGGTAAGTATGGCCAGTGGAATCTGAACAACAGGGAAGTCAGGAGCTGTACACAGAAATCTCAACACAATTTTCTGTGCTCTTTCCTTTTTCTTCATTGAAGCAACTAGGTCTGGTGATCCTGAGTCCCAGGATTGGGGCAAAGTGGGTCTCAGACTCAGCATTAAATAATTGCTTACATAGGAGCATCTGTTTGGGGTTTTGTGTGGGCAGGAAATAAACCTGTACTAAGTCAAGTCATTCAAATTAGGAATTTTGTTATAGCAGCTAACAGGACTAAACGAACAGGCTTTCCAAGGAGCGTGGATGCTCTTTCTGCCTCTCTCCTGCCTCTCACACCCACTGGAGCTTTCATGGTAGGGAAAGAAGAACCTTTCTTGCTCCTGTTTTAAAAGATGCATGTATTCAGTGTTATGATCAAACCATACATTCAGCCATCAACAGTGAAGGTGCAAAAAGAGAAAGAAAAGAATAAGCTCACTCTATTAAAACCTTTGCAGGGATGCTTTCCACTCTCCACAGAACAGAAACTAGAGTAACCTGTTATGCAATGAGTCACAATCAGTTTTTTGCCCATACACGTGAGCATTGTCTAAAACACATCTTCTTTCTTTGTAGCAGCTTGGCCCTGTCACCACTGCGCTTGGCTGAGTTCACAAATCTGCTATCACCGTAGCTTCCCTGCCATTTCTCAGCCTCTCCCTTAGTTTTACTTCCTGGCAGAATTAAAACCTCCTGAAACCACCAGAGCTACTGCTACTGCAGGAACATCACAGCCACTGGTTTTGTGGTTTGGCAGAGTACTGGCCTCTACCACTGTAGGAACCAGAGCTTCTGTCTCCAAATTCCCAAACTTGATGAACCCAAAATTTGAATACTGACAACAAAACATCATACTCTCCACCAGCTCTAGAATTGCTACCATGATTTATCAAATGGATTGTACCCAACCCCACTGCTACCATATCCACCACACCCACCATAGAATGGCTGCCACCATGAACACTGAAGTTTTATCTATGGCAAAAGTTGTCATTGTCACCAAAAAAAAAAAAAAAAAAAACCAAAAAACAAAAAAACACCTCATGACCACCACCAAAGTTTCGAAAGTCACTTTGGCCTCTTTGGTTAGACCAAGCACTAGCCATCTCTTGCTGAGACAGGGCTTTCCGTACTTTGACAGAAATCCACAGTATGGAATTTCTGAATGACCGTCTTATCTGCAGAGTGAGGCTTGTTCAAAGACTGCCAAAGCAAAGCCCTCCTTGTCACTGCCCTGGTCAGTCATGATTTTGGTCACTCCAATTTTCTTTGTTGTTCAAAGTAGTCTCATAAGTGATGTCCTTCAGTGTCTTTCATGCCACCATTAAAGCTCTTTTCCATGGTCGAGTGGGCACCTGCCCTCTGGGGTCTTCTCTTGAGTCAGCCTTCTTTGGTTTCACCGCTCTCTCATCCTCCTCCGTGACTGGTACTCATGGCTGCATCCTCCTAAACAGTGGTGTCAGTGACAAAGCCAAATCCCCTGGAGTGCTTGGTGCTGGGACCTCTCTTACCATGAGTGTTCATGGTTCAAAATGGCTCTTTAGAGTCTCCTGGGTCATTTCACAGCCCAGTCTTCCATGAAGACCTTCTGCAGATGTCCTGGCTCTTTGGAGGACTTGGACATGATGACAGTAGGAATGATTCTTCCTCAGTAATGTCCTTGGGCAGAAAGGTCTTATTGCATCTTTAGACACCATCCTCTGATTCTAGCCAAAACTAAGGGCCCGGCAGCTTCCTGAACCACTGGCAAATATCAAGTTCTCTGTGTTCAACGGACCTTAATGATGTTCTTCTTGGGCTTCCTGATCTGGGCCACAGATGGGAGGAAGAGGAACACCTCCAATCCCCAACCAGCAGCCAGGGCCTCTGTCATCTGACCCTTCCCACCTTGCCCCCCCGTGTTCCCCATTTCTGGATTCCATCGTCTTCCACATCTTTCCATAGTACCCACAAGTGAAGGTTCTGTGCCTCAATTGCCTTACCTTTAAAGAAATAATGATGGAATCCATCATTTTTGTGAGAATCAAATGACCATTAACTGGCACACAGTAAGTATTCAACAGAGCTGATTTTATTGTTTTCCTCTTTACTTTTAAAACCTCCTACAAACAAGTCTACTTTTCTTTGAGAGTTCGAAGAGATGCCAAAATAGTTTTGATTCCCTTGTTCTATGAAGATAACCACAGAAGTTGGGTGACTCTCCCAAGTGATGCAACTAGGAAGGATTTTCTGTGCTGTTTTCTTTTCCTCTCACTTGAAGCAACTGGGTCTTTGTCAATTGAACTAGGGTTCTAATCTAGGCCTGTGCATCCCAGATCCCTTGTGTGTCTCAGCTGTCTTTCTGGCGTTTTCTTTAAATTACCCCCCCACTCCTTCAACTAATCTAGTTCTTAGCATCTGTCATTCATTGCTCTCCTATCTCTGACACGTCTAAACATGCCCATTGTACTTAACTAAAATGGTTCTTGTCACCAGCAACAAGTGGCCTGCCACTGCTGGGACCATCAGGTAGGAGATAGCCCATCACAGGAAATGCTTAGTTCTCCCTGCATATGTCAATGCACACACATAGTGGGATCTTGCACCAGTCTTCTTTTTGAGCAGGATACTTGGCAATCAGGTCTGAAAAAAAAACTGGGCACTGAAATATGTTTCCTGTTTCTAAAAATCAAATGGAAGACTGAGAACCATAAAGGAATATGGCACCATTCTCTTTGGGATGTAATCCCATTCATTCATTCTTTTAATCATCTATTTAGCCTTTATTGAACATCTATTGTGTGATTGTTCTTGTTCTAGAAATCAAAAGATGAAGCATAATACTGACTCTCAAGGAGTCCAGAGAGAGACAAACACAACAGTGATATTGTGTCCTGCATTAATAGATGTGTGAACATATTTTCAGTGAAATTTGGTGAGTGATGTAGTCTCAAGGTCATGTCTATTTTCAACCTTTCATTGCATTAATGCCATATGCATTGTGATTTTTTTCAGTAAATACAGTATAAAATGAACACAGAAAGTGAGATTCTATGAGGTCATAGAGCAGGCAGTATCTAGACTCATAAATGAGCTTGAAGCTCGAAAAGAAGTGATATTTAGGATGGGTTTTGAAGGATGCATTGAAGTTCATAGAGAAAGAAGAGCAGAATGTTTCAGGTAGAGTAAGAGCATCATCGGAGACATAATGACAAAAAAAAATCCATAAAAATGAAAATGATAACCCAGATCTAAATAGCAATGTGCACTATAAATGCACCGGGTGAGCACCAGGGGCTGAGGAGGGCGGGGGAGGGGATAGTTCTAAGCTCAGAGAACACTTCACGGAGAAAGTCAGGTTTATAGCAAAGAAAGAAGTGACTGCAAAAGTCAAAGAGGTTTGAAGCTTTTCTTTTTAATCCAATTGAATTCTTTAAATTTGAATATTGACAAAGTTGTCTTGGAGATCTCTGTTAGCCTGGGGAGAGGGTCCCTTCTAGTTTTTGAGAAATGGAAAGCTGGTACAATATTTTATACCTATCTGTCATCCATCTATCTATGTAAACTTTTATGTCACCTGGATGGAGCTAGGATAAAGACTTGGCCATCTCCTATGGCCTCAGCATGCCCTAGAAGGTACTCCAACTTAATGCTTCTTATTATACTGAAAGGGACCCTGGCAGCTCCTCTGTGAAGTGCATCGTGAGCCACATCAGGCCAGCTATAGGGCTGTTTCTCTTTCCCTATTTTTGTAAGATGGAGAGAGGAGAAAGACGATTGCAATTCAAATAAAGTAGGACTTGAAAAGTCTGTGTTTCTTGGAAGCACACAGGTAAATGCTGCCTTTTGGTTCTTTTTTGGCAGCAAAGCTCAAAGGAACAAAGAATACTTCTGTATATTTGGACAAAATTAATTTTAAGGCAGATTTTCTTTTCTAAATCAAGTTGTCACCACCCTTTTAGATGCCGCTCAGCAGTATTCAGGGTTCCCAGAGTGTATGCAGCATAAGCACCTTCAAAATTCTTAAACCAACAGATCCCTGATAGCTTTAGGTTCCGCTGAAAAAATATTTTATGGGCAGATCGCTTTCATTGAAAGGCAGATGGGAGGGTGGGTAAGGGGAGGAAATGGACTGATTTCGTTTTTCTTTCCTAATTACTATTTCTTTAAAGAAAGATGGGAGCTGCAGTTTGTCATTTGGCAGCCAGTAGAAGTCATCCCTTGCCTGGTTTAAGCTTTGAAGAGGAGGCTATTCTCTAACTTCTTATTATTTATGTCTAGAAAGTGGAACTCTACCTATAGAGTCGAAGCAGAAAAGTACATTTTTGCTTATTCCCTGAAGCCTTCTAATTGGCCTCTCCTCCAGCCTTTCTTGACATTCCTAGGAGGAATCCATCCAGTGAAAGCTGCCAGCACAATTAATTTTGTTCCAACAGGTCTCAAGCAAGCCCCTGGCATGCACCAGCCACCATGGTGGGTGCCTAGGATGAAAACCCAGAGGACACCCCACTTACAGAGTGACGCAGGGCACTGGATGTGGTGGGAACAAGGGGGAGGATGCCAGGGAAGATGTCCTGAGAGTGGGGAGCCTGAGCGGAGAGAAGAAGGAGCAGACAAATCAGCAGGCCTGGAGAAGGCTTGTGCAGAGGAAGGTGTCGCATTTGGAGAGGGCCAGGGACTGTGAGGCAGCCACTGTAGTTAAAGAGTGGAAACTAGCAAAGGGTGTCCTGGTGAGAGAAGAGAGAGCACTGGGGGATACCAAGAGGCCAGATGTGAGGATCTTAGTAACTTATGGTGGGAAAGTGGGTGCCATCAGGATCCTGGCAAGAATCTGAAGAAACCACTCACAGTGAAGGGATGTCAAGGGATCCAACCACCAGCAGCCCAGATCTAGAGCCACCCTGAGCCTGAGGGAGCTAGGAAAGAAAACAAGGAGACCAGGTGTGTGTGTGTGTGTGTGTGTGTGTTTATGCTCCAGTCTGGCTGGGCACAAATCACTGACCCACCACAAAGCACTTGTATCTTCAAACAGGAAACTTTATTGCCCCAACTCCACCAGCACTCCACGCACACTCCCCGGGAACTCTCCTGAATGCTACCCACGCGGCCCCTCTCCAGCCCCCACACCAACCGGAACTCCCTCCACGGGAACTTCCCCAACCAACATGAACTCCCCAGGAAATCCCCGCGAGGACTCCAAAGTAGCGGGCTCCCCAGGCGGACAGCAGGGGTCTATATACAATTGAATCAATCCAGCATCATCTTAATGGCTCACCTCTCAACCAGTACTTCTGGCAAAATGCCAGGGGCCATTTGGACTGGATATGGCTCTCAACATGTTTGTGTGTGTGTGTGGGGGGGGGGGTGTTGGAGGAGTCATCTACCAGCAGATGTGGTGAAGAAGGGACCCAGCCATGGCTAGACTCTTGGCCCTGCAGCGGCAAGGGAGAAGAGAGGCCAGACTTCCCAAGTTCTGTCTTCCTGCCCTAAGTCTCCCCAGAACCTCCCACTGGCCAAAACCAACCAGGAGCCAGAGGGTGAAGGAACTCTGGGGAGGCAGGGGTTGGCCATCAGGATGCAAAACTCCCTCCATACTAGGTTCTAGAATACCGCCAGGGTCAGTGCCAACGTTCATACAGATATGAAGAAACTTAGTTAAAAATTTTAAAAAATACCTTAGAGAAATAGTACACACAGGTAAATTCTGTTATAATAAGCTTCATGTAAAAAATGAGTCATTTTACTATGTTTTTGTTAAAACATGCTCATTGATAAAAAAGAACCTCACAGCATTTCAAACCTTGATCTGTTCTTCCTATAAGCTCCTGGATATTTATTGGATCCAATGACTGGTTTGTGGAAATCTCGCTGAATTTTCTATAGTGGAATCTGTTCAGACACGGGAAGCTAGGGGCTACAGTTGGGTGAAGGGCAGAGGGAGAAGGCAGCACTTGCAGATCACTCACTGTCTGCCTATCATCTCAACTTTATGGGTACCCCCATGATTTTTCCACAGGCAGTAGATGAGCTTCCATCAGAAGCTAATAGATCCAGGATTTGAACTAGATCTTTCCAGTACCAAAACTCATTCTTGTCATAAAAACACAGTGTCTTTGTGTTAGCATGAGATGTCACTTTACAAGACAAAAGTCCCCATCAGAAAATAGACAAAAATATCTTCTTTTCTTTTTCTTCTGTGTTACTGGTCCCTAAACTCCAAGTATCGTAGATAACATCTCATTCATGTCCAATCCCTGATGCTTTCTTTGGAAAATGAATCTTATACGATAAATAGTATAACCTCTAGTTTTTCAATAACTATTAAATGCACCAGCATTAGAGAAAGTACATCTTTCTGTAGGGACCTTCTGTGTGAAGAATTTTTGTAACAAGACAACCAAAAGGCTGCTTTTACTGGTTCCTAAGGAAGAGGAATGCCAGCTGCACTATAAAGAATTATTTCTTCTCAGAGATCATACCCATAAAATATGATCTAGAAAGAAGACAAAAATGAATTCCATTTTACCTGTTCTGATCCAAAGGCCGTATGAAGTTTAAACTTCTGGCAAACGTTATCTTCCTTGGCTTCATGTTTGGCCATGGACTTCAGTTTTTCTTCACATGCTTCACCTGAAAAATCATCCCTGTTAACTCTCATGGATGGAAGGAAACAGCCCCCTGACGTGGCAACTTAGGCTGCGGGGGACCAGCTCTAAACAGTCACGTGAGTTAAACTCAGAGGGTGAAGACCAGATGTTTCCAGGGGCTTTGTTAAAGTTAGAGCTGTAAAACCATCTGAATTTCCAGGTACTTCCTGAAGCTTTATTTACTACCCAAGTTCCTACTGAACTTCTCTTTCAAGTTTCAAATTAAAAGAATCCACCCAAGTCAAGAGCTTTGTCCAGAGCTTTATGCGCGTGACAGGATGTATGACCACGAGACCCTTCTTGCCATGGCTGCTTTGAAGTTTTGAGTGTCTTCCTCCTAACTTGACTCTTATTTCATGTTCGTAGGTCTCTTTTCCCAGGTGGTACACTTGCTCATTCAGTCATCAAACAGTCACGGTGCGTCTCAGTTGGTTCCTTCCCCACTCTGAGCTCCTGGAGTTCTCACATCAAACTCCAGCCACTTTGAGCCACTGTGGTCTCATCCAGCCAGCGTTACTCAGCATAGCTTTCAGTCTTTGCAAAGTGCATTAAAATATAGTTTTGATGTCCTCTGGGTTTGATATTGAACTGATCACACTGATGTAACCCTCAGGACTTTGTAAATGCTGGCCTCTTTGACTCTCATCTCTTCCCCCTGGGGAATTCAAATGCAAGGTTCATCTAAGACCCAGCTATCCCAGAAAACTTACTTACCTCTCTCTCTCTCTCTCTCTCTCTCTCTCTCTCTCTCTCTCTCTCTCTCTCCTTCCCTCCCTCCCTACTTCTCCCTTTCTTTCTCTTTTGAAAAATCTGTACATATGTGAAAATAATAAGAATATTCTTTCTAGGACTCCTATGTCTCATCCATCAAGTTGCTACGACACTATCATTTCATGTTCAAGTTTGCTTCCTCTGTGACCTGGAGCAGGGAGCAAGTGAAGAACAAGACACCAAGGAATTCGGACTTCATCCAAAGAACCACAGGGAGCCATTGAAAGGTTTTAAACAGGAAAATGGCACAATCGAATTTGCTTTTCGGCACGAGCCACCCTGGTCTTGTGTCAGATGGATGAAATAGGGGTAAGACTGACTTCAGAATGCAAAGAGGAAAACGGGTGCTAAAAATCAGGTGGAAATTAAGCACATATTCATGGGTGGGATGAGCTGTGGTCATGCTATGGCAGACACACAGGCGTGGGAGGTGGAGAAGGCTTCTTGCCGAGTGGTAAGGTTTGAGTTTGTTCTAGAAGCAAAGTTAAGGCAAGCAACGCTGACCGAGTTCCAGCGCAAAGAGAGTTTACCCAGCAAAGAACACTGTTTATGGTGCACTGATAATTAAACTTGACCCTCCATTCGCCATGCTCCACTGACCTTCAGTTCAAAGGACCTAGCATATGTGTGTTGTTATTTTAATGAACGGCATTTCCCCTCACCACCATACAAATCCCAGCAAGTCTATATGGTTCTTAAAGAGTCATTACCATGGGCACTCACACTTTCAGCATAAAACCTTCAATGAACGTTTCTCACAACCGCTTTGCTTTCTCACGGACGCTGTTCAAATGTCAGTGGTTTTAGCACTGAGCTTAACCTTTATGCATTTTCACCAGAGTTTCAGAAACACAGCCTGTGCTGAATTTCCCTTACGGCTGGGAATGTTTAATACACAGTTACAAACAGAGAATTCCAGCCGCCCCTAGAACTGCCTTTGAGACATCCTACATGTTTGGGAGCCTGCAATAAGACCCGTAGAGCCAAATCACACCCAGATGCCAAGCGTATAATAGTCACTCACTTCTCTACTCATTCAACCAAATATTTGCTAAGAACCTGCTGTGGGTTTGGTATCCTTCAGGGTAAAAGGATTCCAGACTGAGAAAAGAAAATGCTTGTTTTCATGGAGTTTATATTCTAGACAGACCACTAAATCAAATAATTGATCAAGTGGTGATTAGTGCTGTGTAGAAAAAAATTAATCACAAAAAGAAGGTTAAAAAGCACGAGAAATAGTGCTGGAAATATATTCCAGTGGACTTCAATGAATGTAGAGGTACAATTTTATCTGAGTGATCAGGAAAGAGGCTCAGTTATCTTTGTTACTTCAGAAATACTGGAAGAAATTGACCCCGATGGTAATAATATGCAGATGAGCTTCATTATCACTGGGTTCCATCTCTGTGAATTTGCCTACTTGCTAGAATGTATTTATAACCTACATAGCCAGTGATACTTTCTCAGCCATTTGAGGACACATGCAGAATGGCAAAAACTGAGTCCCGATGGACACTCCCAGGAGGTCCCCTGAGGTGACTTGGGCCTTTATTTTCCTCTCCCATGGTAAACAGAAGTCTTTTCCACGGTCTGTTTAGAGGACTGTTTTTCGAATTGTGGTGCTTTTGTTAGTGATACGCTGTTTAAAATGGCCCTAAGCAGAGTTCCAAAGTGCTAGCCAGCCTTCCTAAGCTCAGAAAGGCTGCGATGTGTTTTACACAGAAAATACATGCACTCGATAGGCTTTCTTTGGTTGCTATTGGCCAAGTTCAACATTAAAGAACAAACAATGTATCTTTAAAAAGTGTCTCTGAACAAAAATACACATAGAACAAAGTTATATATTGATCAATTGACAAAAAGAAAACTGGCCATGTATTTTCCCTGGGGGATATGGCTCTCTATTGCCTTAATTCAGAGTTTGCAGTGACTTCATAGAGCAGAGCTAAAGCAAATAATGAGAACCAAATGTATCTTCCACTTTTTTCCCTTTCTACCACCACATACTGCAAGGGCATTGAAAGTATTGTTTAAAATCCATGAACATTAGAGATTAACAGAACTGGATTTTAATGCCAGGTTTTCTATTTATATTGCTATGATTTGCAGCAAGATAGTTATTCTCAGGGGGTCTCAGTTTCATGTTCTGCAAGAGTAATATATTAGCACTTATGTTGCAGGCTTGACATGAGGCTTAAATGAAATAGCATATGAACACCAATTATTGGGCACACAGTAGGTACTAATTAAATTGAAGTTGCTTTAAAAAATGATCTAGATTTTCTGTGCTGGGTATGTCTTGATAATGGAAATTTTATGACGAAAAATAATCACTTGAATCTACTTTTTTAAACAAACCACTTATTCTAATTGAAAAATATTTCATGCATATGCTAAAACCCCAAATGACACAAAGGACACACATGAACAGTGAACTTCATCTTACCCCCAGCCTCCCAGTTTTCCTTCCAGGATACAACTGTTGTTAATCATTGTATCTGCTTCTGGAATATTCTTATGCAAACACAAGTGTTTATTGTGAAAATATTTCGGGGGGGGGGATTTATTTTAAAAATCAGAAGCCATCACATCTATTCAGATTTTAAAGCAATGTCCATAAAAATTGGGGGGTTTTCCTTTGGGTTTTTCTTTGCATTGTGGTGATTCAGAACATCAGAAAGGATTTGTCTCCTTGATGCAATTCTCTCATGTTTGCAGCTACTTTGCTGGAGAAGGATTGTTCACCTAGTTCCAGTTCCTGGTGTCCCTCATCCCCACCTATCACCCTGGTGCATACTCCAGTCATTACCCTTGAGTATCTCTCTGCTCACAGGAGTTACCCTGTTCCTCCATGCTATGAGAATGTCCTTCACTTCATTTGGAGGTATTAGTTGGCAGTGAGTCCCCAAAGGCGACTTATAATTGCTCTAACCCAATCTGTGCACTCTCCCGTTTACTGAAGACTGGTTTCGTAGCCTAGTTCCAAGCTACCATGGAAAGAGCTCTCCTTCTTCCTTCCTGTTTTGGGACTTGATCAGTGGGACTTGGTAGAGTGCGGCAGCCGTCTTGTATGTGTCTTCACAAGGAGGCATAGCTGTGCGTCTGGAGTTGGCCACCTGAAAGTTGAAAACAGCTTGGTCCCTGGTGACGCTGTCGAGCTGCCAACCACAAGGGCTCTGGACACGGGAAGGCAGCGTTCGTCTTCTTTTAGCCATTTTCAGTTCACTATCTGTTACTTGCAGCTGGAAGCATTTTTCCATGACAGTGACCCAAACTCATTTCGGGTTCCCTTGTTTCAACCCCCAGTGGATAAGTTTCGGCACCTTCTTATTCCTGTCCCTCTGGCTCTAGCTCTATAGTTTCCCTGAAACTTCTGTCCCTGTCAGCCTCTCAGACATCCAGCTTCCATCCCGAAGGAGCCACCAGACATCTGGGAGAACCACAGAATATAGATGGTGAAACAGCCACCGTTCATTCTCCAAGTCGCAGGAGGTTGAGTGGATCCAGCATTCAGTTATTTTCCATTTGTTCATCAAGCATTTATTTGGCATTCAGTATGTACCAGGAACTGTGTTTAGCACAGGGACGTAAAGCAAATAAGACAAACACGCTCTGTTAGTGAGTTGATAGTCTCCTGTACGATCAAGTAATCAGACAACCGATGTGCAATTTCAAACTGTGAAATGCAGTATGAGCACAGGGTGCTCAGTGACAAATGACAAGAGGTTTCAGCTGTGTGTCGGAGGAAGGGCTCCTCCCCCTGGGCCTAGAACTGGAATGGAGAAAGCATTTCAGCTTATTTTCACTGACCTCTAACTGAGTTTTAGCATTGCTTCCAATTTAGTGTAGCCCACTAATACAGTAGCATTGCAATTGTTGTAGAGATCTGGACAAAATTTTGACACTTAACACTAACTACTGTGAAATTACATTATTATACCTACTGCAAGATCCTGATATTTAATGAGTTAGTAAAGAAGCACAATATATATTCATATTCAACAATTTAAATTTTTTAAAATTTTAATTAATCTATTTATTCTACTTAGGTATATATGACAGCAGGATGCATTTTGATTCTTTGTACACAATTCCAATACAACTTTTCATCTCTTTTTTTTCAACTTTTCTCTGGTTGCACATGATGTAGCGTGCACCATATGTGCAGTCATAATGTACCTATGATAATGATGTCCATCTCGCTTCACCATCTTTCCTGCCCCCATTCCCCTTCCCTCCCCTTTGCCCAATCACAGTTCCTTGATTTTTCCCATTCCCCGCCCTCCATTGTGGATCAGCATCCACTTATCAGAGAGAACATTCAGCCTTTAGTCTTTTAAGGATTGGTTTACTTTGCTTATCATGATATTCTCCAGCTCCATCCATTTACCTGTAAATGCCATAATTTTATTCTCTTTTAATGCAGAGTAATGTTCCATTGTATATGTATACCACGGTTCCCTTGTCCATTCATCTATTGAAGGGCATCTAGGTTGGTTCCACAGTTGTGTCGCTGTACTATGCTGATTTTAAGTCCTTTGGGTATAAACCAAGGAGTGGGATAGCTGGGGCAAATGGTGGTTCCATTTCAAGTTTTCTAAGGAATCTCCATACTGCTTTCTGTATTGATTGCACCAAATTGCAGTCCCACCAGCAATGTATGAGTGTGCTTTTATTTCAATAAAATTGCCCTTCTACATATTTTATGGATTGGGAAGCATTATCAGAATGGGATGTGTAGTTTTCATCATACTAGAAAGTAATCATTGGCATAAAAATGCTTAAGAATTTTATTTTTTGGAGGGGTACTGGGGATTGAACTCAGGGGCACTCAATCACTGAGCCACATCCCCAGCCCTATTTTGTATTTTATTTAGAGACAGGGTCTCCCTGAGTTGCTTAGCACCTCACTTTTTAAAAATTTTTTTATTAGCTACACATGACATTATAATGATCTTGGCAATTCATACATTTGTATCATTGGGGTATAATTTCTCATTTTTCTAATTGTACAGATTGCAGAATCACACTGGTCATAGAGTCACCTATATACATACAGCAATCATAATGTCTATTCTATTCTAGCACCTCACTTTTGCTAAGGCTGGCTTTGAACTCACAATCCTCCTGCCTCAGCCTCCTGAGCCGCTGGGATTACAGGTGTGTGCCATCACACCTGACAAGAATTTTTTAAATCATTTTTTTGGTGACATAATTTTGTGAGTAACTAAGAAAAATTGGTGTCAACATCTCCTTCCTCCTCTACTCTCCCTAGGCCCTCATGGTGCTTCCAAAGACTCCTGAGTTGTCCCAGAGAAGGTGAGGCCCAAGGCAAGGGGCTGGAGAGGTGGCCAGTTCCAGCCAGGCAGGGATGCCTCCTTGTATAGACACACACAAGACAGCTGCATGGCTGCACACATGTCTCTCTCCCCGGGGGAGGAAAAGATGTCCTGTTACTGGGAAAAGGTGGGGTTGTTCCCAGCAGCAGCACCCCTTGTTTGCAGTCCCTTGAAGAGATGCCTGATCCAGGTCCATAGGTAAACAGTGGGCAGTGCCTGGGCACAAGGTCAGTGCTAACCCCAAGCACAGCACAGAGAAGTTGAGCTTCTGAGCAGGGACAATGAGCATCGCAGCAGGGACCTCGATTCTCTGATGATGAGAGACCCTAGTCACTGATCAAACTCTGCTCACCAAATGAAAAAGAAGAGGGATTTCTTACCTCCCTGGTGAGCTAGGACTTAAAGTTTGATTTTAAAAAAATATATCTATTCTTAAATTTTAGGTGAACACAATATCTTATTTTACATTTATGTGGTGCTAAGGATTGAACCCAGTGCCTTGTGCATGCTAGGGAAGCATTCTACCACTGAGACCCAACCCCAACCCAAGTTTGATTTTTATAAAAGAAAATAATGTGCCATGTCTTATCTTGAAGTGTTGCCCCTGGATTAATTGAATTCATGCCTGCTTAGCTGAGAGCTGGGGTTGAGGAGGAGTTGACTTAGTAAGGCTGCCAGGACAGGGCAGCTTGCAGCAGAAAGGCCCAGACGCGAAGAGAGCATGACTGGTGACATGAGAGGCTGGTGAGCTCAGGGTGAGACGGGAGAGGGAGGTGGCAGCCACTTCCCTCTGTCGTCTGTCTATAGCCTCCCACACTACGATGATGGTGGTGGTGCAGTGTCCAGTGACAATTACTTTGCTCCAGGCAATTTAGGGCATTGTTTTACTTAATTTTTATGGCAGTACCATAGAATTGATTATTATCCTATTTCATGATTGAGAAACTGAGGCCTGCATATATATCCATGCAGACGAATGATCTGCAGCCACACATTTTTTCCATAACATGGGAGCACTGATCATATTCACATTATAGGGTTGTTGTGAAGGTGAACTTGAGATGATAATCACTAACATTTATGAAGCCTTGCTATATGCCAGACACCATTAAAAATTCCTTTATTTAACCCTTGCAAAAATATTATGAGATAGATCCTGTTATTAGTATCCCCTTTTTACAGAGGAAAAAAACGGAAGTGCAGAGGGCTTAAAAAAACTTGCTTATGGTCACTAAGTCAAAGTCAAGATTGGAACCCAAGAGGTCTGGTTCCAGGGTCCACGGTCTTGACCACTATGTCATACCATTTCAGGTTCATAAAGTGTTGAAGAGAGGTTTGCCACGTGGCAATCGCTCAAGGCTACAGTCCAAGAAATCAAAACAAATTTTTCTTACGTCCTAACCACAGATATTGACCCTTTGCAAAAGATAAAGAGCTAGACCTACATTTGCCTTAAAGGCTAAGAGGTGAAATGGAAGAACATCTGTCACAAAGTCGATGCTCAAAAAAATTATTAAGTGAATAAATAAATGGATGGGTCCTGGATGAGAGAATTAAACCATTTGGAATGGAAAACCAGCTCTGCCACCATCTCTGGGGTATGAACGTCTCTTCTCCTCTAGATCTGGGGTTGTTCATTTATAAATGTGTGGATTGAGGCATCAGGGAGGCCAAACGGTGAGCCTGCTGCATGCTCTCACTCCCTGCTCCTGCCCCCGCACAGACACAGCAGGGCTGCATGGAGCCCAAGCCATCTTCCGCCAGCTCTCAGAAATCATCAGGGATGCCACCCAAGATGTGACCTGTGAGCTGACCTAACTCCAGGAGCCCTCAACCCCCTTCCAACTCAGTCATCTCACTGTCCTCTGAAATCAAGTCCTGCTTTCTTAAGCTCTTCAGCGTCAATCTGCTGCCTTCAAACCTCTTTGCTCATCCCTGAATCCTTGCTGGATGGGCCCGTGTTCCGGCTACCACAGGAGAATACAAACCACGTGCTGAAAGGGCTCCAACTTGTTCTCACATCTGATTGGCGATGTGGAAACTGCTGTGGGGGCTGGAGGCCAAGCGCTGCTGTCAGCAGCACCTTCGGGAGAGCCTTCCCACGTTCCCTGTGCATTCCCAGAGCCTGGGGGGTGGGGGGAGGCTTTTTTTTTTTTTTGCTAGAATTCTGCTCCTCCTAAATTTGTTTCACATCAGCTCTGTCACAGCTGCTGCTGTCTACCAAGACCATGCAAACCAAAATGAAGTTTTCTTGCTGACACCCTCCTCCACCCCGTCACCCCAAAGTAGGGGCCTCTGCAATCCTGCCAGGGTTGTCTAACCTCCGTTTCTTTACTGTCTTCTCTCTGCATGGTGCACCAGGCACTCTGACCACACACACATTTTCAACAGCTTTGTAGCTACTTTCTCCATCTGTTTTTAAGTACTGGCACCAACAAAAATGTCTTTCAACATCACTTCCTATCCGACACTGACTCAAGGTCTATCACCAACTCTAATCTGAACTGGGGATAACAGTATTTATAGCTTGATTCTATATGTGCACACACTGACTAACCAGATGGGCATAACTGGATGGTCACTGCCACACTGGGTTGACCACGTGCTGGGGTCTTGGCCAGATAAGGATGGATTACAAGTCTGGGGTCCCACATGCCTGTTTACTTACCATGGAAGACCTGGGGCAAGAAACTTCACTCTTCTGGCCCTGAGTGTCTTTACCTATTAAATGCTACCATGGAGCCCTCTGCTCCACATGATGGGCAAGAACCATCATGCTCTCATGATGGCAAAGAGAAACAGGAAGAGAACAATGTCCTTGGGGGCCCATCTCAGGACCAGATGGGAAAAGAGTACTGGAGAAGACACCAAGTTTCCAGGGTTTGACTCCTCCCGTCGTTGGGGGCAGGGAGTGAGTGGGAATGGAATTCCCCAGGTGCCCGCACAGCAGACGGATGCCTTCCTTCCACATGATCCCAGGAAGATGATCTGGGCACAGAATGACACAGTGAGGACCCTGCAGTTCTGTCTCAGGCCCACCCCTGGCCCCTCCTACAAACATGCCAGTTCACTTCTTCAAAGCCAGGAGAGGAATACTTTGTTCTCACCTTATATGATGCATGCGTGGGAGGAAAATCTTACCACCTTTGCCATATTCTGTGGTTTTCAGTGACACAGACTCCCTGCATGGGTAAGGAGGAGGAATTGCAGCAAGGCTTGATTTATTGGGTGTCAATATAGAATCCTGCCTACAACAGGCACCCATAACCCCTTCTTTATGTAATAAGCACCCTAACCCTTAGCAGCTCACCTACTCCCAGTACAGGGAGCCTGAGGGTATGACCTGATCCCACTAGTCCTGATCCAACCCTACTGTTCACCAGTGAGACAGTTCTAATCAATAATTCTGCAAATATTCATTAATAATTATACTGTTTACACGGAGTGTAAGAATTTTTTATACTTCTCCTTGTAATAATCAACATAATAAGGACATTTGGGATGAGTTTTGCAGTTTATAAAGGACTTTGTCCTGCTCTCCTATTTGATACTGACAGCAAGCAACAGAGGATATATCTTTAGCCCTTTGATTTCATGTTGAGGAAACAAAACTCAGGAAGGTTAATGACATAGTCAAGGTGGCACAGCTAGAACATGCAGATTCAAGATGGGAACCAAGTTCTTGTTTCTTCCAGTATCTGTGAAAATATCATAAATGTATATCTTCGTGAAAATTCCAGTAACAATCAGGAGGGTCTGCACTTAGAGCCACACGAGCAGCTTGATATCCAAGGGTTTTTCCAAAGGACTGGTCTGGCCCAGAAGGATTTTATGGAAAAGGTGGGAGATGCATTAGATCCCAAAGAACAAGGGGCATGTGCCTTGTGGGAGGAATGAAGAGATGGGCAGCCTCATGGGAAAAAAAGAGTGAATAAAATGGGAAAGTGGATACTCGTGAGCTTCCAGGGGACTGGAGAAAATCTGTCCAGCTGGAGAAAGGCTTCTACTGGGGAAATATGAAGAAAAGGTTAGAAACCTATTAGAGCTCCAGAAGACTCTTCTAAAAATGGTGGTGCCCCGGGGCCCCTGGGCCTCATCACCTTTCCTAAAATGCCAGGTCCAGGCACAGCCCGCAGGCCTGTCCACAGCCTGCACCACCTGGGGCATCATGCCTGGGCACGGCTGATGCTGGCGCTGCCTCTGTCACAGGAACTGGGACACTGGCTTGGCTGAAGCAGTGCCACACAGAAAGGGCAGAGCAGATCTGTCACTTCTCATTCCAGGGCCCAGGGAGGTAGAGTTGCTTCCTCTCAGCCTCGAGTTTCACCTCCACCTAATGGAGATTTAAAATACAGGCTGAGTATCCTATGTCCGAAACGCTTGGGAATAGAAATGCTTTGGTTTTCCAATTTTATTTTATTTTTGGATTTGGAATATTTGCATATGTATAATGAGATATCTCGGGGATGGAACCCAAGTCTAAACATGAAATTCATTTATGTTTCTTAGACACCTTATACACACAGCCTGAAGGTAATTTGATACAATATTTTAAATAATTTTTTACATGAAACAAAGTTTCATCATGTGGAATTTTCTATGTATGGAGTCATGTTGACAGTAAGTTTCAGATTTTGGTACATTTCAATTTCTGATTTTCAGATTAGGAGTGCTCAACCTATACCTACCTTGCAGACTTACCGAGTAGAAAAGAAAATGAGATCATACACACAAAGTGCCTAGCTCAGAACATTAAAAAAAAAAAAAAAAAGAGGGGCTATCAGTCTTGGCAACTTAGCAGGGCCCTAAGCAACTTTGAAACTCGTTTCAAAATAAAAAATAAAAAGGAAAAAGGGTTAGGGATGTGTCTCAGTGGTTAAATAACCCAGGATTCAATCTAAGAAAAGGAGACTGGCTATTATAGTTAAATCAACTAATCCATCTGTTAGTACGTTGCAAATTGGTGACCCAGGGATCCTCTCCTGGGCACTCCCCAACAGCTATTCCACATTTTCTACATGCCTCATCAAATACCCCCCAAAGGTCTCCCTCAGCTAAAACAGAATTGATATTATTAAAAATTGTTTATTTTACCATTTGGTCATTGGTGACAAAAGGAAAAATCAACTCATAAATAGCTTAGCATATAAGATGGTTCCTTAGGCCAGAGCACTAGTTCTCAATCAGGCCCCGTTTGGCAATGGCTGGTGGCATTTTGTTTCACAACTGGGAAGAACTACTGGCATTTAGTGAGCTGGGGTCAAGGATATTGCTTCATATCCTGCCATGCACAGGACAAACCCCTCATGGCAAAAAATGATGGGGTCAGAAATATCACTAGGGCAAAGGCTGAGGAAACCTTAGACCAGAGAAGGCAAACTGGGCTCTGTCATGGCCCGGCTTTGAACAAGTTCTGTGATAAATAGCTTCTATTATGCTGGGAAATGTAAGTATTTGGTGTACATTCTCATTTCTGAAGCTCCCAAGTGAAGTGATAGTGTTTTTTTTATGTGCCATTGAATTGAGTGATGACCGGCATCCCTGAGAATAACTTCAGGATAGGGGCTGGACTATGGATAGACCAACATAGGAGGAGAAGGTTGGGACATTTAGTCCTACCCCTGACCTCCCAGGCCCAGGCCAGGAGAAGGCCTGCAGGGTGGGGTGGTCACCAGTTGAGCCATTGGCTCCATCAACCTTGCCCAGTGTAATGAGCTTCCATGTGAACCAAAAAAGAGTCCATTCAGGAAGTTTCTGGGTAGCTGAGCACCTGGGAGCTTCTAGCAAGATGAACAAGAACACAGCCACAAGTTGGGAGGGTGGGAAGCTCAAATCACAGAGACAGAAACCCCTGTGCTCAGAGACCCTTCCAGAACTTCTCCCTCTGTGCCTCATCTAGCTATTTGTTCATATCCTTTAAAATGTCCCTGATCATAATCTGGTAAATTTCAGTATTTCCCTGAGTCCTGTGAGCCACTCTAGCAAATTAACCAAATCTAGGGAGGGAGTTGAGAGCTACAATTTGGGGTCCTTTCAACCCCCTCCCTAGGTTGTTAACAAGTACAAATAAAACTAGGGCCCATGACTGGCATCTGAAGTAGGGAGGTGACCCAGGTCACGGGAGCTGAATCCTAAACCTTCAGGATCCAACGTTATCTTCAAGTAAATGGTGTAAGAACTGATGAGAACTAGAGGACACTCGGATGGTGTCCACTGCAGAATTGCTTGTTTGCTGGCTAGCAGGGAGGAATCCCCACACATTTTGAGGTCACAGAAGTCATCTGTGTTGGTTGCAGAGGACAAATAGTTTATTTTCCTATACGGTGACTTACTTAATTGGGACCTTGATCTCCTTATCTGTAAAAATGAAGATTTTGGCTTAGATCTGGTAGCTACAAAGTGGGGGGGAAAAAGCAAGCCAGTTATAATAAACTCATCATAAAAGCTAAATGTGTTCATTTGGAAATACTGTCCTTCACATTAAAGCTACAGTTCACTTTATTGAGAAGGAAGTTAAACACTTTTCTTTTAAAAATTATTGTGGCAGTTAATTTGAAAAACATAAAATAATTTTAGCAAAATAAAATTTTGTCACTGAAATACAAATTTTGGGAAACTATCAGCCCACTTGTGCTCAAAGACCTTTTTCAGTTTTGAAAACTATAATTCTGTCAGAAATGATCAGAGGAAACCACCAGCAGTTCCCTCTCTGCGAAACATTAGGCTTTTCTGGAAAACATGCAGTATTAAACCAGGGCTCCCCCAGCAAACCAGGAGCTGGTCTGCATGTCCCAGGTATGGGAATCCAAGGGTCTGCAGCTGTCAGAGAGCTGTCAAAGGAGGGTCTGAGAAGCCACTTCTGGAGTCAAGAAAGCCAAGCTGCAGTCCTTGGCCTGAAGCTCCGGGGCAGGTGTTTGACAGTTTAGACCTTGAATGTCCCCAGAGGTCCATGTGTTAACTTGGGACCCAGCTTGACATTATTGGGAGAGGTGGGACCTAGTGGTAAGATTGGGGTCATTGGGGATGTGCTCCCCAAAGCAAGTGTGAGATCCTAGACTCCCATTGTGTATACAGCTTTGCTGTACCATCCACTGCCACCATGAATGCTGCTTTGTCACAGGCCCAAAGCAAAAGGACCAATCAATCATGTACTGAAACCGCCAAAACCATGATCCCAAAAAAACCTTTCCTCTTCATAAGTTGATTTCCTTGGGTATCTGTTACAATAACGTCAAGTTGTCTAGGATGAGGGCCTTACGCAACTCTGAGTTTCACCTCCAGGCCCACATCTGCTCTAACTGCCTCTTGGCCATCATGGGTTCTCCTGCCCTTCACCATTCCAGATCTTATACAAACGCCTCACTTGCAGGGACATTAGGGAAAAGGGATTTTTGGACATGTAGTCTCTAGTTTTCCTTTGTGATGTGATAAAGACCTTAGAAGGGGATGGGAGGAGAGCGAGCAGGTGAACAAAAATCCAACACACATACCAGACCAGAGACGTCATTCTATGCCTCTACCCACATCCCTGCCCCCTCCCTACACAGACACCCAGAGTAAACCCAGCCAAAGTCTAGACAGCTTGCCTCTGAATGCATGTTGCTCTGTGGCAGAGAAGAGGAATCAGAAGAAAGAGGGCCACAATGAGTTAAAGAAATCAACATTGTTTACAGAAATGTCTGTTTTTTTGAACTAATTCCTGACCCGCTTTGCAAAGATCATTGGGACGGCTTTTTGGAGTTTTCAATTCCCCATTAGCATTTTGTAAGCCAACAAGACTCTGAGATTCAAATCCTGTGACCATCACATTAAGCTATAAAACATGGTTCTGCTGATGCTGTAATTGCCTGACATGGCTACCTGGTTCGAACTCGTGCTTAGTATGCAAATCTCCTCCAAGAATGCATTTGACAATCACTTTTCTGTCCACAGAAACTGCCCCTTGACAGAAAATGTATTCCAAAAAATGATTTTCTATTTTTTGCCTTTAAAACTAAAGCTTGCAAGTCCAGTAGTAGCTGAGAGCAAGCACATATGCTTATAATTAGGATTACCATCAGGGAATTCAACCTGACTGAGGGAAGGGAGAGGGGCCCGCCAACGGGGAGCACAAAAGCTCTCTGAAAAACACCAGATGAAATGAGCCTGGTCGGGCTGGTGTTCCTGGGTAGTGGAAGAAACTCGATTGTGAAAAACAGGCCTGGTTTCACTCCAGACTCGGAAGAAATGTTGTGTGGGCAGAATGAGAAATGCTGACAAATAAAGTCAAGCTTTGGGATCTGCTTTCCACAGCGAGCTGAGGGAGCTCCAGAGAGCCAGCCCTGCACCAAGCAACTGCCCAGGCAGGACCTTGAAACCAGTCCCTGCGTGCTGTGGCCCGGTGACCCAGGAATGGCTTTGCTCTTGTCGGGGAGAGGAGGGGACCCTTCCACTTCTTTCCTACACTGATTCTTACTGCATTTTCAGATTCTAAGCATGAGTTTGCAATCAGAGTGGCAGGTCTTTGACTCTCAGCTCTGGTTCTTCAAGAGCTGGGCAGGTGATATAACTTCTCTCTTTTCTAAGGAGAAGGAGAATGCCCACCTCCCGGTGTGAAGAAATGTCTGGGGCCTACTGGGCTCTCGGTAAGCAGCACTGCTGTTATATGGTGGGCTCCTGAGCTTCTCGGTATTGGCTGCCATTTGTGGTGCCATAGTTTCTATTTGTTGATTATCTTATTCCATCAATATTTATTGGATACTTACTGGGTACCAAGTGCTTTGGAGCCATAGTGGTATAAGGAACAACAACAAAAAAAGTGGCCACTGTTGTCCGTTAGGAGAGACGGGAATTAATAGGACATGAAAATAAAATGGATTGGAAGGAGAGTAGCATGTTAAAGAACAATCTAACAGGAAATTTATCCAGTCTTGAAGAACTGAAGGTTTTCTGGAGAAGGTGGCTTTTCTGAACCACAAAGAGCGTTGGTCCCACTGTGCCTCACCAGCACAGGAGTTCACTGAGGGCCCTGAAGACCTCCTTCTTCATTGTGACTCAGTTTCCCTCTTGGTCTCTACACCCATTGGCAATTCTCCAAGTCAAACTCTAATCTCCACAAAGAGAAATCAGCCACTGGTGTCCTTGTTGGACCAGTTTTCCAACCAAACCCCATCAAAGTCTACTCTCCCGTCGAGACATTGGCTACCTTCGCCACCAGTGCTCACTCCAAACTACTGGGGTTCAGAGGGCTGAAGTTCCACAGTCGTAACCAACTCATCACATTTTGCCAAGAAATTTCCTGGTTTGGGCACTGAACGTCCTCCATCCCAGGAAAGATTAAGTCAGGTTTAAAACTGGAAGCCCCCGTATCCTGGGAAGCCCTCTGCTCAGGACAAACCAGAAAGCTTGGTTGCCCTCTGCAGTCCCACAATGTGAATTTCTGCAGAGGAGGTGTGGCGGAGGCAGGACCTCCCACACATCGAGGACCCAGAGCGCTAGCCTGCCAGGATCTTCCTGATAGCAGGCAGAGTCAACCTGTCTCAGAGGACCGTCCTGTAGGCCTGTGGGATTTAATTTAATTTCCATTAAAACAGTGTTTAAAATAAGCAACCTGGAATCAAAAGTCTCTCTGATCTGGAAATTTGGAAGTTTCGACCTTTCTAAAATTTTTATTGCATTTTAACTTTTCTAGACTTATAACCAAAATAGTGCCAGTTGGGTCTAAATTGAGTATGATATACTGGCTCAACAAGAAAGAGTTGATAAAGTGAATAAAAATCAAAAGCAGAGTTACAACACAGCGGACCCACAGACACTGTTGGGGCTTCCCAGACTGGGACAGCACATGGGAGAGGATTTCTGTTTTCCGTTGTTTCATTCATTTCTTTAGCCAATCAACATTTAGCAGGAAAATTTATTGGGCATTTATTGTATAGCAAGCTACTCAGAGTGGCATAGTGGGACACTGGAGAGCCCGTTGTTTCAGAATGCCACGTGTGCCCATGACCTTTAACCACCAGCAATGAGCTTGGGGATTTCTGAAAATCACCCTCAAGTTTGATAACTTGCTAAAGGACTCAACAGAACTGACTAAAAGCTTTGTACTCACAAAGCTTAGTCCAGTACAAGTTTATTACAAGGTGAGAAAACATCAAAGTCTGATAAGAGAAGAGATTCTTCATAGGGCCGAATCTGGGAGGTTTCTGAACCTGAAGCTTCTCTTGTCCTCAGAGGGCCTGACTCTGACATTAGCGGCTATGTCTGATTGAAACCTGGGAAGTTCACTTGAGCTTCGGGTTCAGAGGTTTACTGGGGCAGCATCACTTGGGCATGATTGCCTGGTTACCTGGTGGTTGAGCTTCCTCTCCCCCCAACCCCTCCATGGTGGGCAGGCCAGGCTTAGTGGCCCACCAAGAGCCACATCATTAGCATAACAATCTATCAGTATTGGGATGTAGACACTCTCAAATTCCAGGAGTTTGGAGATTACCTCCCTGGAGCTGGGGAGGAAGACCAGACCTCTTTTGGCCAAGGCCAAATTCTTTCATATGCACAGCTCAGTGACCGCAGTTTGTGTTCATTATCCCATTAATCCTCAGAGGTTTGAGCAAGCATCCCTATTACTCCCACAAACAACATGGCAAGGAAATGTGGGCTGAGAGCAACTGACCACAGACACAGAATGGGGGTGCTGGGGTGCAGTTCAGTCTGAGTGCAGAGCCTAAGCTCTCAGCTGCAGTGCAGTGCACTAACTTGGTTTCCAGGATTTGTGGAGACACCAAGATCAACAAGGCAGGGGTCTGGAGAGAACAGATGGCCTATATCTACTGGTTAATTAGAGAGATTTTGGTGAAGGGACTAAGTGTAAGCAATAGCACTGGTGGTGTAGTACCCAATGCCAGAAACAAGGGGGAGCTGTTGCCACCCTGGCCCTGAGAAAAAGAAGAGTCTGTGGCCTGTGGTAGGGGACCCTGGTAGCCAGCATGCAACCTGGTTGGGGTGGCGGTGGAAGCTGTGGTGAAAACACTCCCTTCTCAGCCTCTTCCAAGGCAGATTTCCCACCAGTGTCTCCTATTGGCTGAACCCCCCTGGAAACTTGGAAGCCTGGAGCAAGAGAGTTCATGGATGGAGTCCATACACAGCCCATGGCAGATAAGGGTGGAAAAGCACAGAGAGTTCATCTGGAGGGATAAAATGAAGATACCCTGCACCTTGTGCTCCACAAACTCAAGTGTGTGGACATATAACTGCAATTAGAGGAGGAATGCCACCTTAACAGAGAGGGGGGTTAGGTGCACTGCAGGGACCCAGCAAATCACCAGCCAGGAGATACACTGGCATCTTTTCCTGGAAAATGAAGACACTGTCATTTAGACAAGACAAAGATAGACATGCAAAGATTTTCTTTGAATAGCTACAACAGAGTAGAGAACTGTACTTCATCCTCGGGCTCAGGGCGGAATCTGCTGGTGCAGCTGGGGGCCAGGCTGTGAAGCCAGACGGGGACCAGTGAGGGAGGTTCTTCAAGAACCATATTAGGGAAGGAGGATGTTGATCCCCCTGAAGGTAGTGGGAAGACAGTCACTCTATAATATTTTAATTTAAGAAAGCTCCTTCTAGCAGTTTAGAAGGTGAATTAGAAAAATGTGATTTGGTGGTGGAAGATCTTCTAGGGAGCTGTAGAAGAGGTAGTGTAGGGAGAGCGTCTAGGGAGCTCCCTGGGAGCAGAGGAGGAGAGGGCAGATACCTGCAAGTTACTGAGCTGGAATCGAGGCCATGTAGGAGGCTGAGGATACATAAAAAGGTAGGCATTGATGACAACTTATGGGGGTGAACAGTGCTTAGGTATCTAGGTGGCAAGTATTCAAAAGAGCCACTTTCTTGCAGCATCACACTGTAAGATAGTTTTTCTCTTCTTATTTCCTAAGAGAGAAACCTTAAAAAGGGCATCTTATTTAGACAATGCTCCATGTGGGCATATGAAGTCTAAACAGACCCAGATTTATGAAACTGTAAAAAACAGTTTTTTGTTTTTTAGGAGGAAAAACAATTAGATGCCAGGCTAATCAATAATGAAGAAAAGTTGACAGCAGTGGAAGAATTTCTAAGCCGTAGAGAAAAACTTTGTGAACCATGAATAATAGTGAACATTAAAGTAGAAAACTATCTTCAGTGTCCTATAAGCACTCTACAGAAGGAAGCTGAAAAACTAACCCAGTTTGGGAGTTACTTACTTAACAAACCAGGACCTAGCATTTGCTATGTGCTAGGCTATAAAACATTATGTCATATGGTATTGTATCCTTGCATATTATGTATTAGATTGTATTCGATTCAATTATTTCCTTTAATGCTCATAAAGATGTTACTGTTATCATCATCATCATCATCATCATCATCATCATCATCATCATATCCATATTACTGAAGGATTCTGCTCCACTTCCTATCACTCTCTAGGTGAGGTCACCATATACAGTGAGGTAATTTGTGTTGTGACAATATATTCCAGTCCTCTACCTGGAGGAGAGGAAAGAGCACATTATCATTCACTTGGAAACAGGCCTTTTTCCTAATTTACACAGAAGCTGATGAATTTCCCAAATTTGAGGTGCCACTGAGTCCAGAGCCCTGGCTAGGATGCCAGTCAGTTGACTAGCTCTTCCACAGGTGGTCTCTAGCCCTCTCTGGTCAACTAGGACCCTTCACTCCAAAGTTCTTAGGGTAGAACTCTAGTCCCCCAGCTGCAGGCTGACCCTCTGCTCTGAATGGACTGATCATTTCAAATCAAACCCCTACACTTTCAGAGCATTTTTGCCACCTTAGGAGTTTCCAAGAAGCCTGTAGCCAAAAGATGGTTGTGGGAGAGGTTCAGGATGTGGCACTTGTGAAATCACCAACTGGGCTTCTCCTGCCCTCTTCCTCCTAAGTTTGGAAACTGGAGGCATGGGCAATCAGGACTCCTATTTTCGGAAATAGAGCAGACCATAATTCTTCATGGAACCCAAGACTTCCCACGACCATCTGCAGAACGTTCTCCCCCTCCCCCCTCTGAAACCACACATCTGCAGCCCCATCCAGCGGATCTGAACCCTGTATGGTTAATCTCAAATGTCAGCAAATCTGTCTTAATAAAACAGACTCACTCTTTAATGGTGGTTTTAGGTGTCTTTTCTCAGATAAATAGGCAAGATTAAGATATTCATCTTAGTCTCATAAGAAATTAGTGGAAGAGTGAATAAAACAGAACAACATGGATTTGAGAACGAGAGACAATCAAGTTAAGTGCTAAAATACTTACTAGCTGTGTGTTATTGAAAAAGTTACTTCATATCTCTGAGCCTCAGTTTCAAATATGTAATAGCGAGGGTGCCAACAATTACTAAGGATGATTGAAATAGGAACCCCTATAGAGACAGTTTATGAAGTAGTTGCTGGCAAATAAGAAATATTTATCAAGAACTTGTTGAGAATGGAAGTACCATCTCTGACTGGCTTGTTTTCATTTCCAGAAGGAACTCTCTCTCTCAGGTAGCTGACACTAGAGAGAATTCATTGAACTCCTATCTGATAGCTCACATCTAGCCCTAGGTTATGTAAAAGTAAACAGATAGTTGAATGTGCTTCAAGTATCACTTCCATCAACATGAGCATAAACATTATTCTAAATAACTTACGTAAACTGAATTACTCATCTACAGAATGTGGTTAAGGTTTGTTCCAAGCACCTTGCAATTAGGTACTTGAATTCAAAGTCTGGTTGTGCTCTGACCAGCCATGAGATCTTGAGATAATCACTTCCCCTCTTTGAGCCTCAGTTCCACCCACCACTTTAAAAAAAATAAAATAAATAAGGCCAATGGTCATATTTTTGCAGAGCAAACAAATTTTTGCAACGAACAGATAAAATCCTTAGTGCAGGACGCAACATAAAGTGGAGAAGAATATGTTGAAATTTTCTTCACTTCTTTGAATGAGGCCAGAGTAATACTGCCATAAAAACTATGAGTCAACTCCTACTGTACCCTTCACAGTTATTTCTAATCCTTTATTCTTCAGTATGTTTTGAGAAAAGGACTTGTTGATATTTGGACACGTTAACAGCATGGTTTTATGAGCTGCCAGTACCAAACCTTGTCTCTATGTGCGATCATTGTGTTTTTATTTGAGTTTTTGCATAAACTTCTCCTTTGTGTTGATCTGACCTTTTCAAACCCCTGTTCTCCAAGTGTTTGAGACAGGATGAGGACCTGAGCTGTGACAACCTGGAACTTACTCCTGTAAGGCTGAGGAGAGCGAGTCCCCGCAATTGGCTCCGATACCAGGAAAGCCTATTAAAATATTAAATGAGGAGTTAGTGACAGGTTTCACCAGCCTCTTATGGCAAACTTCCAAATCTTAGCTTAGTAAGGTTGGGTTTTGGCTGTAACAAACCAGCTGTCACAAGCTTCGCAAAGACCATTAATTATGTACCCGAGCTCTGATAAATTAAAGGCTGGTAGCTAGGAAAAAATAGGGGTTCTTGTTTGTTTTATGCACCCTCTTTCTGTTTTCCTTTCTATAAGAAAATAATAGTGTATTCTGTTTGTAGAGGTGCAAAAGTAGAATAAAATGAGTGCTAACAAGTTCATGATCATAGATCTTACGACTAAAGAATAAAAGTGGAAAGGATGTTCCTAATAGGCTGCTCTTACAATGGAGCACCCATCCTGGCACTTTATAATATGGTCCTGGGAGACCATTCTTAATGGGTCAGGTGGAGGTATAATGAGACCCTTTTGTACTTTACTAGCCTAGAAACTCTGGATCTGTTCCAAAGTACCGCACCTTATTCTGTATATCTGCTTTATAATGGTAATGGCTACTTTTATTGAATAGTTATGAAGCATCAGGCAATTGCCAAGGTCATTAATGTAATTATCCTATTAATTAAAATATAATGCTAGTAAGATATAAAGAATAAAATAGTAGACTGAGGCAGGATACCCTATGATTTATACTAAAGAACGTTAAGAGAGGAGAGGAGTTGAAGGGTGTCAGTCTCGTGCCAATGCCCCAGGAGGATGGCTGAGTTTGGGTCAACTCTAGGGACAGTGTCCCTTGAAAGATCCGAGATTTCAAGTGGAGATAAAGGAAAATGGTTGCTGCTACTTTGTTTCTAGCTTATAACCAGGGGTGACTGCCAGCTAATGGGAGTGGATTAGGAAACAGGGCTGTTAGAATTTGATTTTAAGCTAATAATTTGGAGCCCATTGTATCTGATTGTAACAATGGCCCCTGTTCTCATCTCTCAACACCATCTTTCCCTTTGCCATGTGACCTTGCAGCTCTTCTCAAAAAAGAGGTGTAGCTTATTTTTTTTTTTTCACAAGTTGAATATGGACTGGTTTAGTCTTATGACTTATCAAGGCCAATGGGCCAAGCTGCAGAAGTGACTTTGCCAAGTTCTGAGCTTGGGCATTAGGAAATATGAATTTTCTGCTGGCTCTTGAACTGATGTAACTTCCAAGAGAACCTTCCCAGGCTACCCCACTACAAGAGTTGACACACAAAACAGAGCTGAGTTGCCTCACTCAGCATAGACAAGGCCATCCAAGATCAGCCAACACCATCCAACACCAAGACTCAGAGTGAGCCAAGACCTGCAGTGGCTGCTACTGCCCCGTAAGTGTCTGCAGATTCATAAGCAAACCCAGCCAAGACCAGCTAGTCCAGCTCAGATCAGTTGAACTCTGGAAAACCAGTAGCCAAATATATTTTTATTGTTGTCTGATAGAGATGATTCATGGTTGCCATGCAGCGTTATTGTGGCCCTGGATAAACTATACAGAGACTTATAGAAGCTACTTCTTTGTTCTAGATTATTAGGAACAGATTAGTCCATGAGAGCATCATTTAAAGTTCATGTCAGAGGTTCAAGGGAAAGAATAGTATAGTTTATCTAGCTTGCTTGTCCCATCTTAAATAGTATCTCTATCAAGATTTGTTTTCATTCAAGACACATAGGATGAACATCTGTTACATACATGACAACTTTATGAACACAGTTTTTTGTTTGTTTATTTTGCTTGGAAGGTTGATTCTCAGTGGAACTGGGGGGACCAAGCAAAACTATACGATGTAACTCCCCTCACCCCTCTACAAAGAAACTCTATGCTGACATTTACTTCATCATCTCTTTAAAAAATCTCTATTGCTAGTGGAAGAAAGCTGCATCCTTCAATTATATAGGATGGGGAAAAAAAAATGAGAACCGCTAACCTAAAGTCAGAGCTCACTTTCTGTCGTCAAATACAACCATCATTTGTTGGGAAAGGAGGACCCAGGTGTGTCATCACCATGCCTGTCAGACAGTAAGGAAAAGACTGACACCACTCACAAGTGTCCATGACTTGCAGGATTGTCCACTAGCAAACTCCTTTCAAGTCTATGTTTTCGCACTAGGACAATTTACAGATAGGCACAAGATCTTCCTTGAGCCAAGGGATGATTATTCATTCCAAAAGATCGATGCACATGTGTTAGTCAGTTTTTGTCTCTGTGGCCAAAATACCCAACAAGAACAATTAAGAGAAAGAAAAGTTCATTTTGGCTCATGGTTTCAGAGGTCCAGTCCATGGTGGGTTGACCCCATTCCTCTGGGCCCAAGTGAGGCAGAGCATCATGGCAGAAAGGCAGGATGGAGGACCGCTGCTCCTTTCATGGATAAGTTGGGGGAGGGCTTCAGGGAAGATGAGCCCTTCCAGCGACCATCCCTTTGACCCACCTCCTCCGGTCACCTACCATTTGTCTATAATCACCACTCAGTCCATTCAAATTTGGATGGACTAATTAGGTTGCAGCTCTCATATTCCAATCATTTCACCTCCGAGTATTCCTGCATTAACATGGGAGCTTTGGGACACACCTCATATTCAAACCATGACAAAGCATGGTTCTCAATAATGAATTTGTTGTCTACTCCTTAACATCATGGGCCTCCATTATTAAATGCATGCTTGAAACCAAGCCCTATGTGAGCTCCCTGACCCAAACGTGAATTTGCAGGTGACAAGTTTGAATCCTGGGTCCACACAAGAATATGAGTGGTTTGTAACCATAAATGTTGATAGAAAGCCTGGATCTCTAAAATTTAGAGCATGTATTGCTGAAATCCATAACATCACTTTAACTTTTAAGAAGAATCTTAGTGATCTGCAGAATATTCACATGATGATTGGTTTTCAGTGTTACCTTGGACAGGCTATAGTCTCTAGTTATTTAAACAAGCACTAATATAGATTTTTACCATGAAGGTACTTTGGATGTGGTTAGCATCTAGGATTAGTTGACCGTAAGTAAAGATCACCCTTGATAACGTGTGTGGGCCTATTTCAAGCAGTTGAAGGCCTTGAGAGCAAAAACTAAGTTTCCAGAGAAGAAGAAATTTTGCCACAAGACTGCAGTATCAACTTGTGCCTGTCTTTCTAGCCTGCTGGCTTCCCCTACCAATTTTGGATTTGCCAGCCTCACAATGATGTGAGCCAATTCCTTAAAATAAATCTCTACTTCTCACTTCATATTTTATATATGCATATGTGTGTGTGTATCTACACATATATTACATGTGTAATATACATATCATATATACATATTCATAATGCATTTACATAGGTAGTACATATATGTGTAAAATATGACTATATTTTGTACATAATATCCTATTGGTTCTGCTTTTACATAAATTTAAACCTTTATCACTCTTACAACATTAGTCCTGAATTTCTGAAGGAAGCTCTTGCACTCAATACCTGAACTTGCTGCTGATACTTCCACCTCTAAGCATGGTCAGGCACCCAGGATTTGGACTGGGAGTTGAATTCTGTATCCTTTGCCTTGACCTTTGTGGGAGACACTTTTCACGGTCTGCTCAGATCCACTTGGATCCCTCTCAGCTCTCCTGTGCATCCTTCCCTGGAATGTTGTCTGCTTTTGTTTCTCAGGACCCTCATGTACATGTCCCTTTAGGGGTTGCCCTAGTCCATTTCCCATGGCTATAACAAAATAGCTGAGTCTGGAGAACTTAGAAGGAAAAGAGGTTAATGTAGCTCATAGTTCTGGAGATTCAGGAGTATGACGTCAGCTTCAGCCCAACTTGGGTGAGGGCTACGTGGTAAATGGCGTAACAACGGTGGGGGCGAATTTAAAAGCGGTCACGTGGCAAGACAGGAAGCCAGAGAGATTCAGGGACCATGTTTGCTCTTTTTATGACAGCTTATTCCTGAGGGAACAAACTGGGTCCAGAGAGAACTAACTATGTTAATCATTTCTGAGGGCTATGCCCTTAATGACCCATTCCCCTGGGCTCTGGGCCCATCTCTTTAAGGTCCCACCATCTCAACACCACCATACGAGGGACAAAGCTTCCAGCACGGAAGAGGCCTTCCTCTGAGTTCCTGAGGACTGCCTTCCCACAGGCCAGGAGTCCAGAGTCCGTACCTCCCGTGTGCACTCAACCACCTTGGCCAGGGCACAGCGTGGGAATATGAAAGCCCGGCTTCCTTGCCTTAAATTGGAGCAAACTCCCAAAAGTCCTTCAGTGTTGAGTCCCCGGGGACCAGAGTGAGGCTGGGAGTCTGCCCGAAGCATCACCCTCGTTTGGCTTCCACCCATTACCTGTCCTGCTTCCCCCCCCCCTCACCTCCCAGGAACGCGTCCGCCTCCCAGGTTTTGCTCTAGCAAGCTCTGTGGTCTAGGGTCCAGGGACAACCTAGAAACCTCACCTGCCTCTCATTCAGCACATCATCCCAGGAAGAGCAACCTTTTCATTTAGTTCTGGCTCCGCTCGTAGGATCTGGCTGGATCTGACGAAACACTAAACGTGGAATGCAAAAGCAAAGGGAAAATTCTAGAGCAACGCAGAGCACCTCAGAGTTAGAGGAAACCAGAGGTCTTCTTTGCAGTCCTACCGACTCATGAACTCCTGCTTCCCCGTTTCTGGAAAATGATCTCTGGGTTCTTTCTGAAGACTCTCCTTTGCAAAGCACCACCTCCTTTGTTGAACAATAATTATGTTAGAAATTTCCATCTTACGCTGAGTCGCTCCATCCCCTACAAGCACCAAACGTTAAAAACAAGAGATGTGTGCCATTTGTGAAAATGACATCATAGGAAGAGGGTGAAGAGGGATCCCAGGGGCCTGTGCCCACTATAGCACAATGAACTCGGAATTTAGATGTTTTCTGTTATGTTTGAGTTTCATTCAAGACCCATCCAGTATCTTCCTTGTCAGCAGGACAGAAGGACCTGTAGGGACAGACAGGAAGAGATCTGTGGCCCAAAGTTAGCCAACTTTGAAGAAGCTACTGGTCACAGATTCAAAAAAGGTCGCAGTTCTTATCCCCTAACTCCCTGAGGATGATGTGTGCGAAGATCTGCAGACCAGCCGAGGAAGACTCCAAATCTCCAGAGAAGGAACCACAGAGCCTGTTCTGGAGATCTCTTTGTTAGTTGAAAATGTTCACTCCTCAGGAACATGACCTCAAAACCAGCTGACAGGGGGCTGATTGCTTATGCACCATGCAGCCAACTCCGCCTCCCTCACACCCTTGAGTCCTGGCCAAAGCCCGGCTGTGCCTGGTGACCCCTTTGAGGTCATTGTCCAAGACACTGCCCGCTCAGCCCCAGCCGGCCCCCCATTCTCTCCCCAGGGATCCCCCTTGGTGTTCCTGACTTGGCTCTTGGTTTTCCTGACCTTTATAACTTCTTCCATATCAAACCCTGTTCCTTATCAAGGGCTGAAGCCAGAGTAGAAGTGACTGTTGATTCAAGGTCCTTCCTCTGGCCTAGAAGCCAGAGTGGTTTGCCTTCCAACAATCCCTCCCCAGTTGCGGCCACGTCTCCCCTGTGCCCCCAACGGCAGCTGCCCTGTGTCTGCTGTTCCTCACACACCACAGGCCCCAAGGCTTCTGTGTTTGCTTTTGCTCTGTCTGGAAGGATTTTCCCACAGACTCCCAGGGCTCCCTTACCTCCCTTACCTCCTGTGACAATGTGTCCCTGCTCACGTTCTGCCCTCCAGTCAGCCCTCAGCACCCTGGGCAAGTCCTCCATTCCACTTCCCAGGGCTCATCACCTCTGGGCATTTCTAAGTGTCTTTGGGTATTGTTTTTCTCCCCTGCTAGAATATAATCACTAGGAGAGCAGAAAACGTGTCCATATTGTTTTCAACCACCCCCTGATACCTAGAACTGTGCCTAGCATAGAACATGACTTCTCAATAAATATCTTAATAAAAAAATAAATTTATATACTGCCAAAGTTCATAAACTTATGCTATTCCTTCTTTTGCAATATCTTTTGCAAACATTATAAGAGTGCACCCTTGCTCCCAGCTACCTAGTGTCCCTCCCTAACAACACAATAATTTTTCTTTAGTGTCACATCAGGGAAATTTTTGCACCTATCAGAAAATATAGATGGATGTATCCTTTTATTATATTTTTGCTCAAACGGAAACTTAGTATCGAAAGTGCTTTGCTAACTGAACAATAAACATAACAGAATTATTCTAGGCAACTGAAAATGGGAATACTGCATTTAAAAAGAAATATCTGCAGAGGCTTCTACTGAAAGGATGTATCACAATTTATTTAACTAAATCCCCTACTGATGGACACTTAGGTTGTGCCAGTTACACATCTTCTTTGTACACTCATTACATTGATCATTTTCATGTACTGAGTGGTACCGTGTAAAATTGTAGATATTCAACAATTTGGGGCCTACACAAACAAGAATTTCATTTGGTTCAACCTAATTTGCATTATGAGGATAAATATTAGGAGTATAACTTGGATAAAAAGAGATAGACGGTTCCTTTTGTGGATTGGAATTGCCAAATTGTCCCCCAAGAAGTGCATGACAATTATGTTCCCATTACTAGAGAGTTCCTATTACCCCACACGCTGCTGGCATATTAGGCTATTAAATGTTCTTTACTTTACCAATGTGATAGTTAGAAAATGATCCCTCATGTAGTCTTAATCTGCATGTCTTTTATTATTAGGCTGAGCATCTTTTTATGTTTATAGGAATCATTCATATTTTTTATTTTATTAACTCTGTTGAAATCACTTTCCTGTTTTTCTTTTTTGATATTGATTTGTAGAAGCTCTCCAAAATGGATGATATCTGTATTTGCAATATGTGTTCCAAATATTTGATCCTACTTTGTGGTTGATCTTTGACTTTATTTATTTATTTACTTTTTTGCTGAATTCTATTTTTGCATGTATGTGGTTAAATTTATGTTTTTCATGTTGATTTTGTGTTATAAGAAATTACCTTCTGCCTCCAAAATTATTTTAAAAGAATTCTTCCATATTTTCTACTAGCATTTTATGGTTTCAATTTGTTCTGAATTTTTAAAAATATGAACCTCATTTTTATGTGTGGGGTAAGGTCAGGAGCCAGCTCTACATATATTTATTTCAGATGGCCACCTCATTTCCCTGGCTCCAATTTTTGAACAGTGTGTGTTATCCTCTTTCATACATTAAATTTTCATGTGCATTTGGGTTTATATTCTGAGATTTCTGGTATATTTCGCTGATTTGTTTGAGTATGCTTGCAGCAATACCACACTGTTTTAATTAGTGTAGACATATATGTTTTAACATCTTTAAAACCTGGATTCCTCCTATCACTCTTCTTTTTCAACATTTTCTTGACTCAATCTATTTGCTTAATTTCTCTATATTTTATATTCAACTTATCCAGATCCCACCAAATCCTGTTGCAATTGAATTTAATGAGGCTCTTGTTTCTTCATTACATAATGTTGACTTTAAGGATGAAGTATATTTAAATTTATATTTGTATGGTTGTGTGTATTCGTCTTTTTCTATTTATTAACATTTTTATTAAAATGAGCTCTTGAATTTTATCCAATACCTTTCAGCATCTTTGGAGATCACATAATTGTTCTCTTTAGTCTATTTCTGTGATTAATTCTGTGAATAGATTTCCTAACATTTCAACACCCTGGAGTGTGTTATCCTTTTAATGTACTTCTAGATTCTCTTATTATATTCAACAATACAGGTAAATCAGTTTGTTCAGCTCTCATATTTTTTTTCTCTCTCTCTCTCCACACACACACACACACACACACACACACACACACACATGTTTAGGTTTAATATTATTCTAAGATCATAAAAAGAGAATTTCAAAATGGCTTCATACTCCCATCTTCTGGAATTGTTTCAATAGCATGAATTAACCTTGCCCTAAAGGTGGAATTACTCTGTGAAACCACCTGGGGTGCTCACTTTTGGAGAGGGTAACACTGACCACACTTGCAGGTTTATTGGGGGTTAATGAAACAAGATTTGGGCCCTTTGCCTGGTACCATGAGAAATTCTTGGAAGGACCTTCACAGTTTGTCCACACAACTATATTTTTTTTCCCCTCAAAAAACTTTATTCAGTAAAAGGACAAGCCACTAGTCACACATTTCTGTGAAATTGGCAAAGTAAGATATTTGCAGTCACAATTGGCCAAGTCGCTGTCTCTTTGCATGCTGCTGCTATGTTGCTCCTCTGTCTGTGTCAGGTGTCGGGGAGTGACTACAGAAATTTTGGAGGATCAGGCTAAAGGGAACATGGCAAACTTGGAGAGGCACCAGATCCCCTTTCAAGTCAGGATCTGCACCCTGACTTTGGGGAGTGTAGTCACAAGCCTTCAGCCATCAGCTCCTTTGGAGTCTTCTGTAGCTGTATAGAGTCACCTTGCTGAGGTCATGCTCTCCCAAGCTGGCCCCCTCGCTTAGTGACTGGGCAAACAGGACACAAGGATTCAGGCTTTCGGGTTCATGCAGAACACTCACTGCCGATGCTTCTCCAGGGCTCTCTGCCTTATGTTGGAGTCTTCCTTCCTGTGGTCCTGGTCCTCTCCTCCCATTCCCGCTGTTGAAGTCTCATGAAGATCTCATAACTGCATCCCTATCTGCTTCTAGAGACACCAAGTTGTAGTAGGAGTGTCGAGTCTAGTGTATATTCATTTAGTGTGGTTTTAATGGGATACAACACACACATGCACACACACGCTGTGATTTTCAATCATTTCTGCATCGTGTGTTGCAATGTCACCCAAGGGAGAACTGTGTGTAATGACAGTTTCCAAGTACTCCTACTTCCCTGCACCTTTATTCACCTGGCATCACAACATGAAAGTGGACATTCAGTGTCCCAGGAGATGAACTTGTCCTGGGGCGCCCAGTTCTGAAAGTATTAAGGATGGAAAAGAAACAAAATTTGCAGTGTATGGAGCCAGAAGCTACTCTATAGAAAACTTACTTTGTCACACATGTAAATGGGTAAGCAAATAACTTGTTTCAAATCAATACTCAAGTCAAAGTTTTCCTTTAGAAGAAAAATACTCAGTAATGCAGTAATTCACTTAGAACGGCACCATTTTTAGAAAGAAAAAAAAATCCAATGGTACAAAAAAAACCTTAAAATTCTAACATACAGGGCACAAATCTGAAGCAGTACTGAAAATAGCAAATACATTTGCCTATGAAGTCACATATTTTTGTTTGTTTTTATATCTCTATGTATTGAATTGTACCTTAACAAGATAGAGAAGTTTCAGATTAATGGCACACCAAAGAACCACCCAAATCTCATGGAGCCTGAATAAATAAGCATTCCAGCGACAAATTATACACATCTGTCAATACGTCAATGCATGTACCTTATGGATAATTTGATTACACAATTATGCAGCTCAAAACAACAGAGCAGCAATTTAAAAATGCATTTGAATTGCTCCAGGTACTGAGTAACATCTATTCAAATAGTATTTTAAGAAAAGTCACTGCACAAGAAAATTTTAAATACCTGAAAACACATCTCATATATAAAAAAAAACTTCACAGTGGTTTTCTTCAATTTACCAAGAGTCCTAAAATGTTTCTACATTATCAGTAATGAGTTGTGAAACTGAAAGAGACTAGAAGAAATAGATTTTGATTACTATGGGTAAAGGAAAGACCTAATTATCTTTCTCATCTTTTTATAGAAAATATGCTCAAAAAGCATTTTTATGTACAGAGATCATAAAGTATGCACTGAGAACTGTTGGAGAAATGTATTATAAATGTATAATTAATACAAATATATTATTTACCTGAGTTTTGTAATATTTGCATTTGTATTTAGTGTTCTGCTTATAATACATCATTTTTATTTTGTCATTTCAAGTAAATGATTGACTTTACTAAATTTTTCAGATCAAAAACTTTTATCTTTTTTATAAAGATCACAACAAAATTATTTAAGCATTGAGAAGAAAAAGCCTGAATTCATTTCTGTTCTTTGTATTTGTATGTGTGCATACACACTTCATGGTATTTGGTCTTTTTAGATTTTTCTACTTCTTCTTGGGTCAGTTTTAATAATCTATGTTTAATCATTCCTCATAATCATTCATTTTATTCAGCTTCATCAGTTTATTTGCATATTGTCAAGCAAAGTTGTTTTATAATTCTTTCAGTTTCTTCTGTCCAAGGAGATTTACCTCTCAATACTTAGTTTGTATATTCTGTTTTTCCTGACTTGGTTGGTTAATGACCTTTAGCCTTTTATCTGTTCTATATATTCTCCCTTCAAAAGCCTAGCTTTTATTCTTCTATTTATGAGTGCAACAGTTATTTTTAAATTTTTCTGCTCATTTTTACCTTTCATGCTTTTCCTAATTCCTTTATTTTCAACCACTCTTTGTTTTAATTTTCTCTTTTCTCACATATAATTGAAATTTTCTTTATGATTTCATTTATATTTTAAATTATTGTACATGGCTCATTTACAGTTATTGATATGCCAGCTCTGTTTAGTCTTAAAGTCAGCATCTTGTTGTACTTTCTATTTATATCATTTTTTTTACCTCTGAAAAAAATTTTAATATATAGTGTGTCAAGTTTCTCCTGATAATTTGAAGGTTTATGTATTTCTTCTAAATAATTTCTTTATAATTTTAACAACATAATAAACTTAAGCTTATTTTTCTTTACAGTGTCAAATGCATTTTTATGATAATAGCAGCAAAATTGACACATGTCAATAAGTTTTCTTATGCTACTTTCTAGTTTTAGTTAATTGTATACTTTTCTATGAATTATCATCTTTCAGTGACTTTTTTCTTGTACCAGGGATTGAATCCAGAGGCACTTAACCACATACCCAGCCCTATAATTTTTTAAAATTTATTTATTTATTTTTTATTTTTGAGACAGGCCTCAAGTTAGTCAGGGCCTTGCTAACTTGCTGCGGCTGGCTTTGAACTTGGGATACTCCTGCCTCAGCCTAAAGAGCTGCTGAGATTACAGGCATGACCCACCACCCACGGCTTGGTGACATCTTTTTACTCTCAGTTATGAAGGATTAGCTCATAAACTATGCTGCCTTCATTTTTTCTCTCCTTTCTCTCCCAACTACTGTAATGTGCAAAATTTCTATTGCTAATATTTGTAGCATTTGTATTTTTTTTTCTGTAGCTAAAGGCTTTCATTTGTTTAGTTGTTATTCAACTTCTGAGTGCAGTCCTGACTAACAGCTTCTTTGCTATGGCTTTTCCAGTCGTCCTTGGTTGGCAAAACATCACACGCCAGCAATTTCTTCAAGAAGAGTTCATAAGAACTGCATGTTCAAAAATGTTTTTCTGGTGTCTTTTGACTCTGAGCGAGGTACAAAATTGATGAATCTTACTTTATCTCCGTGAAGACATTGTCACCCTTAAGCTCTGGTATTGAGATTACTGATGCTATAAAGGAAATGTGCTGGGGACAATGGAAATCCCAGAGACCCCGAAGTTCAAGCCACCACACTGGTCACTCTGTCTCTAGAAGGTTGAAATCTGATGTTCTGTCGTTTCTTCCCCTTCAAAATTCCATAATCTGGGTCTAAACTGGAAGTGCTCCTTTCTAATGACATAAACTAACTTGAGATACACAGTTGCAGATTCAGATTCAGTAGCAATTTGAGCTTTTTTAAATTCCTCATTTTAAATTCAAAAATTTCTTTTTTTTATTTGTTTTAATTAGTTACACATGATCGTACAATGATCTTGACATATCATACATTTTAATCAGATGGAGTATAATTTCTCATTTTTCTGAGTGTACATTTGCAGAATCACATTGGTCATACGGTCAGGTATATACGTACAGCAATAATAATGTCTATTTTATTCTGCTGTCCTTCCTTTCTAAATTCAAAAATTTCTAATCAAAGACCTGAGTACATTTTGGGTTCATAAGAGGAGACGTGCTAGTCACCGACAATGCCAATGACAATTTTGTCTTGTTCCTCTTCCTCCCACAGCTGACAAGACTTTCCCAGCAAATTTGATTCATGCTCCCTCATAGCAACCTTGCCAGCCCCAGGGGCTTGCATGTCTGTCTCCCTCCTCTCCAGGATGCTGACCTTTAGTGTGGCCACCTCCAGATTTGCCTTCTGATTCCCATGCTGACTCTTTCTACCACGTTTACTGAGCACGTTCTCCACTCTCTTCCTTGCCAACTCCTAGACTTCCTTCAAGGCTCAGCTCTCAGGTCCAGTCTTCTTCCAAGCATCATTGGGTACTTCCAGAACCTTCCATTACTGCATCCATCACATCTGCATTTTGTTTTTATGTGGCACCCCAATACACATAAACACTGAACTCTTTCAGGACAAAGTAAATTTTTTTTTTAAATTTCTCTAGTTTCCCAATGAATTTATGTTTATTCACTAAATGGCAGAATGAAAAGATGCCCCGTGTTCCTTTATTTTTGTCCGTATACCATATCAAACACCTTTTACCAAGAACCTACCCCATCTTTCCAGGCCTTTGCTTTCTGTATTAAACTTCATTGCTCCCGTATGTCGCCCCTCTGGCCCATGTACTTTGCATTTCTTCCCTCACCTGATCCTGAGCTTGCTCAAAGAAACCAGACACCCTTGATTTAATCTAGCGCTCTTCCCTTTCTCCCGACCCCACTTATTCTGCAACCAAAGGACCCAAGTGTATAACTGCATGCTTAATTAAGATAGACTCTTGGCAGAAGTCTCACATTCTCCGCCCCCCACCCCGTTGTGTCTGTATTTTGACACCTGTGTTACTCTTCAGAGCTTCTCCAACTGGCTCCTTGGTTTTAATTTGCCTTCACATCTTGTTCGTGTTTTTTTTTTTGTTTGTTTGTTTGTTTGTTTGTTTTTTTGAGTAGCTATACAGCTGCCTTCTTTTCTTCCCTAGAAGGAAGGGGTTGATTCTGTTATTTCATAATGGAATGCGTTTTTCCTTATATTTTCTTTTGAATACATGTAGGAACTAGAAAAACATACCCCTGGCAGTTTAGTCATTTGCTGAGTGGCCATATTTCCCAGGTGCCATTCTGAAATTAAAAAAAAAAAAATACTGAATTTGGAGAAAAATGATCCAAGGTTGATTCTGCTTCCTTACCTGCCCATGGTGGCTTTGGGGTATACGGTGGATGTTCTGAGATTGGATTGCCTCATTGGAACTAATGATTCCTTGTGTCTTTTGAAGGATTATCATGATAAATTATCATGTAAATTCATGAAGATGAGAATCATTTAAAATTTTTGATATATTACATCAACAATAATTTTTATCACATTGGAAATTTCAAATCAAATCTATAATTCCTGCTCAGTCTTTCCTTTTTGACAACAGGCATATTTCTTAAAACCTTGAATATAATTACTGTCTTTCTGGCAAAAAAAAAAAAAAAATCAATGAAGGCTACTATTTAAAGTTCTAATAAATCCTGAACTTTCTACGTTCCAAGTTTTGCTGAATTCCTTTTTGACACACCCTTTCTCAATAGCACAAGGTGTGATTAAAGGGTTGAGAGGAGACTCATAAATTCCCATATCATGTTTCTAAGTGATGAGACAGAAATTCTAAGCCTCCCAGTTACCAGTTGCTTCTTCAGGTATGAATTGTAAAGCCCTCCCAGCTATGGCCTGCAGCAAGCCATGTATCTAACCTGAAGAAGTCCCTCTCAATCTTGCCACAGTGTGGCCAGGAGTAGTTGTGATTTATTTTGTGTTGGTTTTCATCCTGAAGCTCTGGGGTTGAATTTCAGCTTATTTTATTCAGTGATGATAATTCTAATTAGGATCAATGATTGCTATATTTAGGCTTTCTAGACCTACGTATTTTAAGAAATTAAGTCAGTTTGCATGTTTTAGATTAGAAATGGTGGCCATAGTTCCACTACATAAAACATTAGAAGTAATTAAAAATTCCCTTGATGCTTATGTTAGAATCATTTTATTTGGGACATAGAAAGCATTATTTTTCTTTCTTTATTAGATTTTAAATGCTTCTGAATTTTTTTACCTTTTTTATGGATTTGAATAAGTAAATAGTAATTGAATAACATTAAGTGAACATGAAGCATGAAGATATTTAATATTTAAAATTTGTTTTTAATAATATTAAAAATTTTGTACATATTTTTCCAAATAAACACAGACAACTATATTAAAATTTGACCTGCAATATTTAAATTTTTTTTCCATTTTTATTTTTTTTAAATTTTTTTTAATTTAATTTATCATAAAAATTTTGAGAAGAAACTTAAGACATTTTTAGTCATCAAAGATACCTGAAAGAAAGCAAAACAACAAGTTACCAATTAGAAGAATGCGTTTTTATATGTCACATTTAATTGACAAATGACTTGAGTCAAGATGCATAATAAAAAGTCAAAACACCCAAATGAAAAATGAATTTTAAAAATCTGAATAAGGATGAAATAGAAGCAGAAATACAACTGGCTACAAATAGTGCAAAGAGATTTTCAACCTCCATTGTAAATGTGAAAATGCAAATCAAGCTAAAATGAACTTTACAGCCAATTGATTAACAAACAGTGGAAAAGTTTAGGATAAGCAAATATTTAAAAGTTTGAAGAATACCCAATTTTGGAGAAGTGAAACAAAAGAAATTCTTTTTTTGTTTGTCATTTGGTTTTTGTCATGGTGCTGGAGATTGAACCCAGGGCCTTGCTCATGCTAGTAAAGTACTCTACCAGTAGCAACAATCTGAATCCAAAAGGGAATTTTTACACATAGCTATTAAGAATAAAAACTGGTACAACAAGTTTAGGAGGTAATTTTGAATTCTCTAGTACAAATAACATCTGCATATTCCCAACCTTCTTGGCATATTCCCAAGAGAAACTCATTCACATGTGTATCAGGAGACGCGGGCAAGAACGTTCTGAAAATAACAATTTGAAGTAGCAAAAATTTGGAAATGGCCCAAATATTCACTGCCAAGAAAACAGATAAACTGTGGCTTAGTCACAAAATGTATCTTTATACAGAAGTGAAAACAAGTGGAGCATATCTATATATCACTCTTCAGGGCAACCTGGTGCAAGACTATGTTTGGATGGTGCAAACCAGGGTGAGGAAAGGGGATGGAGACAATGAGATAAATAATAAATAATAAGTCATTTCTAGAAAGTTTACCAGCATTCCCCATACCATGCGTACAGTTGGCCCTCCACATACTCTGATTATCCATCTGCAATTCAACCAACCATTGAGCAAAAATATTTGAGAAAATTTCAACTCTACTGAACATGGACAGATTTTTTTTTCTTATCATTATTCTCTAAACAATACAGTTTAACAACTATTTACATGGCATTAACATTGAATGAAATATGACAAGTGATCTGCTGCTGATTTAAAGTATTGGAGAACATCGATAGGTTTTATGCAAATACTACCCCATCACGTGAGGGATTTGGCATCTGTGGATTTTGATACCCAGGGCTCCTGGGGCCAGGCTTCCATGGATTCCGAGGGAGGACTGCATCTAAAAGGCAAGGACTGCTCTTGTAGCAGATTTGGTTGGTGCCTCACCAGATCCCATGAGTCTTTTCTAAAGCTAGTCTGCCCATCCCCAGTTGCTGAGCTCACATCTATAGTCTCTTCTGGAGGGTTGCCCTTGGCAATTGAAACTGGCTTGACGTTCATGTCTCTGATGGAGCTGTCAGTAGCCAATGCATGACTGATACCAGGGTGTAAGATCCATAAACTTCTTCCCTTAAAGATGGACAAACGCTGTGGTACCTCTTACGTTCCAAGCTCTGCTAGAAGAAGATGGGTTACACGTGGCCTCTCGGTGCTGCTACCCGCCTGTCTCTCCTCACCACATCCAGGGGTCTCTCCTTCAAGAACTCCCTCAATAAATTCCTTACCTATGAATTTCTCTTTTAAGCTCCGATTTGGGGAAACATAACCTAATATAGTTATTAACTAAAATTGGTATTGTCTGCAGTGCTAAGTGCAATGAATAGAACATAACAGAACCATGGTACCATTTTTGTTTAATTGCTGGAAGGATACTAGTATATGTGTATGGGAGAAAGAATATACTCTTTTCTTCTATCAATAAATTTATTGAAATGTGCTCTCTATTATAAAAGACAGAAGCCATCTCAGAAGAACTTAATTGCAAATGTCAACTTATTTGTGCATATAACCAAAAAGTCCGAAAGTAATCTAGAGCCCCAGAATGATATTTTCAGGTACAGCTGGATCCAGGGATTCAGACAATACCATCTTACCTTTTATTCTTCTTCTTCACTCATTTCTGTTTTCCTTTACATATTGATCTTCTTTTTTATTGCAGGTGATTTCTTTAATGAAGCACAGAAAGGTGTTTGTATACAACTTCAAATTACTGCATCCTACCTTTTTGTGAGCCCATTGGGAACAAATTCTCTGCGATGGTTTAGATATGGTTTAATTGTGTGCCCCTCAAAAGTTCAGGTGGTTGGAGGTTGGGTTCCCAGGATGGTGGTATTGGGGAACTCTTGAAGGTTGTGGCCTAGTGAGAGGAACCTAGGTCATTGGGAATATCAGGTAGTTCTGTTGTAACCCTTTGCCAGTTCTCTGGTGACTCTTACAGCAAGCTTGGCCCCACCCAGCTCTACTTTTTGATATTGAGATTTAGTCTGTTTACTCCAGGACGACTCTGCCTTTGCTCTCTGCCATTAAGTGATGCAGGGAAGAAGTGGTCCTCACTGAACCTACACGATGCCAAATTTGGACTTCGAAGTTCTAAAACTATCTTCATAAAGAGCCGGTGTCAGGTGTTTCATTATGGTATTGAAAAGCTGACTTAATACACACTCTTTCTTTGAGTAGTCATGGAAAATTCCAAAGAAAATTTGGTCTGGCTAAATGCCCATCATTGAATGAACTGCCATGGCCTGGTGACAGAGAGGGTAAGCAAGCTCAGGTCATGTGCACACTGCTGTGGCCTAGGGCCTAGGTCAGGGAAGTCCTATCCAAAATACACAGAATAGGAACCTTTTAGGATGGTGTCTCCTGAAGAAGGCAGTGTGGTATACGGGACAATGAGATCTGTCTGCTATCAAACACAGTATACCTGACTGTTAGCAGGCCCATTTTAGTGTTCTATGTGCTCACCACTTCTATTTAATGTTCTAGATATTTATGTCACCCTCCACCATGACCACACATAAGATCAGATAAGAGCAGCCAGCAGACCCTCTTGGCTCCTTGCAGGGTCTTATCTGAAGCTCCACCCTTTAGGAACCTTGTACTTGGGAGTACTTCCTGGAAATTTTCAAATCTCCCACCAGCAGATGGGACCAGCTGGGGTTGGCAGCGCCCTGTGCCTGGACATCTGAGAATGCGTGTAGTCACTAGAGTTCCCTTCCTTAAAATATTCAAGGCCCGCCTCCAGTTCCTGGAGTCCATTTCTCCTTTCCAGATTAGGCGCTGACAGTCTGCACACCTCTGGTTGACTGGATGCTCTCAAGATCATTAAAACCCCTACTGGGTAGTGATACTGGTGCCCAGTTTGAAGAGAATACATACGGAGTGGGTTGCTCCTGCTCACTGGCATGATATCTCCTTCACAAGATCGTACAACATAGGTTGCCCCAGAATAGTGACAACCCACGGGTTTGTGTGACTCTGACATGTACTGATTTGACAACAAACAAAGACATAACACTTCTTCTCTCTCTGTTATTCTAAATCTTTACCAGTAAATCTTTACTGATAAACCTATTTAAAACAAATTTGGTTTTAAAATAAATTATTTACATAGACAGGGCTTCACCCACAAAATAATTGCCCTGGGGCCTGCACACACTAGGGCAGGCCCTGACTGCCTCAACCTCTGGACCCTTCTAAGAAAGATTGCTTCGACCATCCGTTGCTGGATGCAGCCCTCGACTGTTTCTTCATAGTGGGGTCATGTTTGATACAACACAACCACTCCTTAGCCATGATGATTTGATGAGAGATGGTCATGTGACACAATGAAAGGGAAGTATTAGGTTGATGTTTCAGATATTTGGATTTAAAAAAATGGCAGACAGCAAGGACCGGAACAGACACTTCTCAGAGGAGGACATAGAATCAATCAACAAGTACATGAAAAAATGCTCACCATCTCTAGCAGTCAGAGAAATGCAAATCAAGACCACCCTAAGATACCATCTCACTCCAGTAAGATTGGCAGCCATTCTGAAGTCAAACAACAACAAGTGCTGGCAAGGATGTGGGGAAAGGGTACACTTGTACATTGCTGGTGGGACTGCAAATTGGTGCGGCCAATTTGGAAAGCAGTATGGAGATTCCTGGGAAAGCTGGGAATGGAACCACCATTTGACCCAGCTATTGCCCTTCTCGGACCATTCCCTAAAGAACTTAAAAGAGCATACTATAGGGATACTGCTACATCGGTGTTCATAGCAGCACAATTCACAATAGCTAGACTGTGGAACCAACTTAGATGCCCTTCAATAGATGAATGGATTAAAAAAATGTGGCATTTATACACAATGGAGTATTACTCAGCACTAAAAAATGACAAAATCATAGAATTTGCAGGGAAATGGATGGCATTAGAGCAGATTATGCTAAGTGAAGCTAGCCAATCCCTAAAAAACAAATGCCAAATGTCTTCTTTGATATAAGGAGAACAACTAAGAACAGAGCAGGGAGGAAGAGCATGAGAAAAAGATTAACATTAAACAGGGACAAGAGGTGGGAGGGAAAGGGAGGGAGAAGGGAAATTGCATGGAAATGGAAGGAGACCCTCATGGTTATACAAAATTACATATAAGAGGATGTGAGGGGAAAGGGAAAAAAAATCAAGGGAGAGAAATGAATTACAGTAGATGGGGTAGAGAGAGAAGAGGGGAGGGGAGAAGAGGGGAGGGGGAATAGTAGAGGATAGGAAAGGTAGCAGAATACAACAGTTACTAATATGGCAGTATGTAAAAACGTGGATGTGTAACCAATGTGATTCTGCAATCTGTATACGGGGTAAAAATGGGAGTTCATAACCCACTTGAATCAAATGTATGAAATATGATATGTCAAGAGCTTTATAATGTTTTGAACAACTATAAAATTAAAATAAAAAATAAAAATAAATAAATAAATGGCAGTCAGTTCTTTGGCCCCTTCCTATAAGGGGGAAGGAGGTCATCCATGTCTTCTCGCCTTGAACCTGTAATTGTTTAACCAAAAGAATAGAGAGGAAGTGGCACTGTACCAGTATCCAAGATGTATCCTGAGAAGACCTGCAGGCTGGGGAGCGCAGGGGAGGCCACTGGGACCTCTCTCCACAGGATGGAGGCTGTTATTCCAAAACACGGGAAGAAGTTGCAGGTGCCATCTTTCCAGGAACCTGATAAGTGAGTCACCTTGGAGGTGGATCATCCAGCCCCATTTGAGCCATCTCATCTGATGCCACATGAAGCAGAGGTAAGCTGAACCATGAGCCCTGCCCAAGCCACAGACTCAAGAGCAAACTCGGGGGTGGTTTGCTACACTGCAGTAGATGAACACACTCCTGCTCTCTCTGTCTCCACTTCTCAGATGGCAATGCGGGTTGGCAAACAAACAAACAAACAAAAACCCACTTCAGAAACAAGGGGCTATCCTATCTCATGATCAGGAATTCAAATTGGAAAAGTAAGTATCGTCAGTAAAAAGAGATGTTAAAAGTCCACAAGTTTGGCCGAGAAGCCACCAAAGAGAGAACACATAAGGCTCTAGGAGCCAGGAGAGGACTGCTGGTGCTCTAGGTGACCACAAGCATGCTTCCATTCAGCTTCCTCTGTTCACACAGAGGAATGAATGGGTTGATAGTGGTCAGTGCACCAACCTGGGCATCCCTACTGGAGTGGGAAAATGACCTGCCATTACTCAGGGTTCCTGAGTATCAACTGAATTACCAAAATCTGAGATTTTTTTGAATCAAGACAAAGACATTGAGATTAGGAATAGGTGCGTTGGATTTCTCCTGCTATTTACTAAAGGACCACGAATTCAGTGGTTTAAAAGATCACAACTTATCTCAGTTTTCATGGGTCAGGATTCTGGGTGAGTTTTAACTTGGCTCTGTGCATGGGGTTTCACAAGGCTGAAATCAAGGTGTTGGTTGGCCAAGGAACTGGAAATACTGATTCTTCTTAGCTGTTGCTGGTGACAGATCTCAAATGGTTGTCATGTAGGTGCCACCAGAATCTCCCTCACAACGAGGCATCTCCTCCTTTGGGACCTGCAGAAGAATTTCTCACACTCCAAATCCTTTTTCTTCAAGAGTCTTTAAAAGTTCACTTTGTGGCATCAAACCCACCCAAGATCATCTCCCTTTTGATCTGGGACCTTAATCATACTTGTAAAGTCCCTTCTCCTGCGTATACAGCCATCACATTTGTAGCCTCACCTCACGCAAGGTGAGGGATGAGGAGCATCACATACCAGGGGTATGGAAATGCGGGGACCTCCTTAGAATCCTGTCTACGACATTAAGGTCATCAGCTACAACGTAGGAAGCCAAGTTATCATTGAATTTCAGAAAAGCAATAAGGAATTTTCAATAGGACTACTGTCTCATACTAGTCTTTGAAACGTTCTAGTGTCTAAAATGGACTCAAAAGATCAAATTCTCAGAGTGACCAAGCAGATAGCCTAAACAAGTAGAGCAGGCCAGGTAAGAACCATGACAGACCTGGAAGCTCATGCCCCAGCTAAAGGGACCAATCACCACGCGGCCAGAAGTTCTGCTTGATTTTCAAGGAAAAAACATCTACTGGAATTTGTACTTGAATTCACCTGGAATCTGAATTAAAAAACAAGAAAAAATTCGAGTTATGCAAAACAGTTTTGGACTCTATTTTGGCCTTAGACCCCCAGCTTGCAAACCATAATCTAAAGTTTGTAATCACCAAAAGAAACAATTGCAAAAACTCATTGTCCCCAGACAGGCAGGGCTCCATTGGCCTGCTCATGACACTCTCCACCTAAAGGCCACATATTCATGTCCCTTCGCTTCTGTACTTCACCCAGCCCCTGAACTTCAACTCGAAAACAAAATGGATTTGCCACATCAGAACACTGATTTACAGGTCCCACAAGGCAGCCCTCAGGCCAAGAAATCCAGAGCCCGATTTACAAATCCTCAAAAATGTATAATAAATGCCACATAAAAACTTTCAATTTACCAATCTTTATTTGTAGAAGCATAAATCAGCAACGCGGATGGGACAGCATTGGCATGATTATGATTAAGTTTTGAAATTCTGATTTTTTTTTCCTTTATATTCCTTTTCAAATTTGATCTTCTCTTTATGAGTGGATTTCTTATTTTAATGACTGTATAAAAATAACACCTCAGTTGCAGCTTAGAATAGAGGTTTGGCAGTTGGAGTCTCAGGTTGGGTGTCAAAGCCCACGGTATTTTTAACAGGGAGAATCAAAAAGACCTTTTCCTGTATCTGGTTCCTGTTCCACTCAGCAAGAGGATGCCCTGGACACAGGCCTCTGTCAGCTGAAGTCCCGAGCACTCCAACCCTAACCCTTGCCTTACTGGGCTTCTTATCTAATGTCATTTAATACTGTCTCTGGTTTACAGAGAGGCGTGGCTTTAAGATGCATCTTCTTTGGACAGAGTTTTCGATCTTGGGCTCTGCAGCCATGAAGGATCCAAATTCAGCACGGGTCAAGGCGGACAGATTAGAGTGATGGGTGCTCTTGGGTGATTTGCAGCTCTGGGGTAGTGACAGCGAAGGGCCCCTGTTTCGCTTCTGAGACTCCCCAGGAGACCACGGAGCTGGAGCTTTTCATGTGTCTACCCCACTGTCTCTCTCTCCATCATTAGAAGTGGCTAATACCCCAGCATATTGGCAATTGCCAGAGGCTGTGGCAGCCAATGATACCAATAAATTTTGTTAAAGGGAAAGAAAATGCCAGACACAAGAGAAGCCAGTAGCTCAAAGCAGCCTCTCTGTCCACTCTCTCATTGCAGGTACTGCGCAATTTAAAGCACATAATCTCACAACACAGGGATCATAAAGAGCACAAAGAGCAGCATATATACACACATATATATGAAAGATTATCAAATTAATTTCTGTTCATTAAGAATTATAGCCCACACAAATATACACACATTAGCACTATAAGATAATCATTGTATGAGCCACCTATTAAAGGACCATAGATACCAAAGGGATATATTTTCACGATAGTTTCACAACATAATCTACCACAAAAGAAAAGTCGTTTTGTTAGTGCTGATTGATTGTGAAAATTCAAAGTAAAAACCAGCCACTGTGCATCTAGCATGGGTGCACACCTGGAATGTTTTGGTTCATGGTTGCAAGTGACCTGCTCAGACTGCCAGTCTGGCTTTGTGCAAGTCTTCTTTGCCACATCTCCTTTGCTCTTAGCCACTCCATGCACACTAGGTCACTGCACCCACACAATCCAGGGCTCTCCCAGGTCAAACACTCATTAGAAGTATTTACAGCGCATCTACTATGCTTCAGACTTTGTGCTCAGATGTTGCGCAGGTACTTATGGTGGGAAAAGAATCCAGACATAACACCTGTATTCTTGGAGCTCATGTTCCAGTGGAGAAAAATGTCCCATGTTAGATACTTCACATGGGATTTTGGCTACAAATCAATTTCGTTTTTTAAATTTGCTGTCTTAGGGAGAAAGGAGGAGATGGAGTTGTGGTTAACATGGAGGAAGTTGTAGATACTAATCCTGTGCTCTCCCAAGGCAAAGTGTCACGCATGTGAACATTCTCTGTGATAACTAATGGGGGCCAGAGAGAGGGGACAGCTTAAGTGTCATAATGATGGCTCCGGGGGCAGAGTTGGTACCTAGAGAATTAGCCATGGACATGCGGCAGATACCTACTATTGCAATTCCTAAAGCTAAAATGTTCCTTGCTGCTGCTGAGAAAGGAAAAAGTGAGCAGGTGTGGTTAAGTATGGTTGCAACAGGTACAGCCAACCTTCACGGAGGTGCACCTATGAATCAGGTCTTCTTTTTCCTGTGAGCCAAGTAATCCACAGGCACAGTGGAAATCCTCCGCTTGGTTAGAGGCACTGGTAGAAGGAACCCTGGCTTGTCAGGGTTTCACCTGGGCACTGACGGCTGTGGGTTGAGTATGGCCTGCCCAGCAAAGAAGGGAGTGAAAGAAGATGTGCAGCCTGGGAGGCCAGGACCCGTGCTGTGAATGCAGGAAATCTGCAGAATCAGAGCAAAGCAGGAAGCAAACAGAGGCAGATGGGGAGGACCTGATGCCACACTGTGTCTGCCTTCAATCCTGAGGGCTCGTGTTCCCAAAGGAGGACACGTTCACCTTGTTGGAACACCAGATCGTTTCAGAAACATTTTTAAACATAACCATCTACTTATTTTAATTTTCCTTCATGTTGAATGAAAAAAAGAACATGTCTTGAAATTGAAATCTAATAAAGATCTTTCCTAGGACAAGGGCAAGTTGGTTTTTGTTGTGTTTTTGTTTGTTGTTTTGTTTTGTTTTGAGTAAGTAAAGATGTTAAAGAAAGCCTTGTGCACACTGTGGGAAAATGTATAAAACTGGGAGGCAAGTAACGGCAGTTAGAGAAACATGCCTCTAAGTCAGGCTGGGGAGTCCAGCCGCAATAGGTGGTCAGCTGTGCTTTGCTGACTCACTCAAGCATCAGAGGGGAGGACAGGCTGAGGAGGACTGGGTGGAACTCTGGGTTAGGAGAGGGAGAGAGCCAAGTGTAGCTAAGAAAGAGACTGCGGAGGGACAGATGCAAATGTGTTTCCCCGCTTCCTGTCAAAGAGGAGTGCAGCCTGTCAAACAGGCAGGAAATGAGGAGGAGAGAAGGCTTTTTCCCAGATTATTACCATTTATGCTTCCTTTCCCAATTACTGGTATTAGAAGATAACGTCGTGTAAGGGGGCGGGGGTGGTTTCTCCCAGTGCCCGGAAGCTGCTCCTCTAAGTGCTCATAAACATCTTTGGGAATGGATGAACCACAGAGTATGGAAATGGACGAGGCCGGTCATTACTGCCTCTGGCTTTAACTGCCAGTCACTTACAACTGGCCACACGCAAAGAAACGCCACTGTGAAGTTCATCATTGCCATCAGATATAAAAAGGACAATTTATATCCATGCCAGGTGGGTTGATGGACTTTTAGTCTCTCTGTTTTTGAAGGTCTGAATAACCCAAGATTCAGTACTTCCAGCAATGATGGGCGTGGAGGGCCCAGGGAGAAGAGACGCCATTTAACTTTTCCTGCTTGGCATGGATCTCTGTTTCCTCTCCTATCAGACCCCCAATTTTCCTTGAAGATCCGCCCTCCCCCAACTTTAAACTTTGAGTTTGGAAGACTCAACTTTACCTCTTGCCTTCTGGCAGGGGACAAATCTCAGGTTTGGTAGTCAGGGTATTCTTTACACTATCATGCCCAGTTCTGTATGTCCAGATAAAACGGATATGGATGGGCAAGTGGTGGGGAAAGGGGATGAGCGTCTTGGGGAAGAAATAAAGGGGCATCTTAGTGGCTCTCATTTTAATCCAACTCTGGGTACATTTACTGAAGACTTGTTATGTGAAAAAGAACTGTATCGGACAAGGTTGCATAGGGGAGTAGGGATAAAAAGACTTAAGGAAATAATCTGTATCCTTAAAATGACTACCATCCATTCAAGTCAGAGAGTGGTAATGTGTCTTGTCCCTTGACTTTGCCCCTAGGAAGCCCCGTTACCCTGGCCCCTTCTCTTACTCTCTCCATGTGCTGCTATCTCCAACCCCAAAGAGGAAGTTGACTCCATTAGTCGAAAGCTCCCTCCGAGTCCTTATCATGTGTATGCTCAACATCTGGGTACAATTAGCTCTCTGGAGCTTATTTTTGTAAGTATAAATGAAAAAACAAAAGGTCAGCATGCAGCTTGAATGAGGAACTCCGAAGACCTTCCCCACCGCTTGCCTCTCCCTGGGTCTTCTTTCCATCATATCGGTTCCCTCTGGCCATCGTACATAAAATTGAGTGGTGCGTGAAACATTTGGAAGGAAAGAAGAAAAGAAAAGGAGGTAGAGGAAGGAGAGAAAAAAGGAAGGAAGGAGGAAAGAGGAAGGAAGGAAGGAAGGAAGGAAGGAAACACAGCTTGTCTGCCTCTTGACGTTTGTTGGCATGGCAACGGGATACATCTTTCTCTTAACACAGATTCCAGTACATTTGTGATACTATTTTGTGACGCTCCCACTGTGAAGGGATCACAAAGTACTACCAGGGAAAAGTGAGCTGAAGGGGAGCCTGGGTAAAAAGGTGGGCAGAGACGCCCTGGAACTTCACAGAGAGGTCTCCAGGCTGGCGGAGTGAAGTCATGGACCCGTGTGCCTGCTCAGCAGAGCTGGGGAGGGGGCTGTTGCTTTTCTCTTCTGCCTAGCCAGCAGAAACCAGGTCATTTGCAGAACTCGCCTGCCCTTCTCTCCTGGAACAAGAAATGTATGGCCATTTGTTATTTCTGCGAGCTGAGGACTTTTCTCCCTCCTGCCTCCTAAATGGAACCACAGCAAGGTATCGGCATGCGAAACACCCACACCGTGACTCCCTTCTTGCTTTTAGGGCCATGCACCTCCTTGGAAAGCCTTATCTCTAGCCTCCCTTGCCCAGCTGCTGAATTCTTACTGTGTCTTTTCAAATCAAAGGACACAGACTTATGGCCCTTCCTCTGGAGTTAAAATCCAGGCTAGGACATGGGGAAAGAAGAACTCCTTCCATCTTAAACCCACTGCTGAGTGACAGCATGGAGGCTGATTGGAAGGAAGCTCAGAAATGCTGTGAAAGACAAGAGCAGGGTACTCAGTTGCCAGGCCTGCCGTTCATATTGAAATGATGGCCCCTACGGGAACCCCACACGGTAACCCCGCGTCTGCAGGGGGGGATGAAATGTGTGTACGTGTGACTTCCCACTTTGAATGCCTGTTTTAGAAGTCAGAACACCCAAGTTATAAATATATGCCACTCAAATTCACATCTGGTTTTATAAGACCCCCTCACCAAGACCAATAGGTGAGCCCTGGTGAATGAAGGCATTGGATACCAAGGGATGGTGACAGCTCCTGGAAATGGAGGGCACTGTCCTTACAGGATGTGCCAATAGACAGCTATGAAATCCACAGTTCATGATGGTGGTCATTTCAGGAGGGAGGTGGGAACATGGGGCGTATAAAACCCGGGCTCTGTTTGGGAAACTGATCTAAGATCTAGAGCTAAAAGTAAAAGAGACAAAAATGGAAGAGAAAACCAAAGAGGTAGTTTGGGGCCAAGTCATGCTATTTTAGGGAATTTGATCTTTATTCATGAGCCTCGAGATGCCACAGAAGGCTTTGATGCAGACAGTGCATGTCTATGCTTTTTGAAAAGGCACTTTTGCTTACTTAATCTTTACATCAGACCCAGAGCAAGTACTTCAGGAAATTAACCGCCCCCCCCCACACACACCATCATCACCTCTAAACTTCATGGGAAATTGGAGACATTGCATATGGCAGAAGCACCAGGGCACCCTCAGAGATGGGAACCCCCATTTGTCTCTAATAATCATCTGCCCCAGGAGAGAGGAGGGCCTTCCAGTTTAGACCAATATTTTTATACCACCCAGTGTCCTCCTTGGGGACAGTTGCCAATCATCACACGAGAAGCAGAGACGCTATTTACAGATAAATCACACTCACCCCCCACAGCCCAGATGAGGTAGGTCAATTGATAATAGCATGAAACATTTAGACTGAGAGAAAAGTGGAAACCTGGCTGCTTTTTGTCACTTTAGCCTCACAACATACCACAACATGATTTGGAGACAGATTCTAGCTTTGGCCACCACCATTACTCTGCAGTGTAGGGCCCTGGTGGAAGGAGGAGCTCTTCGTGCTCCACCACAGTGAAGTCCCCTTTCGCCTCACTGAGGGCACCTGCACCTCTGCCGCCCTTGGGTTCCCACACACCAGACTCCTGTTTCTCTCCTCTCCAGCTGATTCTCCCCTGGGCATTTCCAATGTTCCCTCACCCTCATGTGCCCACAGTGCTCCTCCTCTGTCCTCAGCTATGCTGACCTCCCCTCATTTAACCTCACCTAGCCCCATCCACCCTGGATTCCCCTTGTCCATCTTTGTCTACTGTCGTTTGCCCCCATCCACACTCAACTGCATTCACCTGCCCATGAGTCTCACTGTCCCTCAGCCATCCTCCTCAACCCCAGACTGCCCACACACTGTGATCTTTAGTTTTCATTACCACTGACATAGCTGTCCCCACAAATACAGTGACAATGTTGACCATAATGGTACCTCTCAGACATGCTGCATATTTCAAGAAATGTCTCTGGATTGAAGGATTTACAGAAGGTCCCTGTGCCTCCCATATCCCACGCAGGTGGTGGAGATGGGGTCCCTCTACATGGAGTAGGCTGGTGGGAAAAGACCACACGACATGGAAGCAATTTTTTATAAAGAGGGGGTGGGGTGGGGGGTGGGACAGCTCTTCCACCTTACAACCCAAGCTTCCACACTGGAAAGAGAGCTCAAGAACCCACATGTCCTTTATTTATACAAAAAGGGCTTCAAAAGAATTTCTATGGAATGTTCTTTTGCCAAATAAGGTAGGAGGTAGGCTGTCCAAACCCAAAGAGTAATGCCCAGGTCCAGAGAAAGCAGACTTCTCTGGCCAAGGGAAGGTAGAGGCCATGTGCATCGATCAATCCATCAAGTGGGAGGGGGCACAAATCAGCATGCAATGCCAGACCAACACCTCCTTGGCTCAAGGCTGAGAGAAGATGCTTAATAGCTCAGGGGTGGCTCCCGACATCCCTGACTTAGATGGTTCCACTTACTGATTTTTCAACTTTACTTAGATTGAAAAGCAACACATTGTGTCAACTGAGAACCCAGACAACCATTATGTTTTTCACTTCCAATATCATATTCCCTATATGAACTATCCAACACCTGATTTTGACTTTATGTTAGATAATTTTATCCAATTGTAGGTTAACATAAGTATTCTTGACACGTTTAGGGTAGGTGAGGCTAACCTAGGATGTTTCTTGGGTTAGATGCATTAGTATATTTCAGCAAATGGTATTTCCAATTTATGATAAAATTATCAGGATATAACCCCATTGAAAGTCAAGGAGTATCTGTATATAGGAATCATAATCCTTTATGTTACTGACAATATCTTCAACATCACTTTACATCATTAGTATTTTAACCCTCCTAAGAATCTTGTAAAAAACATGAGTTGTTTCACAATTGAAGAAGTGTCATGGCTTGTGAAGGTAAGGATACTCCTAAGCCCAGGGAAAAGGCCCAGGCACACACTAGGATTCCTGCCTGCAATACGGTAATAGATACCATTTTGTGTCACACTGCAGCCTCTCTGCAGCTGAACTGCCTGTGAGGTTCTTCAGACACATGGTGGATCATCCTCACAGTCCCACAAGAAAGGGGTTTTACAAACAAAGACTCCGCACACAGCTCCAGGGACCTCAATGACCCATCTATCCCACCCAGGGACTGAGAGCTAAAGTCCCCTAACTCTTGAGTTTTTCTTTCCTATCAGAAATAAATTCATTCCCATTCCCATGTTTTCAAAGTCATTTGCATTTTATTTCCATGGACATTTGCATTTTTAAAAGGAAAAAAAGTACCATTTCAAGGTAAAGAAAATATTTTCCCTTAGAAGAATTGTCTGCAAAACGGTACCAGAATGATTAAAGTTTCCACAGTTCCTCAAGTTACACTTTGTACTTCTAAAGTCATACCTGTTTCGAACACCAAAAAAGAAAATAGGTCATATATTGAAGTTATCTTCCTTCTGCTGCATTCCCCTCTATTTTATGCCTCTTTCTCCTGCAGAGCACATTTAGCTCCCTTGAGTTAAGGCAGAAGAAATGTGAGATACTCTGTTATGCAAATCACAGGAGGAAAGAGCGAGCTGGAGAAGAGGCAGAATCAGCTATGGGGAAGGTTTTTGAATTATTGAGTTTTAAGGTAAGCAGAACGATTAAGCAGTGACCTAGTTTGACCTCACCAGCAGATGGAAGATCTTAAGGAATTGTGTTAGGAAGAAAAAACAGGTAGGAAATGGAACTAGTGTTGACAGAGCAGAAAGCATAGTGGTTAGTGTGTGCATTCTGACCCAGGCTGCCTGCATTTAATGCAGGTCTAATCTTGCCTCAGTTTCCTCATTCCTAAATAATGGATGCCAATAGAAATAGTATTCATCTCAGTAGAAGGGGAGGAGCCACGGTGTTGACTTGTGCAGGTTCTTTCCAACAGACCTGCTGCACCTACTAAATGCAGCACAGGTTATACAGAGCCATCCTTAGTGAACCCCATCTTGGGGCTCCTGGCCCACTTCCTGAGCTGGGTGAAATCAGGTTGCTTTTCCTGCAAGATGCAGTTCTTATTCATTTTGCAGCAAGAAAGAAGAGCTTCCCATAAACTACCCAGGAGATGAAGAACAGGGAAGAGGTGCATATCACACCACATGGAGACCAGATAGTGTTCAGTAACAGAAAACACTAGGCTGTCAGGTAACAGCTCATGGCTAAAGGGCTATACACTCTTCCCAATCTTGTGCTCCACTGTTAGGACAACAAATTGACTCTGTAGTTGGGTGCTTTCATCACCTGGAAAGAAGACCTCACTGGCTCAGTGGTCAACATAGCACTTGCCAGGTAAAGCCATTACCAAGTCAAGCAACCACACAGGCTCTTGCCACCTTATATACCAGCTGTCAGTGGGCTGAGTGCCCACTCTGATCCACCAACTGAGATCTGGAGGAAAAGACCCTAGAGTCCACTCTCCCGAGTGGGGACAAGCTAAGGGCAGTAGGTTCCCATCTAATACACACAGTTCATTTATTATACCTTACACAGCCTGGTGAGGTGGGTATTAAGTCCTGGGTTTCCAAAGCATTCTTCTAGCCGTGCTCTTTTTTCAAGGATGATTCTGAGCTGTGGACTTCGGTGTTTACCAAGGCCCAGAGTCAGATATTTTGCTGAACTAAAACTTGAGAAAACTTAGAATTCTCTGAGGGATTCTAATTTCAATGTTTTCATTGCACTAAGCCTTAAATATGCATAGTAATAAATACTTTGTAGAAATGTTTATGGCATTTTGGTTTTTATTATGTGTTCTTGATATTATTATCACCTTTCCTAATGAAGGATAAACATATATTCATTTACCAGGGAAGTACGATTTAGGAAAAATAGGGGAGGGGGAGCATTTTATAGTTGGGTTTCCCCAAATTAGGCACACATAATATAACCAGAAACTTGGTTTAAAAACAGCTTTAGTGAGTTATTATTTGCACATCATGAAATTCTCTCATTTTAAGTGGATTCGGTAATTTTTAATAAATTTATACAGTTGTGCAGCTGTTACCACCATCCAGTGTGACATTTCTCTTACCCCTTAAATATTCCCTTGTGCCTGGAAAGCTTTCAATTTTGATTTTGATTTTAAATCATTTTATTCTCAAATTAAAGAGAAAACTACTATTAATGAAAATGCCATAAATTATGTGGTTTATAAATGACACTTATTTCTCATAATTCTGGAGGCTGTCCAAAATCAAGGCATGGGCAGGTTTGGTATATGATGAAGCCTAGTCCTCAGAGATGGCAGCTTCTCACCACCGTATCCTCAGTGGAAGGTCAAGAAGGCTCCCTGGGATCTCATTTAGGAGGGTGCTAATCCCAGTCAGGGGGCTCCATCTCAATTATACTCCAAAGGCCCCACCTCCTAACCCCACCCCTTTAACATTAGGATTTAAACATATGATTTTGGGAGACATAAGCCTTCAGACCATGCCACATACATAGAAATGAGCACATAAATAAATACAAACTGCTCATATGTCAGATTATTTTTTAATGAGAACATTGCTGTGTTTTCTTCCCTGACCTCTGCCTTTTTCAGGTAAAAATGGGTTTCAGAGGTCTTTTCATGTCCATTCACTTTTCTCATTCTCTTATAGTGTTTTCCTAGTATTTCAGAACATAAATGTAGCATAAATCATTTTGCCATTGTTCTCTCTGTTAATGAAAATAGAGGTTGTTTCTAATGTTTTAATCTTAACGCAGCATTAACGTCTATTGCATTCATGGCTACCTGTGCCCACCCATCCATTTATGCATTCATTTGTCATTGGCTGGCCTATGAGTGAACAAGTATTGAACACTTCTTATGTGCTGAGCATAATTCTCAGTCAGTGTGGGAGACAGACAAAAATCAAATGAATAGATACAGCAGAGTATCACAGATTCTGCGAAGGGGAGGCTGGTCGCTTGTATGCTCAACAGAGAAGGAAGACTGAGGAAACCGATAAAAATTGCACAAGAAGGAACACTTAGGTTGAGCCTTGAATTAAGGGTTTGTTCCTGACAAGGGACCAAAGACAATCCAGACAGAGGAAAGAGGAAGAGGAATGGGCAGGAGGTGGCACACGATTATGATTCCACATGGTGCAAAGCACAGCTAGCTAGGAGGTTGGAGAGAGACAGGATTGGGACAGCTTTGCAGGGCGTAACAGAATCCGTTTAATAGGTTGTAGCATGGGGTATTCCACGGCATAATTAGTTAGCACAGCCTTTTGGGCAAGGTGGGAAGAAAAGAACAAAGGGGCTTGGGCAGGGGGAGCCAGGTCCTGAAGCCAGTTGGCAAGGAGCCTCATCTCCCGGTCTCTGCTCTGCATTGTCCGCATCAGACACTGGGATGAGGATGCATTAAAGGTGGGTGGTCTTTCCTATTGTTAGCTTGCCCAGCTAGTGAGCTGATTGTTCCTGGCCTTGCTCTACCCAACACCAAGCCTACCACGTAAAGGTCTTCCTGCAATGGAGCTGTGTCTACTGTAACTTCTAGAACAGAAGCCAAGGATGAAGGTTAATTTCTGTGTCAACTTTACAGGTCACAGTGCTTGGATAACTGGTCAAACACCATTCTAGATGTTTCTGTGATGGGGGAGTGCCATTGAGTGAATTTAACAACTAAATTAACTTAAAGCAGATTGTCCTTTGTAATGTGAGTGGTCCTCAACCAAAAAGGTGAAGGCTAACAAAGGATGACCTTCCCCAAGCAAGCCCAGAGAAGGAATTCTGCCAGCAGACAGAGTCCCTGTGGGTCTCTAGCCTACCAGTGAACCCTGCAAATTTCAAACTTTCTGGCCTCTAATTCCTTAAAGTCTCAGTCTCCCTCTCCCCACGTACAGTGTGTGTATATGTATGTGAATGGATTCATATGTGTGTGTGAAAATGCATGCACACATATACGCACAATCTTTTGTCTCTTTCTCCAGCCATGACTAACACACTAGGGAAGACACTGTGAGTCTTAGCAGCTCTCTCTGGGACCTATAAGTAGTCCCAAGACCCTGAGGGGAGTGCTTCTCGTGACAGAAGAACATCCAAAGGGCTTTTCCTCTCAATTTCCAGGAACCCTCAGGTTCCCCAGGCCACCGATTTGGAAGAGGGATAGAGAGGAGCTGCAGATTAGATCCCCAGCCAGCCCAAGTGTCCCGAGGTTACAAGTGATAGACAACAATCCTAGGACGTAATATCTCTCTCTCTCTCTCTCTCTCTCTCTCTCTCTCTCTCTCTCTCTCCATGCAAAGGTCTCTGCTATAGCAGGTGCTTACAGATGTCTTCTCTGAACTCCCACTTTTCACTCTTTCTCTTTCTCCAACCTCTGACACTGGCCTGACCCTGCACAGAATGCTGCTTTTCCCATTTATGTTTAATTTTGTTTTCTTGTCTTTTCTTCAGTTATTTGAACAAGTCACTCAAATCTTCAAAGATGGGGTCCACGTACTGGAATTCTTCCCTTCTAAAGGAAAGTTCACAGTCACACTGATGCTTTTTTAAAATACTGCTTTATCACTTTACAATTTATTAAACAGCACTGGGTTCAGTTAATCTTTTAACCTCTTGTGAAATCTGTAAAGGGAGGATAATATTATAATTAAGAACAGGGCTCTAATGCCTTATAGACTGTTAAAGGCATTAAATCACAATACGCACATCAAGAGCTTAGTGACACACCTGGCATTTCATAAATGCTACGTCTTTCCCCTATGTTGTCTCATATGATTATCTTAATGAGCCTTGGTTTCATAAATGAGGAGGAGAAAGCTCAGAAGTAAAGTTTCTTCCTTGGGACCACACAGCTCACAAGCAAAAAGTCAGAACCTGAATTCAGAAGTTCTGACTTCAATACTCTTAATGCTATGCACACTCGGCTCATGAAAAACAAGTTTGGTGCACTGAGAAAATACCTACATGCAGAAGTTTTATGCAGATCAGTGCATAAAAATTGTGTATTGGAGAAGTTTCTAGATGGTGCCAGATAAATAAGAAATGTTGACTGATGATATGCAAAGGGAAAACCTCAATCAACAACTCTTGGTCTTGCTAAACTTCTCGTGTAATCTTGAGCAGGACATCAGTGCATCAAATGCTCAGGCAAGTTGAAGGTCCAGCATGCTGTCTCCTTGGCTCTCAGAAGTACATGTTCCTGTCTCTTCTTCTATGACGCCCTTGGCTGGTTCCTCAATGCCCCTCCCTCCAGCTCCACTGTCGTGATTGTGTTCTCTGTCCTTCATCACTTCTCATCACAACTGTGTGCTTGTGTCCTTGCTGTGTTCTTTGTCTGAAGTGCCCTTGAATCTTCTCTGCTTGGCAAACTATAGTTGCCACATCATCTCCTGGGTGATGCTTCCCCCCTTAATTCCTGGGACTCACATTCTTGCACACCACGTCTACAATTATGATGGTCATATTTTTATTTGACCTTTTCTTAGTAGACAGTGACTACAACAGAGGTACTGTAGGTTGATTTCAAACAATGTATCCAATTTCTTTATGTCCTTCCCCCATGAACTGGTTCATTTTAAGTATCAACTTGATGGGATTAAGAGATAGCCAGATAGTTGATAAAGTATTCCAGGGTGTTCCTGGAAGAGACTGGCATTTGAATCAGTGAACTGATTCGCTCTCATCAATTTAATGGGCTGATTTCTAGACAGATCAAAAATATCGAGGAAAAACTAACTCTCTCTTTCTCCTGGACCTAGGATATTTTTCTTCCCTTGCTCTCAGACATTAGAACTGCACATTTCCTGGTTTTTGCACTCCGGGACTCGCACCAGTACCCCTACCTCTAACCTCCCCAACGATTTCAGGACTTTGGCCTCAGCCTGAAAATTACACTCTCAGCCCCCAGGTTCCGAGGCCTTAGGACTTGGACTGAACCACATCCCAGTTTCCCTGGGGCTCCAGGGAACTCCCCTAAATCCCCTCCTGTATCTAATTATCTATATAATGTATTGGCCCCATTTCTTTGGAGAACTCTAACACACACACACACACACACACACACACACACACACACACCATTCCAAGCTTTACAATATGATTTAGCAGCCTCTTCTCCTCGAGAGGTAGAATCTATTTCCCTGAACCTGGTGTGTGGGTTAGCCTTGGGCTTGCTTTGTTCAGCAGGATGGAGACAGGGTTCTTGTAGGCTCCCGCTCTCTTGGACCCCTGCATCTGCCGTGACAACAGCGTGTCTTGGCTGACTGCCGGAAAGGACGCTCCATGGAGTAGAGTTGGGAGAGACCAACGGTCCCAGCACAACCAGCAAAGGCACTCAGCGAGCTCAAGGATCCCTGAGCAGAATTAAATATTTATTGTTCTATGCCCCCAAGGTTTGTAATTGCCTCTTCCGTAGCATTATTGGGATCCTAGAACATTAAAGAAATGCTTTAGGGAATCATCAAGTTTTATTGTTACATTAAATTAATTTATTTATTTTGCAATGCTGGGGATTGAACCCAGGTCCTTATGCATGTGAGGCAAGTGCTCTACCACTGAGCTACACCCCCCCCCCAGTCCTTATTTTTATCTGCCACGTTACTGGCATTATTTGCTCATTCCTTCATTCATTCTCTTATTCATTACTCTCAAGCAGGTCCGTGTACTATGTACCAGGTACTCTAATAGGCTCAAAGATTAATATGATGTATTTTCTGCTTTATCAATAAGTGTTCATGAGATGACTTACACGTTTCTTTTCTCCTTGCACAACTCTAGAGACAGGACTTTCCTAAGAGTTCATAGAGACGATTCTACGTTTGATCTCCCCACAGGTTAAAGTTCTTCCTTTTGTCCGTCTCCCAACCCTCCAGCTTTAGTTTGAGCTTCTGTGCTCCAGCTCAGCTGCCCATGAACCTGGGGAATAAAGCTCAGCATCCGCCTCATAAAAACTCTTCATAAATTTAAAATTCAGTCATTAAGTCAAGGAAACAGTTAAGCCACTTTACCTGAACTGCAGATTTTATTTTGGGATATCTCTGTGGGGAGGGATGTTAGGGATTAATTGAGCTTTCTGGATATCTGCACATGAGCACCGGAGTTTTATATATAGTACCAGAACACCTGATCCCAGCACCTGGAGAGAGAAATTACTCATTTAACCTCCCGAACTCCAATCAGAGAGCGGAGGCAGTGAGGCCCTCCTGGAGGGTCTGTGGCAGGGAGTTGGGTGTCTGGGTCTTGGTGCTCATCTTTCCCTGGCCCCTTGCCCTTCCTCATGGCCACTCACAGGATGCCTGAAACCCCTTGGGGCTGGGCTCTGAAGCGCTCACCACTGCGTGCTCCTCCTCCCTCAGTGCACCCTGCACCATCTTCTACTATATGGAAGGGGTTGGTTTTGCAGAATGCTTTAAGTACCACAAACAAAAACCTATTTTTCTTTTTTCATTCTTTCTGCCACCGTAGGGTTTTAGAAACCCATCTTCCCTGCAGAGGGTCTGATAGGTTCACTTTCCTCTTGGGGCCCTGAAGTCCATGCAAGTCGGTGTTCTGCCGCCTCTCAGGACTTCCCTGGCTGTTCCACGTAAATGGGACCACGGCCCCCTTGTGCTTGGTCCCCTGCTATCTCTCCATTGCTCTTCTAGTCCTTAGCATCAACTGACCTGTATGTCATTATGCACGAGAGTTTTTAAATCTGTTTTCCCCCATGAGAGCTAGGAATTTTTTGTTTTATTGGGGCTTTTGCCTACATTTTTTATTGAAATGGAATCTACATAACACTACACTAGTATAGAGTTCTGAGAGTTTTGACAAATACATGCAGTCACATTATCACCACTACAATGAAGATATAGGACAATTCCAGCACCCCAAAGGATTCCCTGTACCCCTTTGTAGCTGGCTCTGCCCATCCCATGTGACCACTGATTTTTTGGGTTTTTTTTTTTGTTTTTTTTTTTTTGTTTTTTTTGCATCTCTAGCTTTGCCTTTTCCAGAATGTCATAAAAATGGACTCTTATGGTATGTGGTTCTTTTGACTTATTTCAATTGTAATATATTTGAGATTCATCCCTGAGTTGGATTCATCAGTGGCTTTATTTTTTTCTTCTTTTTAATTTATTTTTATGTATTTATTCATTTATTTTGGTACCAGTGATTGAACTCAGGGACACTTAACCACTGAGCCACACCCCCAAGCCCTTTTAATATTTTATTTAGAGACACAGTCTCCCTAAGTTGCTTAGGGCCTTGCTGTGTTGCTAAGGCTGGTCTTGAACTTGCTGTCCTCATGCCTCAGTCTCCCAAGCCTTCGGGATTACAGGCATGTGCTCTTCTTTTAATGATAAATTGCACCATGGTCTTTCATAAGTTAGAGGACATTTGCAGTGTTCTCAGTTCTGGCCATTACAAGTAAAGCTGCAGAAAATATTTGTATACATGTGGTTTTGTAAACATTATCTTTAATCTCTCTTGGGCAAACACCTAGGAGTGAAACCACTAATGTATAGATTAAGCATATGGCTTATTTTATAAGAAAATGCCAACCTGCTTTCCAAAATTTCAGTTCTGTTGCTCACTCTCAGCAGTAACGGGAGTTCCTGTTACTCTACCTCCTGGCCAGCACTTGACGTTATTAATGATGGTCAGCTGTCAGTTCTTGTCTTGTTTTGTTTTGGTTGCTGGTGCAGCCGGCGAGGGGTGATATTTAAAATTCCATTTTCCTAATAACAAATTAGGCTGAGAATATTTTACTGTGTTTATTTGCCAATTAGTTGTGTTCTTGGGTGAGGTCCCTATAAAATTCTTTTGTCAAAATTTAATTGGGGTGTTTATTTCCTTTTTATTATGAATTCTGAGAGTTCTTTAAATCATCTGGCTGCAACTTTTTAATAAGATACAATTTACAAATATTTCCTTCCAGTCTGCAGTTTGCCTTTTATTCTTAATGATTCTTATTAAAAAACATGTTTGTAATTTTGACAAAGTCAAAATTTTCATAAAAATAATTTTTTTTATGGATTAGGTTTTGGGGTTATGTCTAATAAATGTCTGCCTAACCTAGGTTATATGGATTCGCTACCAAGGTTTTTTAAAAAGTAACTATAGATTTAGGTTTTAATTTTATGAGTAAGGTCCATTTTTGTATGTGATGCAAGATATAGATTGGGGTCCCTTGCATGGATGTTCAATCCTTCCATCATCAATTGTTGTAAAGATCAGGAGTTTGTTTCTATTTATTGCTACATCTTATTGCCTAGTATTGTGTCTACAGGGAGTAAATATCCAATAAATATTTGAAAAAGAACAAATCTCATTAATTTTATTTTACTGTATGTTTAATTCTAATTTATCTAGAATTAACATAGTGTAAGATTATGAATTAAATGGATTTGTCAAATTACTTCTGTTTTGTTAGTGTCACATATTACTTTAAACCAAGCATTCTTTTGTTAAACCAGACATTACTTAATCTAATTCTTTTATTTGCCACATATTTTATTTACCAAACTTTGAGCCAGGCACCCAGTTGGACACTAAAACAGGAATTCCTTCGTCAATCTGCTGAAGTCTATGGATTCCTTTCTAAGAATCATGCATTTAAATGCATAAAATTAAAACATAGTATTACAAAGGAAACCAATTATATTGAAATTCAGTTTTCAAAATACTTTTAAAAATTATGACACAGTAGTACATGCATTTCTTTATTTAAATATCATAATAGAATCTAGCAGAGAGTCTAATGACTGCCATAGTGCCCGGGCGGGGATGAGCTTAAGGTATTTTGAGATGTCTGCAACAAGCTGTAATGTGATACAAGAATATCTGAGATTTCTGTGGGTGGCAGAGTCACAGCTACTTCTGATTCTATTGTGGTTTGTTGTCTGTATTCATGATTGAGGCCATGCTAAATTTCTGTTAGAGGTTAGTAAAAATGATGATGTATTCTTTTTCTATTCGAGCCACAAATTTCAACCTCATTGAGAAACTCTCAAGCTGGAGAGATGAGTAAAATGTGGTTTCTGCTCCCAAAGAAACTGCATTCCAGGGAGAGGCAGGTGGCAAGTGAGCAAGATCGTCTACCAGAGGCCAGATTGTATAGAATGGACTGAGAGGTCATGGTGGAGAGTCTGCAAAGAGGGGTTCACCTAAGTCAGTCATGGAGGAACATAGTAAGTCCTGTGATCATATGAGAACAAATAATTAATAATAAGATTGTTGTAAAGATCGGGAGTTTGTTTCTGTTTATTGCTACAGATGGGGGGAAGAGAAGAGAAGGAAAGGTGAGAACCTCAATGACCAGCAAGATCTCTTTGCCCAAGCCCACTCAAAAAAAAAAAAAAAAGCATTAACTATTTAAAAGCTTGGCATTTAGTAAAACTGAAAACATTACTACACACACACACACACACACACACACACAAACATACACAATACTGTTGTCTTCTAGGGCAGATGATGAAGAAGATAAATTAATTTTTTCCAAATCACAGAAAAGTCTCTTCTTCCTAAAAGGTAGAGGAAGTGTAGCCTGGAGTTTGGGGCCAAAATCTGGTTGCCAGTTCTATTAATGTAGACTTGCCTGGTGACAAAGTCCACATAATGCAATGCGGGGAGGGAAGGGGGTTTCAGCACCAGACAGATCTGAGCCTCAACTGGTCACTTACCTACGCATTTGGGCCAAGTGACACAATCGGATGTGATCCATCTTTGCCGAGGAGCATGGTTTTTATACCACTGCTTTAACTTCTGAAGAGGCGTGAGATGCTGGGGTGAGTATGTTATTGAGATAAAATTTGAAGATTTGAGAAGATAATCAGTGCACTAGCGGAGAAGCCATTTAACCCACCCATGTTATCTCATGAGGAAACTGGGATGTGTACTTCTATTTGGTCATGGCTCCCTCTTTCTCTTTGGCATAGAAGATAAACCTGCCCATATGCATACATTCTCCTTCCTCCAGGTGGTAAGCTACCTGGGGCAGCCTTGACCCTGGAGTTGGGGGAGAGGAGGAAGTTGTTTATCTGGCCTCCCGGGTATGAGTGTGCATCAGTGAAAGTGCATTCCAGGGACAGAAACCACACCAGTTATTTGAAAACAGAGAGTTTAATATAAAGAATTATAAGGTTGTTACCTAGGTAACTGAAAGAATAAAAGACAACTCCAGAGTATCACAGAGGTAGTAACTGCTAGAAACCGCTACCACCCATTGGCCTGGGGATCAGAGAGGAAGGCTGGTTTATTCCAGCTCAGAATTTGGAGGAGGTGAATGGAGCTAGATTCAGACCTCTGCAGAGGGGGTGCTTCTGGGGTAGGATGTTGTAGGGGTAAGGGGAGATGATGAGGCTGTTCTGAGAGGGTTAAAAATAGCTGCAAACTCCTTCAGCCCCTGCCATAGGAAGGAGCTACCTCTGTCAGGGGGATGGAGTGAGGTTGGGTGGTGCTCACAGGAACAGGGAGATGGAAGCCAATCAGTGGGTCCCTCCTTTATCTCCAGGCCTCCCACTGTCTCTGTAGTGTCGCTTATTGGCAGGTCCTAAAAGGAAGCAGCTAACAGAAATGCAGCCCCAGCCCCAGCATCACAGAGCTGAGTATAAAAGGTGGATTTGGAACTAAGAAACCATAGTGCAATAATGGGTATGAGGTATGTGTGCGAGCAGGCATGGGTGTGCGTGTCTCCATCCCTGTGGTGCTACTGGAGAGTGTGTATGGGAGGTGGGGCTAAAGGGAGGACATTACCTCCACTTCCTGTCCAGTATTACCTTAATTGAGACATTTAGTTCTTATGTGATTACTGTGGTTTTTTTTTTCTCAAATGGTTACAAATGCAAAAAGATAGTATGATTCATTACCCCCATCACAAACCCCAGCAGATTTTTTTTTTCTGCACACTGTTTGCTGAGAAAATAAAATTTTAATATATAAGTAAAATTCTTAGTATGGTTTCCTGGACATGAAAGAAATCAACAAATGCAAGTTCTCTTTTTTCTTCTCACCTTTCTCCCTGTACAATTGATACACTAGATAGAGAAAGTTCTCTCAATAAAATACTTATTTATATAAATAGAAATTAAATAGTTGATAAATTAATGTTGGCACAGGTTTTCAGTTTTTTTCCATTTAATCCCTATAGAAATCTTACAAAGTATGTATTCCCATTTCACAGAAATCTACAGCTACCAAAAGTTGATAAAGGAGCCCAAAGTCAAATAGCTGAACTAAGGTCAACAGCTGAGCTACTGTACTGACCTCCATACCAGCATTTCTGAAGTGCAGTTCTTTGACTTTGGATGGAGAAATGTTCCTGGCATTGGTGAATATGCATATTTCTAAATCCTGCCTTAAATCTATGGATTCAGATTCGCTGGGATTCTCTAGCACTTTGTATTTTTCACATGCTCCCCAGATAATTGTTAAACGATGAAGTTTGAGACTCACTGTCCTCACCATATGTCTCTCTAATTGGTAATAAAAATGTATTCTGGCAAAAGCCCTTTAATTGATTCCCTGACGGATAAGAGACTATTACTGACATGATGCTTAGCGATTTCAGTATCTTTGTAGGTATTAATTGCAGTACTTCTCAAAGTGTGGTCCTGGAACAACAGCATCAAGGTCCCAGGAGAATATGTTGGGATGCAAATGCTTGGCCTGCAACAGACATAGGAAAAGTAATGGGGGGACTTCAGGAGATACTGATGCCCACCAAAATTTGAGAGCGGCACAGCTGCAGATGAATCTTCCAGTAACTCTCCTCTCAATTCCTTGACCTTCCCTCTTGGATGATACTCCATCCACCTCGGCTGCACATGCCTGCAGCCCTCTTGGACTCTGCCCTCAACAAGAACTGCACCCACTGCATAATCACTATTTCCCCATCCCAGCCTGGAAGCACCATTCTGCATTTCTAGATGCCCAGTACTCCAAGTCCAGCAGCTCTTAAGCCCTATGAGAACTTCTAATCTTTCAGTCCCACCGCCTTTTCATTCTCCTTCACCCATGCATCGGCCTCCCTAGTTGTATACCATGGTCCCTAAATGCATCCCCTTGCCTATATCCTCAGTTTCCTTACTTCTGTCTTTTCATTGGGTTGTGCCTGTCCAACCCCCAATGCTGGTTATGGCTGGTACACTGTCTATTCTGAGTTTACACCCCTATAGACAAATATACCCAGAGATAGTTATAGCCAGGTTGACAGGTGTCACATTGAATTAAGTCCTTGGACATAACTCTTCTGTATCTACATCCATTCCTTAGATAAGCTCATTCAAACGTGTATTTTTTAATTAATGGTATCAACCATTCCCAAATATCTATCTCCATTCCAACCTTTCTCACAAATGTTGAGATCCTAGAAAATCCAAAGTCTTCATTTGTATGTCTACTGCGGGAGGGGGGTCTCAAAATTCATATTGCCAAAGCCCCAATTCCACTCCTTCCCCAACCTGTTCCTACTCCCAGTGTTCTTCCTGGTGGAAACTGGAAATTCTGATCATTCAAGCTAAAAGCTATGAGATCACCCTTGATTCCTTTATTTTCTCAAATTCTACAATTCAAAGTCCTGTCAGTATTACCTTTGAAATATATTCAAAAGCCAACAACTTGGATCTTCCATCACTCTGATTTTAGTCTATAACACCATCACCTCTCACCTGGATTATTTAAAATAATATTTTCACCCCCAATAGTACCTTGAGTGATCATTTAAAAATGGAAAGTTTGATCATATAAACTTTTCTTGGTGTGTGTGTGTGTGTTGGGGGGGTGTTGGGGATTGAACTCAGTGGCACTCAAACACTGAGCCATGTCCCCAGCCCTATTTTGTATTTTGCTTAGAGACAGGGTCTCACTGAGTTGCTTAGTGCCTTGCTTTTGCTGAGGCTGGCTTTGAACTCATGATCCTCCTGCCTCAGCCTCCCGAGCTGCTGGGATTGCAGGCGTGCGCCACTGCACCTGGCTTGATCATGTAAATTATTGCTCAAAACCTCCTCTTGACTTCTCATCTCACTCCTGACAGGAGCTAAAGTGACTCTGGTCACCTGTGAGACTGTGTGGATCTGCTCATCTTTCTCTCAAGCTCTCCTTCCTACCTCTCTCCTCTCTCCCTCCTTTCCACTCTGGGTTTTGCCTTTGGAACACTCCAGACCTGCTCTCATCCTGGTGTCCTTGACATCACTCTCCCCACTTCAAGTCTCTATTTAAGCGTCATGACATCAGTGCACCTCAATTTCCTTAGGTCTGAAATGAGAATAACAGCACCTTCCACCTAAGGTCAAGTGAAGATTGAATGAGACGATGTTAGCAAGATCCCTCATGTTGGTCTCAGCCCTGCTGGTGGTGGAGGGGCCTGGGGGGGTCGGCCCTGTGGAGGCGTGGGGGTAAAATCATGGTAGAGGCATTGGCCAGCGACCTAATGGAATCTATGCTTGAAGAGTAGCAGCTGCTGCTCTTCAGAAAACACTTAATTTCACTAAACTTTAGTTTTTTCCATCTGTGAAAAAAAGAGGGAATACGCTCTTATTTTAGAGTTATGAGATGCAATCCTGGGTCCAGGCATCAGCACATAGTACATAGTAGGAGGCCTCATGTCAGCTGCTAAAAGGACTCGAAACTCAGCACAGAAAGAAGGACTCTCGGATGACCTGGATGTTTCCATGGTTTACAGTTAAGGAGAAGGAAGGGCTCAGAATCAGGCTGGGTCTGGTTCCCTGAACCCTACTTACCATCCGAGGATGGGAGACCAATCCTGACTTTTGTAAGAAGCAGTTTAAGATTTTAAAACCAGGATTCTAGGACCTTGGTGCCTCACTGAAAATAAGAGACGCCGGTCGACCAGGTTCACCAAGTACACTTGAGGGTTTCATCTCCTGGGGTGCGTCAGGCTCACTACGAGGCCATGACTCAGTTGCAGGGCTGTGAAGCACGACCCCACCCCGCACTGTCCCTCCACATTACTAAAGATCTAGTTACATCCGCTCCTTTTACTCAGGCTGTGTTTCTGGATATTTAAAAAAAAATCACCAGGAATATTAAAAGGTAAAGAACACAGTTCAAAGAGACCACAAGAAGCAAAACTGAACTCGGTTATGACAAGGGCGTTAGACTCATCAGATCAGGAATGTTAAACAACCATGATCAGTAGGCTGGAGTATCCACTGGATAAAGTAGGAGGCACTTTATAAATGGAATAAATGGGTCATGTAGGCAGAGAGACAGAAATCCCAAGAAAAACCAAAACAGAATGCGAGGGATCAGAGACACAGAACAGAAATGAAGACTGTCTGTGATGATCAGGAGCAGACAGGACCCAGCTGAGCAAAGAAAGCTTCAAAACTTAAAAGCAAAAGAGAAAAAAGACTGGGGGGCGGGGCCGGAAACACAGGACAGACTATTCAGAACTGTGGGACAACTACAAAATGTCACGCACCAGAATGGGAATAACAAGAGGAGAAGAAAGAAAGAGGGAAATAAACATGACACACACTTGAAACAAGAATAACTGAGAATTCCCCCCAAATGATGTCCTACACCAAACCACAGGTCCAGGAAGCTCAGAGAAGCTGAGGAGGAGGAGGAGGAGAAGAAGAAGGAGCAGGAGGAGGAGGAGGAGGAGGAGGAGGAGGAGGAGGAGAATGAAAGAAGAAAAACAATAAATAAAATAAAAGAAAGCAAAGCCTTCTTGCTAGTTCTATCATACTCAAACTCCAGAAAATTTTTAAAAAATAAAGTTAAAGAAGCCAGAGAAAAAAAGACTGCTTTGCCTAGAATGAAAAAAAAAACACATAATTATATCAAATTTCTCCTCAGAACCTTAAGCAAGAAGAGAATGGAGTGTAATAATGTATTCAGGGGGGAAAAAAAGACTGACCTACAATTCTGTACCCTGAAAAATTATTATTGAAAAGTGAAGGAGAAATACTTTCTCAGACAAATGAAAATTGAGAGAATTTGATTCCAGCAGACCTGACTTGCAAGAAATGTTAAAGGAATAAAATAAAATGATAATAAAAAAAATGTTAGGGGGCTGGGGATGTGGCTCAAGTGGTAGCCCGCTCGCCTGGCATGCGTGCGGCCCGGGTTCGATCCTCAGCACCACATACAAACAAAGACATTGTGTCTGCCGATAACTAAAAAAATAAATAAACATTAAGATTCTCTCTCTTCTCTCTCTCTCTCTCCCTCTCTCACTCTCTCTTAAAAAAAATGTTAGGAATATCTTCAAAGAAAAGAAAAGTGACATGGCAGAAACTTACATTTACATAAAGAAGATTATCAAGGAAATAATCAATGAATTTAAAATAAAAACTTTCACTCTTCTTTTTCTTAATTGAAGATTTTGCATAAGCTAACTAGTATAAAACAGTTTGCTTAAATTATAGCAACAATGTGTGTGCATGTGTGTGTGCATGAGTGTGTGCCTACCCATGCTTATGTATAGGGAAATGAAAGGCAGCAATGATATGAGGGAAGGAGGGAGGAATCAGCATTCCTCTGTCATTACAGGGCACTCTCACATTCTCTGTGAAGTGGTGTGGTATTATTTGAAAGTGGAGTTGAATAGTTGTAAATGTGTTTTACAAACTGCAGGGTAACCATTAATAAAAGTTCAAAATGTTAAAAAAAAAGTATCACTGATATTCTAAGAAAAGAAAATGGAATAGATAATATGCTCAGTTAAGGATCACAAAAGGCAGGAAAAAAAATGTCTTAGTCCTTTCATTCTTTTATAACAAATTACAAAAAAAACTTACTTTAAAAAAAAATAGAAACTGATCTCTCCATTCTGGAGATGAAGAAGTCCAAGACCCAGGCAGCAGCAGATTTGTGTCTGGTGAGGGCTGCTCTTGCTCCTAGGACAGCACCCGATGGCTGCATTCTTGGAAGGAGACAACTGATGTATCCACACATGATGGAAGGTATGGAAAGAGCAAACTTGCTCCTTCAAGCACTTTTTTTTTCAGTGCTAGAGATTGAACCCAGGGCCTCACACATGCTGGGTAATGTTCTACTACCAAGCTACATTCCAAGCCCTCAAGCCTTTTATAATGCACTAATCCATTGGTAAGTGTGGGATATTTAGGAGGGCTCACTTCTTAATACTGCTGCATTGAGAATTAAGTTTCAACAAGAATTTAAGAATTGACACAAACATTCAAACCACAGAAGAGTGGAAGAAAAAAAGTAAGAATAAGGAACAAGGGCAACAAATAGAAAATGGCAACAAATGTGATAAATACTAATCCTATCAATAGTCACCTTGAGCATCAATGGTGTAAATGTCAGAGTGGATGAAAAAATGCAACCCAAGTATATGTTGTCAACATGAAACCCACTTTAAATGTAAAGACATATACAAATTAAAAGTAAATTGATGGAGAAAGATCTACCATGTTAACACTAAATAAAAGAAGCAAGAGTAGCGACATTGATTTTATATACATCAATTTCAGAGAAGGAAATTTATCATGGATTAAAGAGAAATATTGCTTAACATGTATGTGCCTAACAACAAAACCTGAAAATGTGTAAAGCAAAAACTGATTAAACTGCAAGGAGCTATAAATGAATACATCATTGTAACTGGAGATATCAATACCCCTCTATCAGGAATGGACAGATTCAGGCGCAATATCAGTAAGGGCCTAGGTGAACTCAATGCCATTTTCAAGCAATGGAATAAAATATACATCTATCAATTACTGTATCCAATGACAGCTGATACACATTCTTCTCAAGCTCACATGAAACATTCAATAAGATAGACCACATGCTGGGGTCACAAAACAAAATGAATTTAAGACAATAGAAATCATACAATACCTCTCTCAAACCACAGTGGAGTCACATTAGATATCAGTATTAGAAAGATAGCTAAAAATTCCTGAGTACTTCAAGGGTAAATAATATGTAAGTCAAAGAAGAAGTCTCAAGAAAAATGTAAAAGTGTTTTTAACTGAAGGAAAATAAAAATATAAGTTTTCAAAATTTTTGAGATACATCAAAATGCTTAGATAGAAATGTATACTAAGGAATACATCTATTAGGAAGAAGAAAGATTTAAATACAATAATCTAAGCTTTCACTTTGGGAAAGCAAAAAGAAGAGCAAATTATATCTAAAGTAAGGAGAAGACAATAAATTATAAAAATTAGAGTAAAAGTCAATAAAATTGAAAACAAGGAATCAGTAGAATGAAATCAATAATACAAAAATCTGGTTCTTTGAAAGAATAAGTAAAACCAATAGCCCATAGCCAGAATAACTAAGTGGGAAAAAAGGGAGAAAAAACTAAATTACTACTATCAAAAAATAAGAGAACATCACTACAGATCCTGTGGATATTAAAATGATATTAAAGGAATACTAAGAACAACTGTAGGACCACAGATTTGATCATTCAGATGAGACTGACCAATTTCTTCAAACCAAATCTGCCAAAATTTATACAAGATTCAATCTAATAAAGTCTTTATTAATAAAATTGGATCACTAATTAAGAACCCTCCTAAAAGAAAAACATGAGGGACAGATAGGTCCCTATATGAATTTAAAGAAGAAAAAACAGGTGTCTGGTTGATTCAGTAGGTAGCAAGTCCACCTCATAAAGAAAAAATTATAAAAAATTATCTAAAATTATATATAATCTTTTTCAGAAGATATAACTACAAGGAATACTTTATAATTAATACTATGAAGCCAGAATTACCTTAATATCAAAGTCAAATGAAAAGAACATTACAATAAAGGAAAACTATAGACTATTATCTCTCATGAACATAGATGCAAAAATACTCAGCATAATTTTACCAAATTGAATCTAACAATGTTTTAAAAAATCATACACTATGACTTCGTGGGGTTTATCCTAGATATGCAAAGTTGGTTTGACATTGGAAAATTAATTACATTAATAGGGTTAAAAGTTATAAGATTGTATCAATAGATGCAGAAAAAATATTTGGCAAAATTCAACATGTATATATTTAAAATTTTTTCATTAAACTAGGAATGGAGGGGAATTACTTCAATTTGATAATATATACAAAAATAACTAAGGCTAACATCATTATGGGAACCTACAAGCTTTCCCATGGAGATCAGAAATGAAGCAAAGGTGTCTCCTCTCACCACTCTTATTTTACATCATACTGAAAGTACTAGCTAATGCAATAAGAGAAGAAAAGGAAATAAGTGCTATACTGTTTGAGAAGGAAGAAATACAATTGTCTTTGTTCTCAAATTACATAATTACCTATGTAGAAAATTCGATAGGAAAACCAAAAACCAAACAAACAAATCTAATCTTCTGAAACTAATAAATTATTATAGTAAGTTTGCAAGATTCGAGTTTAACATACAAACTTCGACTTATTATATAACAGCAATAAACAGTAAAATCTGAAATTTAAAAATAATGCTATTTATATTAACATTCCCAAATATAAAATATGTATAAGTCTAATAAAATATGTGCAGTATGTATACAAAAAATTATAAAATTTTAATGAAAGAAATTAAAGAAGAACCAAGTAAATGAAGAAATATTTCATATTGATAGATAACAAAACTCAATATTGTCAAGATATCAGTTCTTCCCAATTTGACCTACAGAGTCAATAAAATTCCAAGCAAAATTAAAGCAAGTTCTCATGTGACTATCAATAAAATGATTTTAATTTTATATGCAGTGGCAAAAAACCCAGAACAGCCATCCCAATATTGATGGGGGAGAGCAAATTTACAGAACTGACACTACCTGACCAAGATTTACTATAAAGCCATGGTAATCAAGATACTGTGGCACTGGAAAAAGAATGAAAAAAATAAGTTAGTGAAACAGAAAAAAGAACCCAGAAACAGACTATTAAATATAAATATATCACATTATCTTTAACAAAGGAGCAGGGATGAGTAAAATGCTCATGTGGTAGCACATACGCTTACCATGCATGAGATTCTGGGCTTGATTCTAAGAAAGAGAGAAGAGGAGAAAAGGAAAGGAAATCAAGGTACTACGATAAAGAATGATCTTTTAAACAGATGGTGTTGAAACCACTGACCAATCACATGGAAAATAATAAACCTCAACACAGACCTTATACCCTTCACAAAAATTAACTCCAAACAGATCAAGTCCTAAATTTAAAACAAAATCTATAAAACTCATAGAAGAAAATCAAATTATATTTGGTTTGGTAATGACTTTTAGATATGACACCAAAGGTACAACTGACAAGAAAGAATTGTTAAACTGGAATTCAGTAAAATTGAAAACTGCAAAAGTCACTGCCAACAGAATAAGAAGACAAGTCACAGACTGGAAGAAAATATCTGCAAAAGACATATCTGATAAAGGGCTATTACCTAAAACATATGAAGACCTTTTAAGACACAATAATAAGGAATAAATAACTCAAGCAAAACGTGAGCAAAAGGTCTCAACAGACTTCTCACTAAGAAGATAATACAGTAAGCATGTGAAAAGATGCTCTACATCATGTCTTCAGCAAAATGCAAATTAAAACTACAAGAAACTGCATACCTTCTAGAATGCCAAGATTCACAACACTGACACCACCCAATGCTGGCGAGGATGTGATTGCTGGTGGCAGTTTCTTGCAAAACTAAACCTATTCTTACTATATGATCTAGCAACTGTGCTTCCAATGTTTACTCAACAAAATTGAAAACTTGCACACAAATGTTTATAGCAACTTTACTCATAATTCCCCAAATTTGGGAGCAACCAAGGTGTCAGATGTCAGTGGAGCAGTGGATAAACTATAGTATATCTGGGTGATAAAATATTACTCAGTGTTCAAAAGAAATAAGCTGTCAACCCATGAAAAGATATAGAGGGACTATAAATGTGTGTTAGTAAGCAAAAGGCAGTCTGAAGAGCATATATATTGTATGCTTCCTTCTACATGACATTCTGGAAAAGGCAAAACTATGAAGACAGTGAAAAGATCAGTGACTGCCAAGGGATAGTGAAGAAGAAGGGATGAATCTACAGAACACAGAGGATTTGGAATAATTCTCTTTGACACTGATTGTGGATATGTCATTATACATTTTACCAAACACTTAGAATGAACAACACCAACAGTGAACCCCACAGCACACCATGCGTGCTAGATGGTAATAATGTATGTCAGCGTAGGTTCCTCAGCTGTAACAAACATGCCCTCTGATGGCGAGTGTTGATCATGGGGAAGGCAGTACGGATGTGGGTGCAAGAAGTATATGGGAAATCTTTTTTTGTACTTTTCCTTCCACTTTGCTGTGAATTTAAACCCATCTAAAACATAAAGCCTATCTAAACAAAATAAAACAGACAAAAATACCCATGTGAGCGCCACCCTAAAGCGGTTGAAACCCACTAGGGGAAGAGGGACTGTAGCATTGCTATGACGCTAATGTGCACCTAGGAAGAGAGCCACTGCGGGGTAGGTCCTCCAGAGTATCACTAAGGATGGTTTCCTCACTGTCAACATGAATGTTTCTAGGGGACTTCGAGAAATGCAAATTCTCAAGTCCCACTCCAATCCTCTACATTAAAAACCGTGGGGTTCCAACAAGCCTGCCTGGTAGCTCTGATGCTGTTCCAGGCTTGAGACCTCTTCATGTATAGCAGTGACATGAAGAGAGGGCATGCCTTGAGCGTGTGTAAGGAGCAGCTCTCAGAGACCCCAGATGTCCACTAAATGTCCACTTCCACCATAGCCTGCCGTGTTTGGGCCTCCATGCTCTCCTGTTTTGACCCTGTTCTCTCAGGCTGCTTTATGAAGTTTTTGAGACACAAGCACCAACTTTTCAGAGAGGGACATCTTAGGGAGGGCCTGCCACTGCCTTTGGACACTGTACACAGCACCACCCTGCTTTATTATAACCATCTACCCCTAGAACCTGAGCTTCTCAAGGGTAGAGATAATGCAGTCCAACTCCTGGTTGTCCCAGCACCTGGGTTGTTTGTTATTGGGTTATTTGTTATTTGAATATTTTATTTTCTTCTATTTATTTTATTTTCTTCTATTTTATAGTTTGACTCTTAACTGTATCCTTTATTATACAGAATTTTTTAGTTCAATATAATCGGACTTGTCTATTCTTTGCTTTTATATCCTATGCTTTAGGAGTCTTCTGTTTCGTGCCCTTTTTACAAAGGAGAAAGACAGAGACTTAGAATAAGTTACTGGAGACCACATGACAAGCAGGTGGCATAATGGGAGGTTGAAGTCAAATGTTCACACAGCTGCTTTAAGTTCTGTACTGTACTGCCATCGGTATTGGAAGAATCGGATTCTAGTCCTGCCTAAGCAATCACTCTCTTGGTCACCTTGAACAAGTCACTGTTCTCTGGGCCTCAACTGTGATATTTGCTAAATGACTTTGTCTGACTATATCAATGGTTTTAATTCCTGGGTTCCAAATTCCTGGAAGCCATGGATTTACTATGAGAAATCAATCAACTCATCTACAAACCAAGGACGTCCTGGGACCTACATCTACAGGAAAATTGTGTTTAAATGTGCATAGAGAACGTCATGAGTCATTCATTTCTCCACAAATGCCTATTCTGAGCTAGACCATCTACTAAGTGCTTAATACACAATGGCAGCAACCCTGTCCCCATGCCGCCCCTCAGGGACTTACCATGAAAACAGGGACAAACATGAATAATTACATAGCACCTGAAGAATGGATGTGCTGCAATCCATGTGGGTAACTGCTGGCCAACATCTGCAGGGGGTGCTGCGAAGAAAGTTGCCCCCCTAGGAGCAATGTGAAGGTGTGGGGAGGCTACTTCATTAGACTGATGGTCAGGGAAGGCCTCTTTGTAGCAGTGCTGATTAAACTGAGATGTGAAAGATGAAAAGAAGCCAGCTGGCTGACTAGTAGAAATGCTCCCAGCAGGAAAAACAGTGAAAATACCCTGAAGCCATTGAATTTAAACAACTTCATTCCTAAATACTAAAAATAAAAATGCAATAATTTGAAGGTCAGGGATAATTTTTGAAGATAAAAAGGAGCCCATACATATGTTTTTCAGGATAAGTTATGGTAGTACCTGTAATAAGCAGGCCCCAAATCTCAGTGGCCTAATGCTGAGTTTATTTGGTGTCTCTATCATAATCCCATGTGAGTGAATAGGGGGCTTCTACCCCCAGGAAGTCATTCAGGAACCCAGGTTCCTTCCAGCATGCAGGATCCTCCATCCCAACACATAACCGTTGTCAATCACCTTCACCTGGAAGTGATAAAGATTTCCTCTACTCACATTCAATTGGCAAGACACAGCCCCTCTTAGAGCAAAACACCTGGACAGTATAGGCAGGCACATGATCATAGCATCTAATCCGGGTACCAGGGAGCACAAGGACACTCTGCCTCAACATGTGGTCCGATAGTTTGCAAAAGAAATGCGAAAGTTCAATGAGTATGTGAGAAACGTTTAACAAAATTAGAAATCAGGGAGATGCACACTATGATAGAAATGAGTTTTCTCATTTATAAAGTTGGACACCTTTTTAATGTTAAAAGTAGTGAATATATAGCAGCTAAATGTCCATTAATAAAGAGTAGATTAAAAAGATTGCAGTACATCCATTCCATTCTTCAAGTGCTATGTAATTATTAAAAAAAAAATCCTTTGTTCACTGCCATGGAGAGATGGTTGAGATATGTTGTTGAGGAAAGAAAGGAAAACAAGCAACAGAGCATGTGTATATATAGTCTGATTCCATGTATCATGAAGGATATGCAATGTCAATCACATACATAGGCAGTTTTGAAAAGATGCTCACCAGATTTTTAACAGAGGTCCTTCTTGGTAGGGAAACTGGGCAGTAAGACCAGGGCAGGAGACACAGAGAAGGAAGGAGACTTTGTTGTGTTTGCTCTCTGCAATTCTGAATCATCAGTGGTTTTTTTTTTTTTTTTTTTGACATGAATATGTATTATATTTGGAATTAAGGCAGGTGACAGTTGGGGACAGGGAGAAGGAAAGAAAGGGCAGTCCAGAGTCAAGAACAAGGAGGAGATTCTCACTATCATGCTCCACTGGCATAAATATAAATTGGCACAATTTTTCTGGAGGGAAATTTGTGAATATATGCATCAAAAGCTTTAAAAACATGAATACCCACACTAGGCATTTAATCTAAGAAAATATTTCATATGCACACCCACAAATTTAGCCCTGAGGAATAAAGAATTGTTTTCAAAGATTATGGCACATCCATTATCTAGAGTACTATGTAACTGTCCAAAAGAACCATCTCTACACGTCATGGAAGATGTTTGAGATGTATTGTGAGGGGCAAAAGGAAAGCGAATGAGAGACCAGACTGTAACAGCAGAGCACTGGAAATAACAGCATATCCAAAGTGACCCACCAAGAGAATCCAGTACTCGTCAGGTATTTAAAGGAACATTACACAGTTTCTGATGACATATAGTTTCCATTAATTGAGTAAGTTTTCCATTAAAATCTCATTCACTTGTGTTTAAATGGAGCTGAATGGATTATGTAAGATATATTTAACACATTTAATGAAATACAGAGATGCATTTGTGTCCATATGTCCACATTTATGTATATATACACATATGTGCATATGTGTATATAGCTAGCTAACCAGTTAGATAGATAGATAGATCTCCTTTATTCTACACTAACAAGAGTAAACCAATTTCAAAAAACTAGACAGAGACCAAATATAGCAATAGGTCTCTCATGAGCAATGAAGTGGTAACAGCCGTTTGACCTGAGACTGGTTTTCCTAAGACCAGTTTTCTAAATATCTCTTTGTAGTTTGCTAAAAGCATCCCTCTTTCAGATACTTTTTGTTATTTATGAAACATTTCAATTTTTAACAAAACTTAATCAGACATACACACATAAGTTGTAACTGCTTTGAAGTTAGAAGGGACTTTTTGTTAAGTGCCAAAAAGATGGGAGGGCACAGAGGACAATCCAAAGATTCAAAAGAGGATTTAATTTCAAACAAAACGATTGTCCAATGACTCATGGGACAAACTTGTTTTAACCAGACCAGGTTTAGGCAAATTGTTCTATAGAACAATTTATATGCAGTAAGCCTATATTGTTTCCTCCCTCTTTTTCAAATTCTTTTGTTCCTACTCTTTTCTTTATTATATATTTTCTTTTGCTTCTTTCTTTCTCCTTTTCTGTTTGCTTATCTATATCTTCTCATTTTTCTGCAGAGATAAAGCTTTTATAATAAAGTATGTTCAAAATAATAAAAGGAGATTCTCATACTCATTAAAGGTGGGCAAATGTGGACTTGAAGATCCATTCTAACTAGACATCCTTTGATGAATTCAACAAGCAAGCTCCACCTACTACATTCTGTGTGCTAATGTTCAAGTTCAGTGTCACCAGAGCATTGCCAAGAACCTAAAAGTGAATTCCACAAGTGTAGCAAATCCCTGCCCCACCGAAGCCCAAGTCCCTGCTTGGTGGCTGGCCCTGGGGAGTGCTAACTCTACCCAGAGAATCAATTTGGTTGACAGCATGCTGACTTGTGCGGCTTCTACTACGAATCTGGGAGTCATTATACATCCCTCATTAGCATTGAAAAGCCATCTGTTGGTCATTAGAAAGCAAACATTACATATAATACATTAGGCCCTAAAAACAATTTAATTAACATCAAGGTCTAGTCAAAAATCCCCCCAGTAAGGGGGATTCTCAGATAAGGGTAACTTTGCTTCCCCCTTTCTACCTTGAACATATGAGGAGTTACGTCAGGCTGTTTGGCCAGTCCCAGGCAATCCTGTACACAGATTCAGCCAGCACAACTCGGAGGTCATTGACCGAATGGCCACTTCTTTTAGGAGTTCATAAAGTTGAATGTTTTCAACTTCTGATAGTTGATAGTTGATAGTTCATTTTATGATCAGAATAATGTTACTCCTAGATGCCCTGAAAAATACCCCAATGGAGATAAAACTGTGAATTCTCCCTGGCTCATACATGAGGGGTTTTCACTCTGGGATCTGGTTGGTGTACAGGAGTTGGAAGAGCTTTGAATTAGGAATAGGAAAACTCTATAAAAAATCCCACTCTGTGCGGCTTCCTCTTGAGTGATCTTGGACAAATTGCCCAATGTCTCAGAGCCTTTCTCATCCTCTACCAAACAGGTGCTCTCACCAGGACTTTGTGGATTCCGCCTGATGAAAATCTTCAAGTCAATGTTGGATTTACCACCTGGCCAGTTGGGAGCAGCAGAATCAAAATAACCCAGGTTCCATTCAGCTTGCACTAGGCCAACCATTCAGAGTGTGAGGACGGGTCCTCATGAAACAGTTTGCACTCATGTTCTTATCGACAGCTTTCTGGGGGCCTTTCCTTGATACCATTTTTCCTGGGGATTCGAGCAAGGTTGATGTGTCCTATCTGATATACTGGCTTCCTACTTTCTCTGGACCCCAGTAACACTAGCCAGCCATCTCTTTCGGGTGTAACTCCATGTGAGGACACTGGGCAGACACAGACTAGACTCAGAATCCCTACCCCAAGTCAGCCATCGGTTTCTTCCCTGGCCTCACACAAAGGTCTTTAATTAACTGAAATCACACTGATTGTGGCTGGTCCTCAGGCCAAACCTCAGGCCCCTCTCAAAGAATTCACTCCCTGCCCTGTTTATTTGAAGGGAATCTTCTGGGATCCTACTTTGTGCTGGGTGCCCTGTTACCTGCAGAGTACAGAGGCCTAGGACACGGCTCCTTACCTGGGGAATTCAGGGGTTCATGGAGGAGCACAGGAAATGACAACCCAGCTCTGTGACAGTGCAGACAGAGATGACAGCATGGGCTCACTCCTAGGCCTCGCTCTCCACGTGTGGCCCTGATCACTTGGGACTTTGTTAGAAACTCAGACTCTCAGGCCCTGCAGGACTGAGGGGATCAGGGTCGGTCATTTTCACAAGCTCCAAGGTGACTCGTGTGCACACCTTAGTTAGAGGGGCTCTGCTCCAGGAGACTGAAGTAGGGTCCCCCACCTCCCTCGAGAAGGACTGCAGGCTTTGTGGAAAGAAATACAGGCAGAGACAGCCCCGGCTAGTCTCGGGCAATGTGAAGCAGCCAGACCCTTTACAAGAAGGCTCACCGCCTCCCAGGAGCACAGGAGTGAGGCCCACAGGGAAGGCCAATGAGGAGGGCAGTCCAAGGCACAGCGTGCCCCGGGCAGATTTACTGCTGGAGTTTCCAGAGGTCTAGCTTAGCCTGACATGGCTTCAGTGGGTGTCAGGACAAGGGCAAGTGGGACCAAATGGTGTGCCCTGAAACCTTCCACCCAGCTTCCGTGAGAAGACTTCACCTTTCTGGTTGTCCTGGTTGTCCATGGGGGTTCTCTTAAGTTGGGGTGGGAATTTTCTTAGATTTTTCCTGTAAACACTCACATCCCAAGGTGGAATCCTACTGAAAAAAAAAAAAAAAAAAAGGCGTTTGAATGTGTCTGTGGTAGAGAGAAAAATAAGGCTTGATAGAAAGGGGAATCTAGGTTGAAGTCCAGTTCTTTAGTTCACTGGCTTTGTGATCATGAGCAAGTCACAGAAATCCTCCGAGCTTTAGATCTTCATCTGTAAGACTAGGGTCATGTCCAAGGTCCCTAAGATCAACCTCATAGTGGATGATTCACCACAGGGACTCACAGAAATCAAAAGCTGTCATACCCACCCACAGCTATGGTTTGTTAGTGAAAGGGTAAAGATTGAAATCCCCAAAGGAGAAAGGTGCATGGGGCTGCCCTCCCCTCCAGGAGAGGAAAGTGCAAGACTTCAGTTGTCCCCTCCCAAGGGAATCTTCTGCCAGCACTTAACTCCCCCAGAAAAGGTGTGTGACTGCACGTCCAAAGCACTGCCAACCAGAGAAGTCCCCCAGCCGCGGTGTCCAGGGTCTCCAATGAGGTCAGCCACGTGGGCAGAGAGGGTTCGTGTGACTGACCTTTATCACTCAGTCTTTAGCTAGAGGTCAAACCAAGGCAGGCGAGGCCCCAGGAGAACAAAGGCGGTCACCCAGAAGCTATGCTAAACATCTGGTATGGGCCAAAGGTTCAGGTGTACGTCACACTCCTACAAAGTAGGGCAGCCTCAGGGCTCCAAGGTTCCCTCTCAAATCTCTGTCAAGGTCCAGTCCTTTCTTATAATGTGCAGGGCTTGAATAGACTGAGCCTGCTGAATTGACCCCTACTACACATGGAATGCTAACCGCTACGTTACTGGAGGCAGGTACCTGTATTCTGGCACAACATGGAAGGAAGCTTCTATTATTCTGTGAATAAGAAACACCTTTACCCAGGCCTTTCCTACGTGGTTCTACGACTTCATGTGTTTTCCATTCCGTTAGCTCCATCCAGATCTTCCCCACTGGAAAGGACTCTGTTGAAAGCCCTTCAAAGAATGTCTCCATAGGCCCCCAGTAGCACCTTCTCTCTCTCATTCTGGGAGCTATTCACAAGCATCTCTCATGGTTACTTTAAAAAAAAAAAAGAAAAGAAATGATATTATTTTTGTAAAAACAAAATATGCCTATTGTGAACTAAAGCAACGCAGAAAACCACACACAAAAATACCTTCAACAACAAATGAAAACATGATCTCAAATTATCCCACCCCAAACTCACTATCAACTTTGCCCATGAATATTATCCTACATATCTTTCTATACATAAATATAGATAGATGGTAGATTGGTAGATGTTTCCTAAAAACAGAATCAAGCTTATAAGCGCGAATTTTCACTAAAAGTGCTTCATCATATTTGAATTTGCCCAAAGAAATTAAGATGAAACGGAAGGAACTCTTAAATCTTGAAATAGTTCTTTGCCGTGATAGGTATTTCAACACACCTCTGATGTTAGGAAACAAAATTGTGAAGATCATCATTAGAGACTTTAGGAGGTTTTAAACTACAAGTTTCAATTTTACACAGCAGTCACTGACTCCCACACTTCCTGCCACCAACCCTCCCACCGCCTCCTGGTTTTTGGTAGTTAGAGCATCATTTTCATACCATCAAGGTTTGTGGTATTTGCAGTCTGCTTTGCAAGAATGAGTCTCAAACTCTTGGTATTTAGGTCTGTACTGAAATGGATTCAGTGCTCACTTTGACCACATCCTTCATCCCTGAGTTCTGTGCTTTATCTTTAAGTGACCTGATTCCATTTTCATGTCATTTTTTTCCCAGTGAGAGATGAAGTGTTTCCTGTATTATGTAAGACTGCCTGCCAGTTGCCCTGTTTTGGAACAACATCTTGGTTAGATCTGCTATTCTTGACTCATTTGTCCTTCCAGAAAATGTAGACCTCAGTCTATTACCCTCACTCATCAAACACTGCCGCGTTCAGGCTTCTTGTCTCCTGCCTCTGTGGCTGACTCCTCCTGATGCCTGTCGAGCTCATTCTTTTTCCTGGAAGCCCAGCAACTGTGGACAAGCATACGTCCCTTCATTGCATGCCCTCTCTTCACAACAGTTCTACGCAGAGCACGTCTCCTAATCTGCAGCATCATGGTTTTCTTATTTCATTGCATCTTTGAATGATTTTCTCTTTTATTTTTTGTGTTCTCTACTTCAAGGGCTTCAATTAGGAATGGATAACTTTATGTCTTTAAGTCAGAACTCTTCTCAGAATTCCAGAACTGAAATCCAGCCACCTACTTGTACCTCCACCTGGATTAAGAGTTCCACTATGTCCAAAGCCGGACTCTGGCTCCCATCACAAAATTGCTCCTATTGGGGTCTTAAAATCTTATAAATGGAAACTTCATCCTCCCAGATTCCTGAGCAAAAACCTTGGATTATCCTTGGCTCATCTTTTGCTTCCATTTCCCTTCTCTGATCCTTCTGCAAGTCCTATTATCACTTCCTTCAAAATATCCATCCAAATCATGACCTCTCTGTTAAATCACATTTTTTCTTTTGCTGCTCTAACAGAATAACACAGATAGGATAATTTATAAACAATAGAAACTTACGTAGATCACCATTCTGGAGACTGGGAAGTCCAAGAGTATGGTACTGGCATCTTATGACCTTCGTGGTACACCATGACATGGCAAGGAATGTCACAAGGCCAGGGGGAGATGGGAGCAAGACACCACGCCCTGGAGAGAGCTCACTTTTCTAACAACCCTCTCCATGCTAACTATCCCATCTCCCTAGTGGCACCAGTACACTTGCAAGGGTGGACCCTCGTGACCTGACCACTATTAAAGGCCCCTCTTAATACCACGGTGGTGATTAAACTTCAGCAGGGGTTTAGGAGAAGACAGAGGGACCACGCACTCCCTGCTCTACCGCCATCATCTCATGCTTCAACTACAGTCCAGTATCAACAAATCAGCCACCATGACCTGTCCCTCTTCTCCCTAAAGCATGCTATGGAATCCCGGGGTGGCCTAGGAGTTGGGGAAAATGTGGCTCTTTGCACTTCTCTGGCCCCATCTCCTCAACCCTCCCCATTGCTGACTGCTCCAGTCCCACCAGTCCCCTGCAAGCTCTGGATCCAGGGCCTTTGCTTTTGTGTTCCCTTTTCTAGAACTCTCCCCCTTCCTGTCCGCAGGACCATCTCCCTCGAATTCTTCCTGCTCACCTCCAGGTCACCCAAGGAACCTTCTGTGTGGTTCACTGTTAACAGCAGGCACTGTTAACTCAGACCCCAGGATTCCTCTGTTGTTCCTCCTTAGCATTCATCACCATCTAACCCACCGGCCTGTTTATTTGTCAGTCTGTAAACTCGCCGACGACTGTGTCACAGAGATGTGCTCCATAATATTTGTTAAATAAATTGAATGATTATTAGATTTACTTTCTTCTGCCCTCCTTATCTCTGAGCATCTCTCTGCTTACTTTCTTTGCTCTTTTTAATCTGCCTTCACTGTGCTGTTTTTAAGCCTTTTCACATTTTCAGTAATTGAATTTTCAGCAATGTCTCTTCCCTTCTTTACTTATTTAATTTTGTCTTTTAGTTCTGTAATGAAAGTATTTTACTCCAACATTTTTCTTCCCTAGAGCTGCAATGTCCCTTTGCATTGTGTTTGACTGCTTTTCTCTCTCCTCCCGAGCGCTTGTTTTTATTGAATTCACACCCTTACCAGGTTGCGCGACAACTGCAAGCCCTTGTGGGGAGTTGCCTTCTGTTCCTTGGGTTATGTTTTCTTCTAGATTGGATTCTGGGTCTATATTCTGCATGACATCTTTTTCTATAGTTTATTTGTATAGTTTTCCTACTCCTTCCCCCATCTTTTGTTTTCCTTTTTCTTTTTTTTAAATCTGGATCTTACTGATCAGCTCTGGACAGAAATTTCCTTTGCTCTGATGGTTTTGATAGTGACTTTTAAGCATACTTCTTTTTTTTTTCCTCAAAGGACACCTCGGAGGGTGGCCATTATGTGTTCTTTTGCTTCTTCCTTTCAAGGACCTGAGATCTTGCTGGGGATGAGCAGAGGTAACAGATGTGCACCAGAAGCAGCACTATTAGAACTCCTAGTGTCTGCTCTTCCTTCTGAGAGTGTGTAAAACATCCTGCTCCAGCGTCCACCCACAGGGTAGGCAGGAGGAAGGAAGCTTCCATCAGGGGAGAAGGATGCAGCAGGTCCCACAAGCACCCATCCAGCCCAGAGCCCTGGGGTCCACGCTTCATCAGAGGTCCCTGCTCTGCTGAACCTCTTTACTTTCTGGATGTCAAAGTTTCACTCTAGAAAGTCTTTTCCATTAATTCTCAATTAAAAGAAGCAAAGGGTAAGATTAGTTTGCTTCCCCTCAGATTTGGATGAGTGTTGCAAAAGTTCTGTCAAAAAAATACTATAGATGGGTGGATTCAACTACAAAAAATGTATTTGCTGGCATCGTGGAGGCCTAGAAGTCCAAGATCAAGATGCCAACCGCGTGGATTCCTAGAGGCCTCTCTCCTTAGCTTCACATGGCCACCTTCTCATACTGCCTGTCCTCCCTCACATGGCCCTTCCTCTGAGCTCACATCCCTGATGACTCCTCCTCCTCTTCTAAGAAGAGTCCCTCTTAGAATAAGGATCCCACCCTAAAAGCTTCATTTTAACCTCATCTTCTCTTTAACGATCTGATCTCCAAATGCAGTCACATTCTGAGGTATCAACATACAAATGGTCAGGGTGTTAGCAATTCGGTCCATAAAAAAAAGTTGACTTCCTGGTTAGAGCTAGTGGACTGAATGTCCAGTTAGTCATGTCTCCATGGTCCTCTCTCCACCTGCCTGTACCCCTGGGTTTCTTTCATTTTTCCTGGACTCCTGTCATTGGGCTGTGGCTAAATCATTCTGACTATTTGTCCATTTTGTTGGGTTCAGAGGGAGGTTTGGTGTTTTGAGTTCTGACTCAACAGAGGTTTGTTTTTTTTGCTACAAATCTGTCGTGAGCATGACCTGAGGACCAGGTACTGTGCTGTTGGCCCAGGCACTGTGCCGTGGCATGGAAAACATGAGCATATGCAGGTCCCCGTGGCCCACGCCCCTGCCTGCCCTCTCCAACCTGACCAGGACTAGTTGGGGGGGAACATCCTCATATCCTTTCCTTTAATCTGCCTCAGTGCTCGGCCCAGTTCTTTGCTGAAATTCTGGATGTTCAATTCAAATCATTTAGAAACGGAAGTGTTGTGAGAATTCTAAGACACTGTCATGATGTTTTTTGTTCTTGGCCCCAAAGAAAAAAAACAGCCCTTGTTTTCTTCTGATTTCAAGAAAAGGTAAAGAAAGAGAGAGAGGAAAGGAAGAGAGAAAGAAAGACACATCTGGCCACGTTTTAGCTCTGAACATTTTGCATAATCAGCGAGAAACCCTTTGTTAGCAGGCCAGATGGCTACTGCACCCCCCAAAAGGAAATTAAATATTTAGGCAGTAGCAGCTCAAGGAAGACTTAGAAATTCCTTTCTAAAGAGAAAGAACTTCATCCAGAGCTGCCTTGTAGGTGGGGTTAGTGGTGGCCCTTGGTTCCTAGCAAGCAAGTTCTGTCCCTTTCACAGGTGTCTTGGAACCCATCTTTAAATGATCTCCATAGACACTGGAGGACACATCCAGCCCCCATAGTGCCCAGATCAATAATGATGGGAGGCATAGGCACCTGCCCCCCCCCACAGTCACCTGGAACTACTAAGTCAGTCCCCTACAGGACCAGGCCTCACTCATTTTTCAGGGAGGGCTGGCCTGCACAGAATACAGAGTCCAGGTTTCAGAACTCTGGAATAACTCTTGATACATGACCGTTTCTTAGGAAAATCTAGGCTCCTTGAATGCTCACAGTGCAGAGTGTACACTCATCACACGTGCTCAGCCGTTCATATTTCTCTTCTGGGTAACTGCAACGTCCCCCAAAGCTGACCTCCTGCCACTAAGTCTTTTCCTCCCTGAGTCAATCCTGATCCTGCAGCTGTAGTCCTCCCTGGGAAAGGAAATTCTCATCCCTGCCTCTCAAGACCTTGCAGCCCTTTCACTCTTTCATAGGCACTTTGCTTGGCACAGACCCTGCTGTTTGTAGCTTAGTAAAAGGTGAATGGGTCGTTGATGACACCACCCTGATAAGTGATTAAGTAGTTCTCATGGGACCGCAGTTAGTTCTCCCGAGAAGGTTGCTATAAAAAAGAGTAAAACCAGTACACTATAGTGCACCACTATAGCCTCCTTTCTCACCATGTGATCCTTCTTATACACACTCAGCTGGAGAGGACCCACCGTTATATGATGCACCCAGAAAGGCCCTCACCAGAACTCACACGATGCTGTTTGGGTTTTCAGCCTCTAAAACTGTGAGCTAAATAATCGCTTTTTAAAAATAAAGTACCTAGCCTCACTTACTTTGTTATACCAACAGAAAATAGACTGAAACATCACCCCTGTGCCATGGGACATGATTTTCCTTCTGCCGGTTACACTCTAACCTCACTTCTAAAATTGCTCAGCTCCTCTGGGAAGCCTTCCCCTGCCCTCTTTCTATGCCTAGGTCTGCTTCGTATGCTCTCCTTCTCTGCCTTTATAGGCCTCTGGGTTTACACCTATCTCAGCACTAAGAAGAATCTCCATTCTTCTCTAGACTGGTGTTCTGGTTTTTGAAATGGCAGCTGAACAGTTAGGAAAGAAGTATGTAGCGTAAAGTTCCAGACACAGAACCTGTATTCTAATCTACAAGATATTATCTGAAATAATCTTTCATCTAGTAAGAGAGTGGTTTCACTATAAGTGATTCCAGCAATATTTTTAAATGCCTTCCATATCCATGAACACAGAACTTTTGGGGGAACCCATTGCATGATTGAGCATGCCTAATTAAAACCTGAAGCAAACAACTTCTATCTTACTTATGTAACTTAATTAGTTTGTGTGCACTAGTTACAGATTTTTGCAGGTAAGGGACACAATTCTTTACCAATTGGCTAAAATCTGCATCAATATGACTTCAACCTCAAAGTATGAGCTTGAACTTTGTCCTTTATAGAAGTCCAGGCAAAAATGACTTCTTCCAGATGACTTTTCAAAGACTAGAAGTCTACTTTTATGTCCTCTCTTGGCCTTTTGCTCCCTAGATATCTCTTTGGGTCCCTTTGACTACTGTGAGTGAAATGTGGTCTACAAATACTTATTCATTCTGGATGCCAGCCTCTGTGGGTTGGTTGGTTTGTTCTTTTACTATACAGATCCTTCATAGTTGACAAAGAATTACCAAATTTGTCAATACTGTAAGGGACTCAGATTTTATACTCTTTGCAAGTTAACAAGTTACCTGCTAATATTTCAGGGCTGCTGGCAGAAGACAATAGTCCTGGGTCAGAAACAAGAGCAACACAGCAAAAACAATGGCTGGTGAGTCACTTTCTTGTGCCAATTCCCCAAGTTCCAATCAAAGAGATGTGGTAAGGAACAGGTAACACCTGCACACAAGTCAGTTGCATTATTCAGGAGAAACCATGAATTTAAGAAACCCCATCTTTTATTATAGTTATCTTTATCTTCCAAGGTGGTTTCCTATACAAAGTTACTCAACAACAGAACAGAAAAGGTTGTCAATGTCTCCACTTGCAAGATGACCAGAATGTGAGAGTTAAATAAATGATTTCCCAATACCCACTATAGATGCCAGCATTCAGGAAATAAAATAGTTCTATGGCCATGAGTGGAACATAGAAAACAGATAAATTAGAAAAGGCACGGGTGCCAGGGAACATCGCCTTCATCATCTTCAGTTTCGTGGAGCAAAAAACCCTGATGCTCAGAAAAGCTGTAGCCTTGAATGATGGAAGACAACAGCCACTGGACATGCACTTGATCATTAATTACTTATGAGCATTTCCCTTCCTCCCTTGAAATGTGTATTTAGTGAAACAGGGTCAGAACCCATGGAATTCCCATAGGACTGAGTTCTGGGTCCTATGTGGCTAGTGGCATTTTTATTTATTACTTTAATTATGCTTATTGTATCCAGCCCACAAGATGAAGCAAAGGGCATGTGTCTGTGACAAATGGGATTATTATGGAAATTGCCAGTGACTTTTTGTGATCATAACAGTATCGAGCCAGCTAAATCCCAGGAAGAATAGTTATAACATTATGATAAAATTTTTGGCAGAATTTTCAGGTTCATTGAATTAGTTCTATTCCTCTGAGTCTGAGAGGAGTTTTGGTTTTATTCATTTATTCATTCAACAAATAGATATTGAACAGTGTGAGGCACTAGTGAAGGTGCTGACACCTTGAATAGAGTGATGAAAGTGACAAAACTCCAGCCTGCCTGCATGGAGCCCACGATCTGATGCAGAATCCCAAACAGAAACCAAATGTGAAAATAGCCAAGTAATGTCAGATGGGGTGGACTGGAGAGTAAGTCAGCAAGATGGCAGAGTGGGATTTTCCAGCACATGACCCATAACAAAAACATAAATTTGAACAACCACTCATGCATAAGAGTGGAGGAATCTAGGCAGTGAGAGGTTACTTCACCTGAGTGTAGCACAGACATAAGAAGACAAACATTACAGAGGGCAGGAAGGAACATGGTACGTCACACTCTCCCTTCCTTCCTTTCCCCCTGTCTATGTAGCTCAATGTGAAAAGAGATATCTTCCATGTGGGGGAAAGAGAGCAAAGTGAGTGCCCACCTTTATGGAAAATACTCATGGACCCAGGCAACAGGCTGGTCCATACAAAACCAGACCTGAGGAAAGCACCTGAGGACCCAGGATCCAGACTCATTCCAGTCCCTGGATTTTAGGCACCAGGACGGTACCCATAGGCCCATGTTCTAGGCCTACCCCTGTGGACATAGCCTCCAGGTTCCCTCCCAGTGGACCCCAACAGTAGGCTGGCTCCTGTGGACCTGTGGACCAGGATCCAGATCCACCTCCATGACCCCAGGCATCAGGCAAACCCACTTGAGAACTATAGTAGGAAGCCCTCCCACAGACCCTGCCAGAGTCTGTGTGGGCTGACTGATGTGGAACTTCACCTGTTAAAATTTGTAAAGACAGGAAAAGAGGAATGTTTACTCCTTCAAATGTGCATACACCAACACCGGTTGCAAGGATCATGAATAGAGAGGGAAATAAGGTGCCATCAAAGGAACAAAATAAAGCACCAGGAGCTGACTCTAGAAAAATGGAGATTTATGAAATAGCTAACAGATCATTAAAATCAATGGTCTTAAAGAAGCTCAGTACACTGTAGAAAACACAGGTCAACAACAAAATGAAATCAGAAAAACAATGTATGCACACAGTTAAAGTTTTGATAAAAAAAAGATAGAAACCATAAAAAGGAACCAAGCAGACATCCTGGTGTTGAAGAAAACAATGACTAAATTGAAAAATTCCATAGATAGCTTCAAGAGAAGACTCAATCAAGGAAAAAAAAAAAAAGGATTAGCAAGCTCAAAGGCAGATTATTTGAAATTATCCAGTTAGAAATTTTTTAAAAAATGAAAAGGAGTAAAGGCAGTCTATGGGATTTATAGAACACCATCAATCCAACCCTTGTGTTAAGTGAAATATGCTATACACAGAAAGATAGATACTGCAAGATCTCCATTTTCTGTGGAATCTAAAAAAGTCTAACTCATAGGAACAAATTGTAGAATGGTGTTACTCAAGGACTGAGGGTGGGCAAAGTAGGGAGATGGTGGCCATAGGGTACCAAGTTTCATTATGCAGGATGAATAAGTTCTAGGGATCTATGTACAGCCTGAGGACTATAGCTAATATACGGAAATGGGCACTTGAAATTTGCTAAGAGAGTTGATCTTAAAATGTTTTCACCATCCTCAAAAGAATGTTAGCTACACAAGGTGATTGATGTGTTAATTGGCTAGATTATGGTAATCATTTCAAAATGTGTATGCTTATAAAAATATCACATTGTATTTTTAAATGTATATAATTTTTCTTGGTCAATTGCACCTGAGCAAAGCTGGGGATGAAAAAAAATGGAATAAGGAATAGGGAAGATGGCTTGGGAAGTAAGCCTGGGTGTTGGGGAAAGACTATTCTGAAAGAAGACCTGAAAACCTTGAGGAAGCTGGCCCTGCCTGCAAAGAAAACCAGCACATGATTGCAATGATCTGGGCTTTTCTGGGAAAAATCAAGATCACTGAGGCTAAAGTGTAAGAAACAGGGTAAAAGATGGCTGTAGATAGGAACTTTGTTTTTCTTTGAGGTGATGTGCCTTAAACATTGGAAAACTGAGCTCTTGTCCTTGTTAGAAGAGAAAACTTTATTCCTTTGTCTGTATATTCATACTCACTAAAGAATTTGAAATGTGGAAACCATCACATTAAGATTTGGGAGTGTTTCATAAAACCCTTTACATCACCAAGGTCAAAACTTTTCATTGGTTCCCCATCAATTATCATGTAAATACAAGCACCTTGGTATTTCAGGCAAACCTGGTCCAAGCTGTACCATGAAACCCAGGATCCAGCAATGATGAGGTTCCGTAGGCCCTACCGCAGCTTCCCTCCTAGGCTTTCCCTCCTATAACACCTCTAATGGAATACTTTGGCTTCTTCTTCTCCGGATTAGCATTCAAGTGAATCCTTCAAGACTGAGCTTTGACATCACTGCCCTGGGAAACCTGCCTTAACAGACATTCAGGGTATGAACCCCTAGTCTATCTACTTCTCTCTTACATCTTTCCACTCTCAACTGTAATTATTCATGTATTGCTTACCATATTTGACACTGCTCTCCCTGAAGTGGGTAAATCTCACATTTCTTTCTTATATTTTCAATTTTTAACCTGGAATGCTCCCCATAGTGGGTGCCCAATACCAATTTTAGCAGAATGGATCAATATGTGGATGGATATGCTACATCTGAATACTGTCTCCATTAGCAAGAGGCATCTGAGTGGTCCTCTGGATCACTATGGCAGCTGCTCTAATCATAGTGAAAACATTTACTTTTAAGCTGCTCAGAATATAATTCAATAAGTTATCTTAAATCTATCTACAACGCACCAATGGATCACATTTCAAAAAGTTCATACTGCTCTATCCTCTACAAATCTCAGTAGCCTTGGCTCAGTTTTTGTCCTAAGAATTGAGCCCACTATTTGTGATTCCATGAATGGTTTTGTATTTTGTGGTCTGAGAAACCCAGTTAATAGGCGTTAGAAGACCCTAAAACCCCTAGAGAAATATAACCCCTTCTTCAGCATAATTGTTTTGGGGCTGCGTAGAGAGAACTTGAAGTTTGGGTGCCTTTATATGCGTTCAAATGGAAGCTCAAAATCTTTGGCCAGTCGAGCTCATAATAGAGTTTGTTTCATGGCTACATAGAATGCCCCCGCATTACTGCTACTCAAACCCCACAATAATTTTTTTTAAACTTTGGATCCTCTTAGAAGCAGAACCCAAGACAAGAATTTGAAAGAGATAATTATTTGAGATGTACTAGGAACCCCAGTTAGGGGGCAGGGAAGAAAATACAAGGAAGAGAGGCAATTCATAAAGGGCATGCTGCTCAACCAGCTACCCTGGTGGGTGACTGGAGCTTCATTCCAGGGGGATGATACAAAACACACTCCTCACAAACATTCTACTCAAGAAATGGGGGACTCAGCGCACATATGGCCACAACCAAGAGTTATTCATGAGGGTTGCTTGGGGGTTGTTGATCTCCAAGTACTTGATGGTGCCACTCACTTCAACATCTGTAGCTGAGAGGATAAGAGAAATGGTCCCAGGCACAGAAATATAGACTCTGGTCGGCAAGTTTGGAGATATGAATGGGACACTGCCGGAGTCTGTCTCTGAACAATGTGCAGGTTCATGCAGAGCTCACACCTCAAAGCGCTCTCCTATTGAACAGAGAAGAAATGCCCAGCCCCTTCGACTCTACTCAACAATGAACTCAGACAGGACGCAGCATTCAGGTTATGCAGAAAGCCGCAGCACCGAATAAACAAGAGCATTCCCTAGAGTGAGCCTGAAAAGCAGGCACCCAGAGTTTTACAAAGTGTATCAAGAACATTTGGCTAAACTGAAAGAAAAAATAAATTGGTAGAGATTCTGCTTCAAGTGAGTGGTGATCAGTCACAGAAGTAAGGCTAAGGAGAAAATCAGTGGGACAAGATGTGTACGGGACACATGCATGGAGATGAACTGGAAGGAGAAGGAAAGTCAAGAAAGAGAATCCAGGCCAGGTCTGAATCAAAGATGTTCCTTGGTCCAGCTGAGTCAGGAACCCCTAGTTCCTCAGTGAGAAGCTCTTTTGTATCATTTAGTCTTAAACCCCCAAAGTACGGCACTTGGTATGCTGGAGAACCTGAACTGAAAGCATCCCGAGGCCCAGAGGAAGTCTGAGGACCAAGGCCTTCCCCTGCCCACCATCTCCTGCTTCCCCTTCTCCCTGAATGAGTCATGGAAACTAGAATTTCCCTTCCCCAAGGCAGGTCATGGAAACTAGAGCCCTTTTTCCCCCAAGCTAGCCTTTAAAAATCAGAATTATTACTCTAACCTCCTCCACCTCTCTCTCAGAACAGGTCATAAATAAATTCTCTGATCTACCCTTGTCCGATCGTAGGTCATAATAACCTATTTCCAAAGGAGTCCTGCCCTGGCCCAGGGAGGAATTAAGTGCTACAACTGGAACATCAAAAAAGTCTGAACCAACAGGCTTTGCCAGATGCCCTCACCATCTCTAACTGTTTTTACCTGATGATACATTTACATGACTTTCCCTGCTTCATCGAGTCTAAACATAAACTAAGCATTTTCCCGTGAGTGTTTAGGCCTTCTTTCTCAAGACTCCATGCTACATAAAAATACGATTCAGTTAGATTTGCCAGGTCTTTTTCTCTTGCTAACCTGTTGCTTCTTATGGAGAGTTGGCTGGGACCTTTCTGGTGAGGGTCCACCCCTCCAATATTGATAAATAGTACACCAGGCTGGTGCAGTATTTCTGGCTCAGCACCATATTGCGTCTCTTTCCACGGTGAAGGACTAATCTTGTTCAACTAATCCTAATGTCATTTTTATAAAATCCTGGAGTAAAGAACTATTCAGGTACTGTTCTATTCAGATATCAGGCCTGGAAGAAGAATACTAGGTGATTTTTTGCTAGGTCAAGAGTCTAGCACCCAGAAGGTACCAGCCATGAAAGCACCCTCTATGTACACACACACACACACACACACACACACAGAAATTTCTGCTGGGTATGCTGGCTTCACATCACAAAACATCTCCTGAACAGCAGGAATTTTAATTAAATCATGAGAAATCTAATTTGGCCTAAATTGGCTTGCAACAAAAGGTGTTCAGAGGAGCAGAAATTGTTCTTCAATATGGATGCCTGTGGAAGGGGCCAGTTGCATCCATGGACAACTGTAATGAAAGGTGATGTCAAAACTAAGAAGCTACTGAAGATGCTAGAAAGTCTGAAGTGCTGACCTGTGATATTCTGATTATGTAAGGAAACTGATTATCAACAGCTAGTTCTGAAACTAATTTCACCTGAAGGTACACCAAATATTGGAAGTTGACCCCTGATAACCCTCAAAGGAAACCTGAATATACACTGCCGCAGTCCGGCTGCAGCAAAATAAAAGGGGGGTGACGAGCAACTTGTGTAGATTGATACAGCAGGAGTGGCAGCCGTCTATTGTAGGACAGGAGGGGTATATACACATTCCACACAGCTTATCTTAATTAACATAAGCTAGATACAGCAGTCAACCAATAAGGAATCTCCACACTGAATGGCTCGCTGGTGTTACTTCACAAACCACTCCCTCTGCAAAATGCCAGGCGCCATCTTGACTTGTTTACAGACTCTAACAATACACCACTATTACTTGAATAGACAAGGTATCACCTTCCTTCTTTATTTCAACCAGTTGACATTACTAGAATGAGAAGGGGTCCTTAGACAGCAGGAAACAAAGAATAATCAAGCAGAAATAGGTCCTGCAAAAGGAGAGACTGGGGAGTTTGAGGGCACCAACAATAAAACTCCTGAAGCTGTGTGCCATGGTCTTTAGACTGGGTAAAGAAGAAAGGGAACCAGTGACTAGGCATGGTGATCTGGGTGGCAAAGGAAGCCCAGGTAGTAGAGCAGTTGTGATGTAAAGCATGGTAAGGAAGGGAGCTGCAAGGAGGGAGATTCAGGTCACTGTGGGATGATTCCATCTCATAAGGGGAGGATTAGGGGCAATAACTGTGGGTGTAGGTGGTCAATGGAGAGGAAGTCTAAGGATCGTGGAAGTCACAGAGAAAAATGAGTTTGGAGGACTGGCTGTTTGGTGGCTTATCTACACAGATGCTGCCCATGATAATTGAAGGAACTGGGGTGGAGAGGAAAATGGCTAAGCAAATTCCAAAGTCTTCAGTGCAGGAGGGAAAGGGTCAGGAGTTAAGCAAACAGGGCAATGGGAAGGAAAAGAATGGTGATGAAAGTCATTATCCTCAAAGGAAGTGGGCTTTTATGACCAGAGTAAGGGTGAGCAGTGGTCTGCAAGCAAAGAGGAGCACTTCTCCATGCTTAGGTCCTCACGAGTGCTGAAGTGTGGGAGAAAACTCAGCAGCCAAAGAGGAAACCAGTGTTCTCTGAGGTCCAACTGCTATTTAGGTCAAATGACGCTCCCCCATTGTGTCCTACACAATGATAGCTCCCTTGAAAGTTCAAGATGAGCAACCAACCAAGTAATGTAAAACAAAGTTTTTCTGATCATACAAGTTTGAGTTATACTGCATGATAGACTCTGCCCCCAGCATCATATTACAAACAGAAACATTAGAGAAACACTATGCAGTAGAAATAGGTTTTACCCTAAATGTTGTGTGGTGTGTGTGTGTGTGTGTGTGTGTGTGTGTGTGTTGGCCACTGCAGCATTGGGACAGATGCCTAATAACACATCACAAAAATGATGCTTAGAGTGCATTTTTAAAAAAAGGTTGAGTTTAGATATAAGAAGGAAGAGTCGGGTGTGGTGGCACACGCTTGTAATCCCAAATTCAAGACCAGCTTCAGCAACTTAGTGAGGCCCTCAAAAACTTAGTAAGACCCTCTCTCAAAATAAAAAGGGCTGGAGATGTAGTTTCATGGTAAACTATCTCTGGGTTAAATCCCCAATACCCACCTGCACCAAAAAAAGGTAAGAAGGAATTAACTGGCCTCAATGAAAAGACAAGAAGGTTGAAGATAGGAAAGTACAGCTTGGCCTGGCTGGTCTTGAACTCCAGCTCAGAATCTTCAGGGCTTTATAACCTTGGGTCAACTGCTTCACCTCTTCCGTGTCTCAGTTTACTTATTTGTAGGAGCCAGAGCAGAAGGATGCAGAGACTGATATCATAGGATGGTAGTAAAGGTTACATTCAGGAACACAGGGATGCTTAGAAAAGTACCTGGTCTGTGATGTGTGTCCCCCAAATAAGAGCTGTTATTTGCAATGCAAGGAGAGTTCCAAGTGACACTCTTTTCCCAGCAGCAAGGGTTACTAGGGGCAATCAATCCCAGCTCCACAGGATGAGCTTTGGCAGGCAACTCTTAGATGGAGCTGAGCTGGGTAGAAACACGGCTCTCAAAGGCACCCCTCCAGAAATGTGATTAAATGTCCTCCCTGGCTGCACAGCCTGGGCCTCTCAGTGCCACCATCTCACGCCCATGCTATGTGTGCTACATAAGACGAGGCGAATGCTTTCTAATGCTTATTATTTAAATCTCCTTTGAGGCGAAGTTTTCATACATGCTCTTTATTCATGGATCAAGGTCTTAAATACTGTGAAGTTTTCATACAGGTTCTTGTCCCATTCATGTATCAAGGTCTTCAATGATTTTCCATCTGCGTGTAAGTCTAGGTGGCCCTCCTGCCTCCCCTCCTGCCTCTCTCTCTGTGTGACTAAGAGCTGGCTCCTTTCAGCCCACTTGAGTTAATGACCTCCTCATCGAGAACATTAAGAGGCATAATCAATTCGTTTTTTAATAAGGATAATGGGTGAGAAATACAGCAGCCTCTCTGGTCAGAGAATCTGTCTTTAGGCCTTACAACCCTTTCCTCCCTGTTCACCTAATACCTTTCCCCCAAGACTCCAATCCCCTGTTTTTAGCTGACAGTTTTGAATTGGGAATATTGTACGTGTCTATGTCTCAACCCTAAAAAGACAGAACAAGCTTTTCCTGCTCTGGGAAAGTGAAGGAAAGCAAGTGGGAAAGAATGTTCTAGGCCACCATAGAGGTCTCCTTCCCCTTCAGAGGTGCCCCCGGAGGAGATGCTGGGGCTGCTAGCATATTGCTCAGGGCCCAGCCTGAGAAAGCTGGAGAACCAAGTGGGATTCAAAAGGAGTCCGGGCTCGTGTCCACACCATGAAGGACTTTACCACTTAGCAAACCGTGCCATCCAGCTGGCGTTGCCTGCTACAACCCTGCCTCCAAGGGCAGTCCTATGTTGGTAAGGCCATTCCTGGTCTTGGTGTTTCTGGTATATCAAACCATCTGAAAGGGAATCACTTGTGCCTTAAAAAATATTCAGGGTATCATAGACTGCATTAAAATAGCTGATGGAAAAAGGAGCTCTTGTTTAGCTCTTGTTTGAATTAATAAAACTTTTTATGAACTTCTTGTCACATTAGGGACCTTCTTACTGGGTGCTCCCAGGTGGAGCAGCCTTCCCCATGGTACCAGCCACTGTGCTTGCCATTTAGATGGGAGCTGGAGGGAGTCACCATGAGAGGAGGAGGGTGTGGGAGGACTGGGGCAGAGAGCGGACGACAAGGAAGAAGGTTTGCAGGCTGCAGGAGAGAAGGGGTTTCCTTCCCCAGCAAGGCCCATGCCTGCTACTCCTACAGCCAAAGACAGAATAACCAGAGAAAAACACAACAAACTTGTTTAATAAAAGTTCAACATGATGTGCGAAGCTTCAGAATTCAGGCCCAAAGTCTCAGGGGAAACTTTTTATGGATGGTGGACATGCAGAACCACAATTGGGGGACAAACGATGTGACTCGATGGCAACATGCTGGGGGGCTTAGCAAGGCCTGCTCCTTCAGATTCTCCTTGGCCTCTGTGTGTGATGGGCAGGACGTCTTCACACAACGCCTTCAGGGGACAGGGAGGGACAGGGTCAGACAGCGACTTCCGTGTGCCTCTGCCTTTTTCTCAGTTGCCTTCAGCTTTCCGTACTCAGTGTGCCAAGGGACCTTACCTAGGGGTATCATGTTCTGAGCCCCGATGAGACCCATTCCCAGACTTGCAGAAATGGCTCTTCAGTCCATTTCTCCGTTTATTACACATAAGGCCAAGTCGGCCCTTTTGGTCCTACACCTCTACCCCAAGGGTAATATGTATTTTTAAATCTGATCCTCTTTGTCGGTTTTTCTCAGAGAACCCTCCACCCTCTCTCACCACACAACACTTGAGGATGAAAGGCCCCAAACCATGGAGACCTCATCCCACGTTAAAAGACAGATTAACAGTAATTCATATCCATTTTTCTCTGTTGTCTCTTCACCCCCATTTTGCAATCAAATCTCTATTTTGTGAATGAGTCAGTGGAGGTCACTGGGATCAAAGTGACACGAGACTAAGATGTTTCAATCTCCTGAGCCTCTGAGGGGGCTCCATTCCAGTTCTTCCAATCCCAAGGCTCCTGTAGCTCTGCGCGTAGGATGGAGACTGAAAGTGAGACCTCCTGGGGTCCCTACAGAGCGGATTTCAGCCAGAGCAGTGCAGCTCAGTTCCGTGATATCTACAGGATGCAGTAATGCCATGTTGCCAAAGGGCTGCTGAACTTGAAGTTTGGGAACCACAGCATGACCCCAGGCTGGGAGGATGAGGATATCATACTGTTCCCTCTCCACAAAGGCACCACCAAGACAAAACAGTTGTCTTCATCATCACTGAAATCAGAATCTATTTGAGTTTTTGTACTTTTGAAGCTGCTAGAGCAAAAGGGTTTTAAGACATGGACCCACTAAGGAGCTGTCAGCTTAGCTGACAATGAACACGTTTCTAAAATGTTAATATGTGCATTAAAAATTGGCAAGTGCCCTAAGACTAATGTCCACTCTAAGAGGTCCTTCTAGAAGTTATCCCTCAAACATGGGCTCTTCAGAATTTCTAAAATGGAAGTGGGCTATGACAGGGATTATCCAGGGCAATACAGAGACTGTCATTCACATGCAAAAGTGCATCTCTGACTAATAAACTCGGAATAGGAAGGATAGTTTAATGATATCCACCTCTACTGTGCTAAGAGTTGTATATGAATTGTCCGACTTGATTCTCACCTTAACACCATTGTCATTTACCACCCCAGAATTGGAATATAGATTTGGGGTGTCTCTGTGTATGTCCTTAAATTCAAGCATACCACTTTTCTGCTTGAATAAGCTCAAGTTTATCTCTGCTCCTTCCTGGTCTCCACACAGACAAACGTACATAGTTGTCTCAGATCGAAAGACTGAAAGGCACAGATGTTGCTTGGGCAAATTAAATTCGGTTTGTTTATTTAAAAGATTCAGAAAAAAAAGTTAATAAACTCAGGATTCTCAGATGACAGACTCCCCAGGAGAGACCACAGTGATCGTAAAGCCCTCCTGGATGTCCCCAAACGTGCGAGTTGAGGATTCCATCAGAACCTGTGGATGCCCAAGTGTCTCTCTCTGAAGACTGGTCTTGAGTTACAGGAACAGTGCTGGTCTGGATGCTGCCACAGACTCCCCTCCCCAGGGCAGATTGAACTTATTAATCTCAAAATCATACAACAGGTAGCACAGTTCTGCATGCTCAGAAAAAGAACTGGGCAGCTCTAAAGGGGCTTAGATGCTTAGATGGAGTCAGAGGCTGAGGAAGCCCAAGTCCAGCAGGACTTTCACCATTGCCAACACACTTGAATTCTACTGGCAAGAAAGAAGTAGGAAATAGGGTTACGTTTCAAATTTCAAAATTTTTTTTTGCTGAGCACAATGGGGTCAAGCACTATGATGTTCAAAATGCACAACATTGTGGTTTTTCCTCTCTTTTTAAAGAACACTTGTGGCTGAGAATAAAAGAGAAAAGATCATATCTTAAATCTCTTTAGTGACAGTTGCTCAAATGCCATCAGAATACACTTAACTCCATCTGTCCCTTCATCGTGTCTCCCCTAAGAGGAGTAATGCTATTTTAATTATAATTCAATCATACCAGTTGAGCACCATCTTATTGGAATGAGATGGAAATGAAAGACAATCATTTCAAATAAGTTTAACAACAATTTCCACTGCTTAAGAACCTGCGCAAAGCTATGGAGAAAGAGACAAGAATAACCAAAAATGGCCAGGCTAAAATTTAAAGAACTTCACTTTGCTAAAAGACTTATAAAATTTGGACCTTAAAGTTATGTACATATTATGTACACTTACCAAGAGAAGAAAATGTTTCTTTGTTGCTTTTTTTTCTTTAATGTTATAACTTGATTTCCTCTTATAACCACATTTGCTTATTATCTAAAATTTAGAAAATATGGAAAAGATAAAGGAAGTAATAGATATCATCTGTTATTCTGCCCCCACTGGGAGATCTTCTTCTAACTCCTTTATACACATATTTATTCATTTATGTTTGTCTATCTATCCACACAGATACATATTTACACACACACACATACACACACACACACTCACACACACATCTACATGAACACAAACTCTGTGTTTTAAACACAGAGTTTTAAAATTCTTACTAATGCATGCTCATGGCACGTAATACAACTGTCCATCAGGTCCCCTCTGCTTTCAAGACCATGATATGATTTACCACCCTGTCCTTTGCGGTTTGATGTGGACTTTGGCTTTGGCAAATAAAAGGTGAGCTAAGGTGACATGTCACTTTGGAGTGGAAGCACTCTGATCCCCCGTAGTGACTATCTGATCTGCTGTCTTCCTACTGTGACATGAAGGTGTCATAGTGGTAAATATCTTGAAAAGCCAAGCCACAGAAAAGAGCTGCCACTGACAGTCACCTGGTTCCTTACAGGTCACCATGTGAGACACTGAGAACTTGGGTTCTGGAACTTCACTGGTTGTGACACTAGATTATACTTCCACCTAGTTTATTCGGACCAGTACAATCTTTAGCATTGTTCTGACCTTAAATATCCTGCAAAGTTATTAAATGATTGAATTACACTGCCTTACTGCAATATGATTTATTCAACCGCCTTTTAGTGTTGAATACATAAATTGTTCCAAATTTGCAAGCTCATATAAACAATATAGTAAGGAATATGTTTTTAGTTAAACTTTTGCTTATATTTATGATTATTTCCTTAGGGTTTAATCATAGAAAGGGAAGTCATCATTCAAAAGATTCACAAAACCATAAGTTTTCTGATGTTACAGTGACAAATTACCTTCAAAAGGGTTGTTGACAGCATTGACAATAGCATAAAGAATAGGTGATCTCTCTATATATCTGTCTGTCAGTCTATTTTTGCCAAACTTAAATGTAAAGATGGTGCTGCATGTCTTTGATTGTAATTTCATGAATTAAGTGTGTCTTCATATTTGTATGCTATTTGTATTTCTTTTTTATGAATTATCTTTTCAATGTTTTCTTATTGATTTTTTAAGATCCCTCCATTTGTTAATTATGCAATTACTGATGTTAGTGAAAGAAAGATGCATTCATTAAAAGCTAAGCTTTGTGATACGCACTGTGCATATTTTTCCTAACCATTAATTTGGCTGGAAAAGACCACTGCTATTGATGTTTCTAATGTACAGATGTGCTGGGTGCTTTGTTTTACAAGGTACCAAATCCATTAATATTTTTCTTTATGGTTTTTCCTTCTAATGTATATTATAAATATTTTCTTAATACTCAAATATATAAATACTCACATATTATCTTATAATACTTTATGATTTTGTTTTTACATTTAAATCTTATCCCTATATGCTCTGTAAGTTTTATATGATTTAAAGTGCATATCTAATTTCCCATCAGATGGGTGTTCTCCTAATCATTTATTGAATAATCCTTCCTTTTTAAAAATTTTAATTTGTTATATATGAAAACAGAATGTATTATAGTTCATATTACACATATAGAGCACAATTTTTTATACCTTTGGTTGTACACAATGTAGAGTCACATCCTTTGTGTCTTCATACATGTACTTAGGGTAATGATGACCATTGCATTCCACTGTATTTCCTACCCCTAGGTCCTCTCCCTTCCCCTCCCTCCCCCTTTCCCCATCTAGAGTTCATTTAATCCTCCCATCCCCCTGCCCAACAGCATAGTATGAATCAACATCCTTAAATCAGAGCTATCCCACTCCTCAGTCTATGCCCAAAGGACTTAAAAACAGCATACTACAGGGACACAGCCACATCAATGTTTATAGCAGCACAATTCACAACAGCTAAACAGTGGAACCAACCTAGATGCCTTCAGTAGATGAATGGATAAAGAAAATGTGGCATATATACACAATAGAATTTTATTCAACATTAACAAGAATAAAATCATAGCATTTGCAGGTAAATGGATAGATCTGGAGAATATAATGCTAAGTGAAATTAGCCAATCCCAAAAAAACAAATGCTGAATGCTTTCTTTTTATATAAATTTTAAAAACTATATTATCCATATATCAAGTTTTCAAAAATACTTGAGCATGAACTTAAATTTTTTTCCACTGAACAATCTATCTACACCTAAGTCAGAACCAGGAAGCTTTAATTATTTTATCTTTCTACTCTTTGATAACTTCTATCTTGCTATTGTTTTTTTAAATATTTTCTTGTCCATAGTTTAGTATTTTTCATGTTGAACTTTAAAAAATTCTATTTAAATGTTCATCTTTTGCAGGCACTCTCTTCAAGTTTTATTTAATATCCTTTCCTTCATTAATCCATTCAACAAATATTTTTTGAGTACTTACTGTGGGTCAGGAATTATACTAGGTATTGGGGATACAACACAGAACAAACAGAATTCCTTGTCCTGGTGGACCTTATGTTCTAGTGAGATAAACAGAAACTCAATGAACAGAATAGATCAAGTGCAATGAAGAACTTTGTATTTGCACTGGAGCCTAGTGGAAAGATTACATTGAGGATCTCTGATTCTGGCAAAAAATACTCACGCATTCCATTCAGTTGCCCCAGACATTTACTGGGAGCAGTTCCAGTGTGTGGTGGGGGTGTTAGAGCCAGAGATGCCCCTGTTGGCAGCTGCATGTCCTCTTTAATGGGGAGCTGAGTGGCCCTCACCTTGCATGGCTGTGGCAAAGGCTAAAGTGTCAAACTTTCAAACAGGTCGATTTCAAAGTTGAGTACCTATAACTTGTACATTTCTTATCTATTTATAATTGTTCTCTAACATTGTCTGATATGAGGGGAGTGGGGTATTTTTCCAGACCATTGCAAAATTAATTAACTTACATTTTGGAGATGTACTGTCCAACCTGCCACTTGGCCAAATCCTTAGCAATCTGTTTGCTCCTCAGGTTGAGAGTTTTATATCACCAAGGACGTCATCAGACAGTCTCCTCTTTTCAGATAAGCCCGCTCACTTCTTTTTCTTTTCCTTTCACCAGAGCAGGTTTGAAATACAGAGGTGACTGGATACGTTCATGCCTGTGGGAACCCTTCAGTGTTCCCATCCAGGTTTGAGCTAGATGTTCTATACTAAGACAGAAGGAAAAAATTTTCCAAATCGATTTCCTCAGAAAATCTAAATCAACAAAATTCACTTAGTAAATTGATCTAGGAATGTCTTCCCACGTCTGGCTACAGAATTTGTGTGCCCATACTTTTCCCCATTTCTAGCATTTCTGCTGGTGCTTTTACTTGTTCATGTCTTCATTAGACTTGCAAGAAAAATTTTTCCCTCACAAGTCTTTTCAAGGAACCAGTTCTTAGAAGTATTATCATTTTTTGCGTCTTATTCTTTTCTAATTTATTAATTCCCACTTTTATTACAGCATTCCTTGATTCATTCTTGTCTTAATTTTATTTTCCCCATGCTTTTAAAGAAGAAAATAGTGAGAGCTGTTGGTGTCTTCTCTTATCACATTGCTAATCCTCATCTAATAAGCACATACCACAGGCTGCACGGAGGTCGTGGCCAATGACACAGATTCTGGCAGGGTACCAGTTGACTGCGATCACCTCTTGGCTCTGCCTTTGCCATCCGTGGGACTTAGGCAAGCAGTTTCCACATCTGTAAAATGAGGATTATTATTATAATAAAACATCTCATAGGGTTAGCGTGAAGATTACTTGAGCTAATATTTGTAAAGCTTTTGAAGCAGGGCTTGGCACACAGTAACTGCTATGTAATACATGAATAAATTACATTTATGCCGTACTTTATCCTTTACAAAGCATTTCACATTAATTTTCTCCCTTAGTTATCATGACAACCCCATGAGGCAAACAATCCTCATCCCTACTTTATGTAAGATAAACCTGTTACTCCAACAAGTTGATTTAAATTTGTGAGTCAAAGAGCCAGATTTTAGGATTCTGTCTTCAATGCATGGCCCAAAGAACCTCTTTTATTTGGGGATCATGGTGGACCAACCCAGATAGGGAAGTACATAGTTGGCTCAGCTTTAAGTGTTGGCAACAGTCTCGGCCTTTGAGTCCCTCTGCTGGACTGGAAACAATTCATGACTGGTCTGGTCAACTTTCCAGAAGAGTTCTGGAACTTCCTGCCTCTTAGCCAGGTACAGGCAACCCCCAGAATCAAGGAGTGGAACAAGGCCTGATCTAAGTGCTACAGACATAGGTTCCAGCTGCACTCTTGCTCCCCATTTGATTCAGTGAGTCTAAGCTAAGCCCCGGCCCTGTTGTCTCAGTTTTCTCAAATATGAAATAGGGAAATCAATTCTGTTTAATTTCTTTCATAAGGCCACCATAAGATTCAAAGTATGCTGATGTCAATGAGACACTCTGAAGGTTTATAAAATGTTCCACACGTGCCAGATCTTACACATGTAACAGATACCGACGTGGCCACTTCCTACGCTTACACAACCAGACATGAAAAGCAGATGTGGAAGCAGCTCTCAAACTTCACACCTGGCTCCAGAGTACTCTACGCAGGAAGCTTCCTCCAGCTCTCCCTCCTACCAAAAGGATCGTCATCTTTGCATAGGAGGGAAAAAAGAATCCTATACCTATCTCCAAACAATCTAATTTCCAATTAGCTTCTCCTCAATGGTGAACCGTGGGTAACAGAACACAACATAATTTTCCATGGCACACCCAAAACTAAAAAGGAAAAAAGGGGACTGAGCACTTCCCTTGACATTTAGCTCTTCACTAATGGTGTGAGAGTATGAGCCACCTGGGGAAAAAATAATCAAACCTCAGAGACTAAGCCAATTCTGTTCATGGCACCAGAACTCTTTCCATAAATGTGTTTCTCCACAGTCCCAGACTCTTCCTCTGAAATCTTGTGACACTTTAAACTTATTGTATTTAAGGTTCTTTTCTCCAACACTAACTGAATCTGTTTGTTAACTAAGTAATCTTTTCTTGATGAATAGCTACTTCGATTTTCCTAAAATTTATAAAACAAAAATTGGAAGGAGATGTGTAAAGTCCAGCCACAATCCTGGTGGGTGCATGTAGGAAGCAGATCTCTCCTGTTCCCTCCTGTTTATTCCAAACAAAATCCCCTTCAAGCTAAAGGAGAGGTGAGCAGTTACATGAGAGAGCCCTTTCACCATTTGCAAATAAGAGAGAAAGAGACAGGGAGAGATGTCCTGAGAGTGGACAGACTTCAACCTCATGCGCCATGTTCTTTCTTCACTTTGTGTATGTGGGCAGGATGGCACAGGGGTAGGGGACAAAGAAATCAATGTTCAAGGCATGTGCAGGAGAGGACCCTGGCTGAAGAGGCCATTTGAGGAGAGGGAACCAATGGTCTGTGGCCACCATTACTTGCCAGCCCTGTCTATTAAGCCAGAAATGACGCCCAAGCAAAAGAACTGTCTCTCCAAAGCTTTTGTGAACATGGACTGTTCTTGGCCAAATTTGGTGAATGTCTTTAAGGAGGAAGGCTGTTGTCAATCCTGGTTGCTCTGCCCTCCCCTGACCACCCTGGGGCAGTGTGCAGAGTCGAAGGCCACCAATAGGTAGAGGGGAACCAGTGATTATTGGACATCTATTGCTTGTCAGATACTTGTTAATCAGCACACACACACACACACACACACACGTACAGAGATACAATTCCATTGAACCCTTTAGAAAATTAGTTTCATGAGGGCAAAAATTATTGCCTGTTTTTGTCCACTCTCCCAGTACCTTGACACATGGCAGGTCCACGAGAAATGTTTGTAAAATGAATGAATAAGTCTTTCCAACTCGATGGGGGGTGGAAAAATGATCCATTTTGTTGTGCGATGAGGCAGCTAAGTTTCAGAGATGCGAAGGAGCAGGTGAGCTGGATTCAAACCAAGGTGTGTCTTGACTTCACAGTAGGTGCCTTCCAGGACAGGGTGCAGTCCTCACGTAACAAATTGGAATGTCCACGGAGAGATCTGAAGACAGGGACTTAGACACATCCCACCAAGAATCAGGATCTGAAGCACAAGTCTGAGAAGATGCGCATCTCTGACACACTCTGGCTGCTCCTGCTTTCTGGACTTCTGTTCTCCACCAGGGAGAGGCAGGGATTAGACCAAGGGCGAATAGCTGACACAGGAACCACTGCTCCACACACGGCTCCTATGACAGACAGTCCTCATCCATCATGGTGCTTGCTCCCTTTGAACTTGGACGCCGCTTCATAAATATTCTCCACAGCACTCCATGCAAACACACCCATTGATTAAACTTGGCGTGCATGCTAACGGCTCTTTGACTTCTCGAGACTAGATCATCCCTGATGTCCCTCAAATTTATTTTTGCCCATAAATTCATCACTGCTTTTATCTTGCTCTGTCTATTAACATACAATGTACCACGAGCAATAAAAGTCCCCACGCTCCCCTGGACGTGGTGGCATCAAAACAAGGGAGTCTTGGACTCTGGATTTACCCTCATAGAATCCTCCATTGAAACTGCCTTCCAGATAGAAAATGTTCTAACTACAAATCATCTCAATATTTTTGACAAAAAGATTGAGACAATACCTCTCACACAGACTGCATCCCCAAAGCAAGCTTCTAAAGTGAAAAGTTGGGACAGGTCTTAGATTTGAAGTATTGGCCTCATGGACTGGCTTGTAGTCAATGTTTGTTTGAGTTACACATACAGAGAAGATTGCCATGAAATAAGATGACACATTGAAAACAACATTATCTAAGCCACATCTTGTCTGGATTTTGGCCAAGCTTAAAAAATAAGGTGTTGGTGTTTTGTTTGTTTGTTTGTTTGTTTAAATGCTAGCCTCACAGCTGGATATCTGGCTTTTAACAATTTAACAGGAGTAAGAGAGAAGATTTTATGTTGATTTTTCTAGAGCTAACTTTTTAATAACACAATTAACCTTTGGTATATCATAAAATATTTCATCAATGACATAAAAGTATAAAACTCAAATCTCTGGTTTAGAAACTCTAACATTTGTTGTTCTAGCAGGGTCATTGGTTATAAGCAACAGAAATCAAGTCAGATCGACTTAAATAGGAAGGAAATTATAGAAGAGTGTTGAGATGGATCATGGACTGAAGGCGTGGGCTCAGGAGATAGCAAAGAAGTCTGACTACAGCCGAGATTCTGCTCCCTCCATCCCTCCGCACTGCCGTGAACAATGCCTCACTGTCCCTAATTCTGAATCATTGTCTCCTAATTCAAAGTCCTAGGTAGAAGCTGTCTGTTAGTCACATTCAAGTTCTGGTGCGGGATCTAGCCATTAGGGAGGGAAGATAGAAAATACGTGTTCCCAGCTTAGGTTCTGCTAAAATAGACAAGTATTTAGGAACTGGGCAACCAAAGCCTGTTAACTAAAGCCTGTTACAATAAAATACACAAATGAATACAAAGTGAATATATCAGTGAAATACCTCGATCACAAATGATTCTGATTTATTGGAGTCATTTTCTTTCAGGCGATGCGCTGTATATAATACATAATAAACTGTTATATATTAAGCACTTCCAGGCAATGCTCTATGTATAATATACAATATAAATCATCTACATCATCTCATTTAATTTCTCATAACACCCCCAATGAGACAAGTATTACCCTGTTAGGGTCAAGGAAAGAGTAACTCACTCAGGGTCACACAGCTAGCAAACACCAGGGCCAAAATTTTCAGTGAAGCCTTCCTAAAGCGAGACCAAGGTGCCCTAACCACTACACCACACGACTCTCCATGAGCATTACAGCCACAGCCTGCTTCAGGATTTGTGCTGACAAAGCATGTGATGAGCGTTTATTCTGGCATTTCCTCTTCCCAGATGTTCCATGAGTATTGAATACATCTGAGCCACCATCAAAAGCATCATGGGCCAGATTCAAACGTGAATAAAGCACATGTCAGTCACCAATTATGACAAAAAAACATGCAAAAGACATATGCAGGATACGTCCCAGTCCCATCCTGCAGATTCCTCCAGCAAATTTTTAATTGATGGATAAAAATAACATTAATTAAGCACTTAAAATGAGGTGAGTGCTCTTCCAAGCCTTTCATAAAGTGAGTAGTATTCCTGACTCCATCATGCACCTTGCCTGCGATCACATGGGAAGAAGGGGCGCAGCTGGTATGCAAACCCTGGCAGACTGCACTTCACTTGGGACAAAGGCTTCAGCTTGAAGTGGATACAGACAGCAAGCTGCCTGTAGCGATTTGGGGCTTCACATTTACACCTCTTCACTCCCACAAGAAAGAGGCATCCTTTCAGCAGTTCTGTTGAGAAAGATGAAACTTCCCAGAATTTTCCTATAGAACTCCCTGTCCACACACACTCTTCTGCATCTAGTTGGTCATATGCCCATTTCTAAACTGTTTCATACAAAGTGAAGTCATGAGCTTTGGCCAAAGTGGCTAGTAAAATCAGATCAGGGAAGTATCAAGAGGGAGGGCAGGGTTACACTGAGTAGGGTCAGGCCCTGCATATGGAGGTTAGTTCAGATTCCCGTGGAGTATGAAGGCTAGTAGGAGATGATTAGATGCCTGAAAATAAATTGAGGTGCAGTAGCCCTCCCTTATCCCTTGAGGATATGTTGCAAGACCCCCAGTGGATGCTTACAACCACAGATGCTCCAAACACTTCAGATATGTTTTTCCTATACGTATGTATGGATGATCAAGTTTAATTTATAAATTAGGCCTAGTAAAAGATTAATAATAATAACTAATAGTAAAATAGAACAATTATAAAAATATACTAAGAAAAATGGTGTAACTCTGATCTCTTTCTCTCTCTCTAAAAGTATCCTATTATACCTTATTCACCCTTCTTGTGACGTGAGGTAATACAATTCCTATGAGATATAATGAAGTGAAGTGAGAGACATAGACACTGTGACCCATCATCAGGCTACTAGCTAAGGGTTATTTATACACAACCACTGCAATATCACAGCAATGAATCTGACTACCATGACAGCTACTGAGTAACAAATAGGAAAGTAGCATATACAGGGTGGATACACTGGACTGCAGTGTGCCTTCCCCACCCTTACCCTTGGGACCAGACACAGCATCTGAGAAGCAGGCAGAGTCTTTGAACACAGGAAGAAAGGGAGAAGCAAGTGAAACCTAATATGATATATTTCCTGGACTTCCTCAATTTATTCTTCCCCACCCTTTTTATCATTACCATTATATCTTCATTGACGTAATCATTCTCTTGGTCTGTTTTCCCCTTTAAAAATATAAGCTGTGGTGGGGGGCAAGGACCAGGCTTCTTGCGTGGCCCCCACACCCACCCAAGGATTGATAAATATCTGTTGAATGAATACAACCTCTAAGATTTAAAGCTGCCTAAAAAATGTGTACAGTATTTTTTCCATCATATCTATTTCCTTCATCAAGGAAATAATATTGCTTATAGGAAGGGAGAAGAAATCTGGGCTCTAAGCCAGACATCTTTTCACAGCTTCAGTTGCTGGAAAGAGGCAAACCCCAAGTCACATGACTTTGTATTTAGAATATTAATTTTCCCTAGGTCATGCAGAAATAGCAATACTTTCCTTAATGAAACGCTCTTGTACTAATTTCTATTTGTATGCAAAAGACGTCATGGGTCTAACACATTGAGACGGTCACCCCGACCCCGCAGCACAACCCGTATCTGCCTAGCAGAAGGCGGCGAAAGCTTCTGATTTATTACACATAAACAAAATGAATAAGATAACATTTTATTAGTTAGAAACCATTATAAAAACAGCAATAAAATGAGGCAGTACAAGTGGAAGATGCCCTTATCAATAAATCCTGGGAAGTTTAGGGCCCTGGTGCATGTTGTAATAATAAAAAAGATAATTAAAAGGATCAAATTACAGAACTGTATCATTTGATCAAAAAGCAGCCTTAAAACAATAGGAAACATCAGGGCAGTGATGGTCTGCGAATTCTTAACCTTTTTGAAAAGGAAAGACGACATTTGAGATCCTAGTTGTTTTGAGCTTATGTGGGAAGAATCCATCTTTAGGTTGTGTCGCCTTTGAAACATGCAAATCCAGGCAAGAAATGGTTTCCTTTCAAATCAGTGTCTTTTAAAGTCTTTTTTCCTGGTGGTGAGCAGGGAATGGCTTTATTAAATTAGCCATGTCCATCCTATCAATTATGATTGACATTATAACTAACAATGGTAGGTGAGACAGACAGTTGGGTTACTTTTTCTGTAAGAGACTCTTGGTTTTTCTTCCCTTGGACTGAGAATCTTCATTTCATCCTGAAAATCCTTATGACACATTGCAAATACTTTTTTTATACAAAGGCATCACGGGGAAACAGAGACCTGGGAGGGTTTTCATTTCCCAGAGAGCTGTAGTCAGTTTTTAGAAAGTAAATTGTGTCCCCTACCCTCCCCCGCACTCCCTCCAGGTCAATGTCTCCCCTCCCCCATCCTGGTCAGTTTAATATGAGTCACTGCCTGAGCTTTGTTGTATGGAATAACATTTTCTCCTGGGAGTCAGTTCATGCAAAACACTCCCCGCTGAGAGAGTGGAAATTTACCCATAAGACATTCTTCCAGCAGCAAGACCCTGGGGGAAACCTGATCAGAATGTTTAAAGACTTGACTGGCTCAGAACCTTAACTCCCCCAAAATTTCTCGGAGAAAAAAAAAAATAGACCACATATTTAAGGTTTATGATACCTGGCGACAACAGACACAGTGAGATATGGTCTAATTTAGAAAGAAAACTGAAAATGAGTAGATTATTTCTGATATTTTTGTCTGCTACTCTGTTTTCCACAGTGATTTCTCTTCTCTGTGTTCCCCCTTCCCATTTTGGTTTATAGTCTCTGCAGTCGTTCCATTGATCAATGTATGAACTTTCTTTTAAACAACTGCCACACACTCAATACTTACGTTATGCCAAGTAGCTATTATTTTGCAACATTTTTATAAACTCAGATGTATTTTTCTGTACTGTGACAATCGATTTACCACTAAAATAATACATTTGTTCATAAATGGTATAAATCACAAAAAGCTTAGTTGGGAGTTCCTTATAAAAAGTTTTAAAACAATCTCATCTTTGTAACACAAATAGAATTCATAATATAACATTAATATAATTAAGAATATAATATTAACACAAGTATATAAAAGTAACAATGTAATATAATATACAGAATGTACACATACATATATAAACACACCCACATATATGCCTATACATATATACATATAAAAACCAGTGACCATAAAAGCCATGGAAATGGGAATCCAGCTCAATAATTTGTTTCTCCCTCATCTCAAATGGTGATGTGAAAAGTTGGGAGGGATATAATTTCACCCAAGGCAGCTCCCATCTTAGGTTCTAAACAGCTGGCAAGCAGCAGTCGACTTGAAAGGACATCAAAAGATATCTGCTAGATAGATGGCCAGGTAGCAGAGGTCTGATGGTACCTGGGCTAGATATCGTGCCTCTTTTTTTTCCTTTATTGAGAACATTGTTATCCAGGTTTTCAAAAGTACATTCATAATACACTTTACTAAATAGTATGTACAGTTGCACAATGTATGCCTGTATAGAAACCCTGTTAAAATTTTCAAAGTTTGCAAACTGGAAGAACAAGTGAGTGGTTCATTTAATTTATTTTAATCAGTTATATCAGGAAAATGCAATTCTATTGAAGGGAAACCTTTGCAGAAGCAGAGAGCAATTATGTTTTGCGTGCGGAGTACTCTTTTTAAAAAAGACCATGTGTGCAGCATAAAAAAAAGCTTGGTAATGTCAATCATCTTGATTTCAAATTCCTTCAGTGCAGTCCTTAAACAGTGCAAAAATTATAGAAAGCTAAAGCTATTTCTCTCAAGATTCTGTGCAGCTGTTTTTGAAATTCTTGAACATTCTTGATACCAATGTGTTTCCAATGGTACTGGGTTTTAGAGGTAAAAATTACCACGTTAAAGCTCTTGACCTTATTTTAAATAGATATTCTCACATCCTATCTTCTAGAGAATAATTCACCAAAGAGGCCCCTTGAGTGAGCTAAACTTTCACTAAGTTTAGCAATAGGATTTCCCCCACTCATTAACATCACGTTATGCAAAAAAGTAGTTGAGAAGTTGAGAAGTAGATGGTAATGGTGCAAAATGGCAGGCTACTTCAAGGGAACATAGTAAATAGCTGAAGATGTTGGTGGAAGGTATGTAAGAAAATTTTTGCAGCAAATAACACATTTTCAAAGACAGATCTAAAATGCTGTCTAGAGAGAGCAGGGATCTCCCTGCCACAACCATTCCACCATCTTTTCATGGCTTTGGGAAGCTTTAAAATGAAGTCAGTGCATTTCACAAGTAAAAACAATCAAGTTTTCTTTCCATGTAATGTAAGTAAACCAACTTGGAGCTCAATACTGAGTTGCAATCACTTAAGATATGGTAACACAAAACCTGTCCAAGTATGATTAACAAAGACCTTTGATTAAAATACGGTAAGATAGATGGCATGTGACAGGTAAATTCCTCCAGTTCATTGCACAAGCTCTCATTGTCACATATATTCTTAGATTTGGGTCATTTTCTGGCCTGTAGCTTGGGAACTTATGAAGATTTCATTATTATTAGAAATTCAACCAGCAGGTTGAAACTTTGAACAAATACTTCAAGTCACCTGGAAAAAATGAATCACCTAAAAGTACGGTGTCAGTTTCACAACCCGACAGCCCCCAGCTTAGAAAGGTACTGAATTCCAAAAGCTCGTTGGTATTCTGAAAGTTTTAGTTCACAAAGCATCTTCAATTTTGTTTATTATGAGTGGTTTCCTAAATTAGCAAAACAAAGCCTAGTTAACTCGTAACAAGCCATATGAGGGTGTTAATTATAAAGCATCATTGTCATAAAGACATCATTTGACCACTTCTGATACTGAAATTGGAGAGAAATATTTTTTAATTCCAACTTTTAGGTCAGACTACTTCACTGTGAACAGATCCTCCCACCCTAATTCCCAAAGTGGAGACAAATCACTTGAACATCAGGAAGACCAGCACATACACCTGGGTACCAAGGCTTTGTTAACTCTTGACAACTCTAGGCACAGAGGCATTTTTCTGGTGGTATTCATTAGCTTCACTTTGAATCAGGTAGAAAATGATGCCAATCAATCGTCAACTAAATGACCTTGGGCCACCCACTGTCTCTGTGCCTCAGAGGGTTGTGGAATAAGTGGGATTAATTTTCTGTGGTAGATATTGTTCTTTGCCTCTCCAATCTCTATTCCTCTTTCAGATGTGGCCCTGATCTTCACTGGAGAATATTCTCCCTCCACTTAGCTCTCATCTACACGGAATTGGGCAGGGGCAAGGGGGCGGTCACTCTATCCCAACCTTGGGGTAGAGCATATCACCTGAGCCTGCCAATCAGAATTGGCTTCAGGGTGACTGCCTCAGTATCGGGCCACCTTCCTGAGCTGGAAATTCTGGAAATTCTGGGACAGAAGTGCTTTTCTCTACAGGGTCTAAATCTGGAAGGACATGGTTTAAGAGTACCTGGAAGACATCTTCATTTACTTTTGTGATTCTATTAGTTCTCAATAGGGGGACATTTGGTAATATCTGGGAACATTTTTCATTATTATGATTCAGAGCAGTGGCCTTCTCTTTCCATCAAATGGATAGGGAATAGGTTGCTTCTAAACATCCCGTAATGCACAGGATGGATCCCCATAACAAAGAACGTTCCATCCCAAAATGTCAGTGCTGAGGTTCAGAAACTATGCTTTAATTGCAGGGTTATATCTAGGAACATCAAGTATAGTTGGAGTATAGTAATTCCAGTTATGGGGAGGCTGAGGCAGGAGGATCACAAGTTCCAGGCCAGCATGGACAATTTAGGGAGATCCTGCCTCCAAATCAAAAACTAGGGATGTAATTCAATGGTCCAGCACCCCTGGGTTAAATTCCAAGTACTGTTAGTAAAGAAGAAGGAGGATGAGAGGGATAGGGAGAAGAACAGGAAGATGGAGGGAGAGAGAAGAAGAAGGGAGAGGAAAGAGAGAGGGAGGAGAGAAAATGACTACTGAAGAAAGAAGAAAAATTGACTGTAGGTGACATTGTTTGAATCCTGGATAAATTCACAATTTATTTTATTTTATTTTATTTTTTGTCATGCACACCCCAAAATATCTTAACTTAGTAGATTGGGGACATAATGTAGGTACTTCATGAGTAATGTAGGTACTTCATGAGTGGTTATTTTCATTAAAAGTTACCACTCACATGAGATTCAGATCCACCAGTGTTCAAGGACCAGATGCTATCTACAAAAGAGTTACATATTTGTGCCCCCCACAACACACATTTGTGCCCTCAGCTGTGTTCTTACTGCATTCCACATTGCTGACTTCTACTGAGAAAACACACAGACTCAGAAAATTGTGCCATTTTGTCCAGAGTTTGCAATTTCCTCTGGTTAACCCATGCATCTGATAGACTTAAAAATGAAAGAAAGAGAAAGAAACGGGCGCAAGATTTCTGCAAAAATCACCAAGCCTTTCTTTTTAAAGTGACTACCATGTAACCCAGAATGATGCTTTGAAAAATTGCTTTATGAAATAACATGTAGGAGTGAAACAATCTCCTTTATAGTCCCTGTTTTGTCTTCAGTTTTTGTTCATTTAGATTATATGATGGAAGGGGGTGGTATTCTAAATTTATTGACAAAAGTTAGGTTTTTTCTTTGTTTTTAATGCTGCCCGTTTCCCCCAGAGATGGTTAAAACACACAGACACAGACACACACACACATTGACCATTTGATCAACTCAAAGTAATTATCACGTTTCTTGATTTCCCAACTCTTCAGCTTTAAAGAAATAAGTTTCACAGGATTTTCACTCTTAACATCTGTGCATTTTCATTCCTTCGTATGATATGACTATATTATACCAAGATATATTATATAAATGAGACCATTATTCAAGATGAGAATCTTCTCTACTAACAGCATCACTATTTGTAGCATATAAGGCTAAATAAATGTCTCCCATGAGTGACTAAATGCAAAATAAAAAGTAACCACTCAACTTTAATAGTTTAAAAAATGCTATTAAACATAATGGCTTCTTGACATTCAAGTAGCACTATGTTTTAAGTGATCTTCATTTTTTTTTTAAGAACTACTTTATTTTCATTTTAAATATTGATGGCAAATCAAGTTCTCCAGAGTAAGGAACCAAAGGAGGAAGCTTCCCTAAGAAAAATAAATTACTGCAGACTCTGAAGTTCCAAGGTGTGATTTTTTTTGTTTTTGTTTGGGTTTGTTTTTGTTTTCTCCGGAGGCTATGTAATAACATCATATAAATGAACAACTTGAAAAACTGAAAGAACACTCTTATTTCTCAAGATTTTCTTCAATACCTGCTGTTTTGTGCTGTGGACCACATCTGCTCCTTCCTCACTTTGACCTTGAGGGGGCGCTCTGATATCCATCAAGGACACAGGAAGAGCAAGATGGCTCAGTGGGTCCACCCCAGAACAAAGTGCTCACGACACGGATGAGGCAAGAAAAGGAGGGAGGACAGCCATGGGAAGTCCTGAAGGGTGCAGTGACCTCTTTGTTTCCTTATTCCTCACAGGAGACCAGGACTTGAGTCAAGCTCTGAGGAAAAAGACGTCTTCAGGGAGGTGGCAGGTATACCAAGCCTGATTTTAGCCTAGAATTACGTGAAGGGAGCTTTAAGGTGTATCTCTTATCCGGCTCCAATCCATCAGGATAAAAGGGGAAACTCCTGGCTAGGAAAGTGTGTGTGGCTGGCATTCCCTATTTGTATCACAAGAACAAATGATATGGTGATACACGTGGGATCAGCCAGGACTAGGACTCGGGGTGAGCACAGACATGAGCCAAGCTCCGAGATGAGCAGCACCTTCAGTGGATGATAGACTGGAAATGTCCCATCTCTGTCTTCTAGACCCTCAGCTCTCTGAGGGCAGGTCCTGGGTCTCTCCCATTACCTGCAAGAGCACCTGACACATGGCAGACGTGCAACCTATCAACAACTTACTGAAGGAAAACAAAATGAAACCAATACCTATGTAAAGACCTCCAGCAAGCAAGTCCTCTAACCTTTCTGGATATCTCCTACCCCAGAGAATATAAAGGATGAAATAAATTATTTCTCTGGTCCCATGTAACCCTATGAATTTATAAAGCTTGTCCTCTATGATGTAAGCCCTAAGTTTGCAGATACCTATCCAGCCAACCACCAGTTCCTTATATACATCATTTGATGCCATTTTGGAAAAATTAAATATATGATGTTATATCCCAGATTAAGTGTCTCTGTCATGGTCAAAATGAATATCAAAGCCCACCCCATATCATCTCCAGAGAGTCCCCCATTCTGGCTGCTATCCAACTGGGGATATTTTCTTCCTGGGGTAATCAATAGCATTATTTATCCTGAGTGCTCAAAGATTTCATCCTTGACTTATGCGGAACAGTCATATTTGATATTCTGTAATAGGAAAAAATTATCAAATTCTAGTTATTCCATAGAGCATAATCCCCGTGGATAGGCATGTTAGCAGAGCCATATAAATACTGATTTTGGCGTAAGGTCTGTGAGGGCCTAAGCTCAATAGGACACTTGACCTCATTGAACTCTAGTATCCTCCTGCATGACACGGAAATACTTCTTGTCTCATTGTCTTGTGAAGATACAATGAAACGACGTATGTGAATGTGTGTCTACAGGTAACAGTAAAATTCTTATTGTTTAAGCTCTTCATTTGCTCTGACATAGAAATGATAATTTCAGGGATTAAAAAAAGTAAATAATAAGCTCTGTTTGGAAAATGAGAAATTGAAAGACCTAAAAAGGAGACTGAATTTAGGAGTTGGAAAATTTAAAATACCTTTTCTGTTTATCAAATATATAATCTTGAGCGAGTCACTCTATTTCTCAGAATCTGCCATCCTCTTTTGTAAAATAAGATTAATCGTGAGTTCCTAGGAAGCACTCAGCAAATTCTGAAGCATTATTCAAATATTCAGTGCCAATACCATCATTACAGTAGACCAAGTTGTTCAAGATCACACTAATGACACTAATAACAGCAGCTTAGAAAACGGGCCTGGACAGATGGGAAGCAGCAGCTAAAGATATGCCAGGCTGATGTTCTGGAACTGGAGAGACAATGGTCATTTCTAAAAGTTTAGTGGCTCTTTTGATAATTAGGAAGCAAAGAAAGCAGAATTCAAATTGCAACCAGTTGCGGACACTTCCAGCGATCCCAGCAGCCTGGACCAGATGAGGTGGAAACTTGACCTACTTACATTATACCATATTCAGAATTACTTCTTGAGATGCAACCATCACCCTCGTTGACTTTACAAGAAGCTTTTTTCCTGGGATTCCTATGCATTGTATGTCCATACATGAGATTAGGAAAATCACATCCAAAGACAAGAGACAATGCTGCAAAGCAGAAAAATACATTGGTGAGCTTCTTTAAACTGTGACAGTGAAAGGCATAATGGAGGAGAACACGCTCTTGTGTCCACCCTGAGTGTTTCAAAGGCCACCCCTGACGTCAGTTAGGATATATTCTTTGGAGATGCTAATGTTGCCCCAGAGTTTCCAAGAATCCACAAATCACTCTTCACAAAACCAGTCCCCACTGTTTTTGACAAATACTGACAATCCTCAGCAAACCAGAGTGAGATGTGAAGTACTTTTTCAGGGATGAATGACAAGTTGGGAGGAGTTGATAGTCCACTGGTGGGGTGGGCAATGGAGGGCCAAAAACCCTAGCCAGTGATTAATCTCCAGGAAATGCCCAGGGACAAGGTCATTATTGCTTTTATAATCTAAAAACAAAAAGAAAAATAAAGAAGGCACAGAGCGCTCCCTCTCTCCCTCTCCCTCTCTCTCTCTCTCTCTCTCTCTCTCTCTCTCTCTCTTTCTTTCATGGGTGATACAGTTTCATTTGGCACATATTGAGCATTTCTAGAGATTTAATTAAGCACTCAGATTGCTTGAGTGGTCTCAATATTCAGTGCCTTTTATAGAGTTCTTTAATGACTATGCATAGAATTATTCTGGATACTTTATGGACCATAGCAAGTGAAGCTTTATGTCTTTCCCAAGATACAGTGAGCCTTCTACCACCACTCCAGCTAAAACAAAGGCTGTCATTGCTGTGGTTTATTGTCATTGTTGTTTTGGGGTGGGGGATTTTAGAATCATGTCTAGAAAAGTGTAACCTAAAAATTAGAGAAAGTTAATTTACTGAAACCAAAAAGCATTTGGCTTTGCCTTTTGCCAGTTGATTCCAATGAAATTCCAGTGATTCCTTACAGGAAGGTGCCAGGGTCCAGTAAAATAAGGAGAGGCAGCACACCCATACTGCCTTCACTCATTTGCTTTAATTTCTAGGTCATAAATATATAAAGAATACTTCAGAACCAAGGAAATAGCTTTGAACAGAGTCTGTAAGGTTGTATACACACACAGCAGCATAGCCCAATAATCAAGGGGACTGGGATCTTGGGCAAATTACTTAACCTCTCTGTGTCTCAGTCTCTCCAACTCTAAAATGGGGTCACATGGCTCTTTCCTCCTAGGCTGTTGTACAGAGTAAGTGAAACACACATGAAATCACTTAGAACAAAGTCCAGCATGGCGCACAATATGGCATGGGCGTTAGCTATCATCATCGCATTCTTGTGCCCAGAAGACAGACAATATGTAACCGAAGAAATCCATAAACCAGATGTTTATAAATAGTGATAAGTGTTGTCCAAAAAAATGCAGTATAATTGGGGTGGGATAGACTTATTAGGAAATTCTTCTCTGAGAAGTAGCATTTGTGCTTAGCCTGGAATTATTAAGGTCTTTCATAATGCAAACTGGGCGGGGTCAGGGGAGCATTCCAGAGAGAGGGAATGCCAAGTGCAAAGTCTGTATGCCAAGTGCATACCTTTAGGAATATGCCTAGCCAGGCCTGTACACCTATGTGACTGGAAGAAGTTTAGATACGAACATTTTTAACTAATAAGCAATTTGGATTTTGTTTTAAATGCAATAATAACCATTGTAATAGGGGGCCAGGGAGGATGTTGGATAATTGTTTTTGTGTTTTAAAGCAGGCTCTGGGGGCTTTGAGAAGGAAAAAAGGAGGTTGGGAGGGGCAGAGGAGGAGGGAGAGGAGTGTTCCTCTGACCGTGGAAACTTGCAGATTGTGTAATACCAGCCAATTCACCCTTGTTTCCTCAAGGAGCTCAGCTGAGCGCCTGCTGTGTGAGGGACTGCATTGGGCAGGTGTGTGAGTCTATCTGAGCTCACCACCTCCCAGTCCCAATCACCACCTCCCAGTGTCATGCCACTACGACTTTGGTCTTGATTTCTTATGCAGAACATTCTTATCAATAAAGTAAACTTGATAACTGCTTTTTCTTTCTTTTTATGAAATCCACTGATAAAGCAGCAAAAGGAAACAAAACTACGAAGATGATACAATGGGCCGCTGCACTAAAAGGGCTTAGATCCATGGTGACACTGACAAGGAAGAGTAATGAGGAGTTTACAAGTCCTGCCAAGGCAGGCCCCCAGGATTCCCACCGATTCCCTACAGAAAATGGTCAAACCTACCTGAGAGAGAAGAGGTAGCAAAGGCTTCAAAAAAACAAATGAGACCCGAAGCAAACTTTAAAATGCAAACAGGTTGAGATGGGAATGTTCATGAGAACAGGAATATGGAAGAGTGACCCTACCTGTTGATCTGGGCAAAGGCGACCTGGACTGTGTGATCAAAGGCCCATCTAGAAAGGACACAGGTGAGATTTGGAAGGGTCTTCGGTACCCACTAAGTAGCATGTTCTCCATCCTGCCAGCCTATAATGTGCACTGGGAGTGAGTGAGGGGAATTGTGTTTGGGACACTGTTCATGGCAGTCAGTATGATGAATTAGAATGGGAAAGACTGGTGGAAGAGAGGAAGACGAACTCATTAAAGTCCTAATAAAGGTCAGGCATGGTGGTACACACCTGTAATCCCTACAACTCAGGAGGCAGAGGCAGGAGGATTGCAAGTTTGAGGCCAGCCTCAGCAACTTAGTGAGGCCCTAAGCAATTTAGTGAGTGAGACCCTGTCTCAAAATAAAAATAAATAAATAAAAAGGGCAGGGGATGTGGCTCAATGGTTAAGCACACCTAGGTCCAATCCCCAGTGAAAGAAAGAAAGAAAGAAAGAAAGAAAGAAAGAAAGAAAGAAAGAAAGAAAGAAAGAAAGAAAGAAAGAAAACTGAGGCTGAGTGAAGAGAATCAGTGGGCTTAATCTCCAACCAGATGTGCAAGAAATCTCACCAGATCTGCACAAGGAACAGATGGATGGATTAAGGAATGGATGATTATCTCCAAGGTTCATCACCTGAATAACTGGGTATTATTTGGATCACCTGATCTGCAGTTATCAAGCCTTGTAAAAATTCATGGAAAAAATAGCAATAACCCTTCTAGGAGATAGATAAGGATAAATGAAAGAGAGAAGACGGCTGCTTCTTGTCTTCTTTTGAGGTTCTGGAGGGGTCTGTATTCACAGCAGAAGCATTTCAGGTGAACAGCTGGTTCTGGAATCTGGGGCACACTGTGCAGATCCAGGAAAATCTCTTCACCTGGACAGGACAGCTCCAAGGACCTCCCTCCCTCAGCCCTCCTGATTTCCTGTGTTGGAGCCAAAGGCTCCTTTTCCTATGTGGGAAGAATGGTGGTGGCCGGCAGCCTCTTCTAGGACTCATCAAAAACCCAGAAAAGAAGCAGAGAATCCTAGCCAAAAAAAGGGGGTGGGGTTGGGGGGTGAGAGTGATGATCAGGCCTTCCCTACACAGGAGGACCTCGAGTGCCCCTGTCTTATCTTTGTTCCTGGTAGAAGAGGACTCAAAATAAAGACCTCCAACTTAAACTCCCAACAATGACCTCACTCCTGAAATTGAGGCTCAGCAAAATGCCTCCGAACCTCACCTGTCCATAACAGTATGGCCAATGGTACATACTATTCTGACCCTAGGGTATCCCCTGGAGTCACGGGGGTAGGACAACCTACCCCCGTGAGAGAAATGGTTGAGAGAAATGGCTCAGGGACAGAAGTGAGTCTTGTTTAACTAACAATAAATAACATGAGCAAGTTTTGAGGGGAAAACTTCAGCTTCAGTCAATAAACATGGCAAATGGTGTTAAGTGGTTCCAAATAAAATAAAATGGTTTAATGTGACAGGAAAGGTGGTAATGTGATGTAACCATCTTGATTTTAATGTGACCATCTGTGCAGGGAGTGGGTTGTCCTGCCTGATCTTTAAGTTTTGGGGATTCTGAATTTTCATGATTCCAAGGGGCTTCATATTTTACTTGATACAAAATTCTCAGCCTTCCCAGAGAAATCTCATCATATATAAAATTCCATGTATAATTTCTTTTTTTTCTGTTCAATTTCTTTATTAAAATTCTTTTTTAATTTGTTTTAATTAGTTACACATGACAGTACAGTGACCTTGACATATCATACATTTGAATCAGATGGGATATAATTTCTCATTTTCCTGAGTATACAGGTTGCAGAATCACATTGGTCATGCATTCACATATATATATACACAGTAATAATAATGTCTGTTTCATTCTACTACCCTTCCTATCTCCCTTCCAACACTTCTTTCTACCTAATCTAGGGTAACGCTATTCTTTTTTATTCTCACATCTTCATACATGTATTTTGTAAAACAATGAGGAAATTTCTCCTCTGCTTAGCCTTTATGAATGTGGCTATGTATGTACAGTTATGTGACCATGGAATTTAGGTTTGAGCATTTCTAACGTATGAAGATGACTTCTGGCATTTGGAAAGAACCTCAATATATTTCCAGGCTCTAATTATAAAGTGCTCCAATCTTCTAAACAATCAAGGTGAGAAATTGTGGATGAGCAATGTTTTGTAGGACACCCCCACACACACACATGGGAACACACTTAGCTCAGTGTCTTGCAGAAACACATGCTTCACCTACATGTGTCAGTAATAAAAGAATGGACCATTCTTTCTTTGCTTCCAGAGTTCTGCTCGAATCTCTCTTAAATGCTTATTCCATTCTGTCTGGTAATAAAATGAGTAATTAATAGAGCCTTGTAATTAATAGATCATAAAGTACAGGTCTATGCAGAAATGATCTTTGCTCCTTCACAGCATCTGGTAGCATAACAGACTGTGAGAAAATCCTTCTTCAGCAAATTAGAAGCTGGTCCTCCTGGGTTTGCCGGGAACCATGTGAGGCAGCTGGACACTGAGGGACACCATGGTCTGCACTCATCACTGGACCTCTCTGGAAAGCTATTTCCCTGTGCTTGTCTGAGTCTCAGATGGGAACTGGAGCTAGGGATGGCTGTTGACCAAACCCCCATTTGCTCTTTTTGGTGAGGAAAGGGGAAAAGAGTGCGAACGTTGTCGTCTTTATCATTAGGTAGCTTTGGCCAGAGCAGGAGCAGCCATATTTTATATGAGAGGTTCCAGGTTTCTCTCTTCCTATGAGAGACATGACGCAGCATTAAAACTCAAAGACTGGGATTCAGTCTTTAGTCCTGCTCTTCCATTAAGTGACCTTGGAAAAGTCACCCCTCACTTGCACACGCATCCCAGGCCCAGGTCTGGGTTTGAGCTTCTCTAGAATTACGGTCAAACTCATTCAGAGGTTCTTCCCATTAGCCTTCCTCCTCACCTCCAAGATAGCCTAGGGCTCCCAGGAAGGGGACGTGGGTCCCCAGAGTCACAGCATCCCCGCTTGCCTTCAGGCACACGGGTCAAAGCCCTTGCTTGCACAGCTGCACTCGATGTCAAAGGGCCTCCCTGAGCACATTATTATTTTAAGTAGAAGACCAAAAGTGAGAAGCCATTACATTTCCAGCTTTTAATGCTCCAGAGTGTGGACATTCCAGAAGGTTCAGCAGCATATTCTGAAGGAGCAAGGATCTGCAGGGAGCCTGGGTACCAGCGCTACGTAGATGTTTAAACAGACCCACCCATTGCTCTTGATTCACACTAATATAAGAGTGAATGCCAGTGTTATCATGACCATGGAAGTTCGATGAGCCATCAGTAGGCCCAGGTAACTAGAACAGTAGCAACTAATGCAATCGTCTACAAGAAGTTGAGATATTTTTCATATTTTCAAAAGCTATCACTTATAAGTAATCTATGTTCAAGAGGAAAAGACCAAAGATAAACATTAGCATAAAAAATTACTCATAATTGTTCACAAGTAAGTTCCTAATCCTTGTCCTTTTGCAAAATGTAAATATTTTAATTAAAATTGGATGAGATGACGCACACAGCTTTTAATCTGCTTTTTTTACTCAACAATGTTTGATCATCACTTTAGGTCAAAGAGTACTTTGCAGCACCAGTGATTAGGTTTTGGATTATTTGTCTAATTTCTGATAGAAATAAAGTTTTCCATCCACTGGATATTCAACAACTGTCATGAATTCAAATTGTCACCTGTTATTGGAAGTATCAGACATTTCCAGTTTTTTCCTATTGCTACAAACACATTTGCAACCAAACCTTTGCCTTATTCAAGGAATTGCTAGATCAAAGTGCATGAAAATTTCTTTAAAATTTTTAAAACGTGCAACCAAAATATTGTACCACCATTAATTTCATGCTTACAGTCAGTATGTGAGAGTATACGTTTGCCTTCTCCCTGTTAAAAATTGGACAGTATCATTCTAAACAAGGTTTAAATGTCATGGGAAGAAATTATCATTCCCATTTTGCTCTTCCCAACTCCATAGCAAGAGTCCTTAGTGCTCTTAGGTTCTCTCCTTCTATCCTAATCTAGAGCAATTTAAGAAATCTTGGTTCAGTGGCCCAAAGATGTAGCACCAAATGAAGTCAGCTGTTCATCGCTGTGAACAAAGTCCCTGAGAAGAACAGTTCTGATGAGGAAGAGTTTGTTTTGGCTCACAGTTTTAGAAATTTAATCCCTGGTCAGCTGACTTCACTGCTTTGGGCCAGAGGTGAGGCAAAACAAAATGGTAGAAGGGTGTGGTGGAGGCCAGGAAGCAGAGAGGAGGAGGAATCAAGGGGACAAGATACAGGCACCAAAGGCACATCCCCAGTGACTCCTCCAGCCACACCCCCAAGTGCCTACGGTTAACACACAGTCAGTCCTTTCAAACTATTAATCCATCAAATAGATTCATCCACTGATTAGGTCACCAATCTCAAAATCTAATCATCTTACCTCCTGCATCAGCACAGAAGTTTTAGGGGACACCTCATATTCAAACCATAACAGCCACGGAATGTATTTTAGTTCCCAGCACGTTCTGTGATTGTGTGAGTCTAAGCTCTCATCCAAGAGCCAAGACCTGCCACTGACTCCCTCTAGCTCATTCTCTGACAACGTGCCAACAAGCGTTCTGCTTGTGAACCATGTGGGGCGAACAGTGGTCCCCCAAATGATATGTTTGTGCAGAACTTATGAGTATGACTTCATCTGAGAAAAGGGTCTTTGTAGATATAATTAAGAATTGCAAGATTAGATGGTGTCCTGGATTAGAGTGGGCCCTAAATCCAATGACAAGTATATACACTAATAAGAAAAGACGAGAGGTCACAGCAGAGGTCTTGTGAAGACAGGAACTTGAGTTTTTCAGATACAAGGAAAGGATCTCCTTCAGCCAGCATACTTCTGGAAATTATTTGCAGCCCCATGAGACTAACGCAAGACCCGGCAAAGGAGTCCTGTTCTGAGTGGTTCTCAGTCACTGAGAGATACCTGTTTATAGACTAGCACCTCAGGAGCTGATGGTCCCCATTAATTAGGCCAACATTTTTTTTAAGGGAGAGAGAGAGAATTTTTTCATATTTATTTTTTAGTTTTCAGTGGACACAACATCTTTATTTTATTTTTATGTGGTGCTGAAGATCGAACCCAGCGCTCCGCGCATGCCAGGCAAGCGCACTACCGCTTGAGCCACATCTCCAGCCCCCCAACATGTTTTGAGCACCTAAAATATGCCAAGCCTTCTTCAAGGGCTGGGTGGAAACAAAAGTGAAGACATAGCTCTTACCTTTCGAGAGGCAAACATTAAATAAATAGCTACAGTGCTACCGACAGGCAGAGTGAGCAGGTTGCACAGTGAGAGAGGATCTCATTGACCAAGTTAAGAACTTGGACCCTACCCTGTATGTGATGGAGCTCTTAGAGGATTCTAGGCAACTACTACCGGCACCTGGAGGCTCCTCAGATACTGGAGTTCCCGGCTTTCTCTGCTAAGGCCAGCTTAGACATCTGCCTGTGGCCTGTTGAGGGATGCACCAGGTTCTAGGTCTATATGCCCTGGCTTTCTCTATGACACACAACCAAGTTCCTCTATTGTCCATTCTCCAGGTCTCTGTGGTCATGGCCAGTGCCCCTGAGTACACAGTTTTAACTCCTGGTCTCATCTGCTTGACCAGTCGAGGTCTGCTACATTAATTCATTTATTCATTCCTTCAAGAATTATTTATTCAGCAAAAATTGTATTTCCAATATAAGGTGATTACTTGAATACTTGATAGTTATCATCAACCCCATGTTTGGAAAACTATATTTATACAAAAATGGGTAAAATACAGTCCTTGCCCTTAAGATGCTTATACTTATCATCTGCATTAGCCTTCTTGGGTTGCCAGAACAAAATATTATAGACGGGGTGGCTCCACCACAAAATTCATTTTCTCATAGTTGTGGAGGTTAGAAGTCCCTGAGGTGCCAGCAGGGTTTTTCTATAGCGAGGCCTCGGCTTAGACGATTGCCTCTCACCACGTCTGCACACGGCCCTTTCTCTGTGCCTATACTCCTATACTCTTTTCCTCCACCTCCAAGGACACCAGTGCTATTCGATTAGGGCCCTATCCTTATGGCCTCATTTAAACTTAATTACCCTTTAAAAGGCTCTATCTGCAAATACAATCACATTGGATTTGATATGAAGCCCTAATCAAATATGAATTTGGGGGTGGGGAGACCACAATTCAGTCCCTAGCACCATTTAATTGGAAAAGGCAAACAGAGAGAGATAACTGACATATGATGGAACAAATACGGTAAAGATACTGTCATTTCTGTGGTGCAGCATCTAAGCTGCCCAGATGGCTATGAAAAGTAGAGAGAACATTATTCAGGTGGACTAGAGAGAGTCAGGAAATCCAGGCAGAGAGAACGGTTTCTGTAAAGCACTGACATGAAACAGCATTATCTGTCAGGTGGATGGCAAGGCTTCAAGATGACCAAGATGCAGAGAGAGTGGCGTGGGACGCAATGGAGGAGAGCCTCAAAAGCCAGGCTGTGTCCTCCTAGACCCCCTCTCTCTCCTGGCACCTGTGTCACAGACTAATTACCCATGCTACCCCCGTTGCGCCTTCCCTCCTCACTCCAGCTGTGACACTACTGTCCTGGGTCTCAGTCCCAGACAATTTAGAAGAATAGACTTTTGTATATTGTATAGCACTTTACAGTTTACAAGACATTTTACCACATCATTTGACCCATACAACTGCCCAACGGACGAGAACATGTATCATAATGTCCATTTATATGATGAAACTAAGAGAATAGTGGGAATGATAATAATAATACTAATTGTCTCACCCATGCATGGAGGGCTGTTAGAGGTCGTGTAGGGCTAGAACCCAGACCATCTGCCCATCTGCACTTGGATCTCTCACATTCTCCTTTTTCACATTACCAGCATTTTCCTCTGCTATTTTCTCTGCATGTCATAGTTTTCTAGTGATGGTCTATGCTTTGACAGAGCTTTCTGGAAATAATGTGTTAACCAATGGAAGAAAACTCTCAGAGTGGGAGTGTTGGGGCTGGCAAGATTTTTTTTTTTTTTTTTTTTTTTTTTTTTTGGCCTGGCAGACCTGTCAAAAGCCCATCAAATCACACATCTGCCTCACAAAGGGCCAACCCAGAGCAAAGTCCATGGGTATACTTTGCCAAGAGTGAATTAAAGAACTTCCAAGTCAGGAAATGCTACGCTAGGCTTTTCTGTGGTTCTAACTTGATGGCCCCAAGTAGTCCAAATAATAATTTACCTACATCCTAGTCTATAACCCAGAATCCTCTACTGGATGTTGTCAACGTTACCCAGGCAACAACAAATCCCACCACTGTGGTAATTTTTAGTTTCAGTCACAAACTTCATGTTGACTTGGCTGAAAGTCTGATACAGGGAAACTTTCAGTCACTGGAATGCAAAAAGAATAAGTTCCTTATTTTGAATAAATCAGAGAATTTAATCCTTTAAAAACGTGTCGGCTGCCATTTTGAATGGAAATGTCTATAAAATTCCTCTCTCCTATATAAACCTTCCTCATACAATCCACTAGGCAGAATTTAGCTGTAGCTTTTTCCTGATGACTCAGGCATCAGAGTGGCCTTTCCAAACCACAATTTAATTTCTAAAGAATGTACGAACTCTTCTAGTTTGGGAAAGTTCATTGCCCACACCAGTCTGCCTTTCCAATCTCACATGTTCTCAGTTTCCCCACATACCCTCTATTCCAGGGTCATGAACTTAATCATGGTTTGGGGAGCATTCACAGAACACATCGTATTCTCTTATAGCTCTGAGTATTCATACTCAGGGCAGTATTTTATTCTTTTCTCTGCTAAGAGAATTTTCTTCAAAATTGACTATGGGGTTAGACAACCACCTCCAACACAAAGCCTACCCAAAATCTTCCAGAAGCTCCTCCCTATCATGATCACAGAGTGTTTTATCCATTTATCTTTATTATAAGCATTTATGTGACTGACTCCCTCTCTCTATCTCAGTACCCTAATGTCTAGTGAGCTCAGCATTGGCCTAATATAGGGGACAAAGACATTGTTAAGATCACTACCAAATAAGCAACTACTGAACAATTATTCAGAAATACCACTGCCTTGGTGTTCACTACAAGTCAGACACAGTCACAGGACCCCTCTGCATGCTCCTTTCTTCCCATAACAACCCAGTAAGTTCAGAGCTCAAAGACAAAGTTCTTCTTCCAGCTTCCCATATCTAGGCTTCTCCGCTACACCCACCGTGCTGCTCCTCTGAACAAATCGAGGTGCTAAGCTGAAGGCGGCATAGTTGGTGAGGAGCTCAAGAGTGGTTTGTGTGTTGATGCCATGAAGCAGTTGAATGACCTCAGTCAGAGTGAACTCCAGGAGGCCAGGAGCAATGGTTTGAATGTGTAGGAGGGTTTTGGCAGGAACCAGAGGTGAGAAAGTTAATATGTAGGGTCAAAGGAGGGCATCATGGCTGGAAAAGCCATACACATATTCAATCTAGAGTTCAGAGTAGGACCCGCATACTCAAGTGTTTACAGCACTGGGGAAACAATGGAGATGAAAGCAAGCCACGACACCTCCATTCAAAAATATTCATTTTCATTCCTACTGAATCACACTTCTGGATCTGACTTTCACCTCACACCTTTGACAACCATCTATGTACAAGAAGCACTGTGCATTCACCTTTCCTCCACTGCAGGAAGGAAAGTACTACAGACAGCTGGGAAATGGCAGCTGGCTCTGGCCCCCAGTGCTGACTGGCTAGATTTCAGGAGAGGGGAGGAGTCTGGAAAATTGTTTCAAAATGAATAATTTTGTTTAGCACTTTATTAGAGCATTAGAGTTATACAAAAGAGTGAGGTTCATTTTGCAATATGATGTGATTTTTCAATGGAAAGTTACAGTACTATGTGAGATCTTCTAATTCTTAAAAGTCAGCAGTTTGCAAAAATGTTTAAAATACTATGTGGGGCCCAGCTTAATCTTCAACTCAATTTAGCTTCTGCATCAATAGGAGAGCTTGTTAAAATGCAGAGTCTAGGACCCCACTGCAAGAGATTCTGGTTCAGTAGGACTTAGGCATTTTTTGCAAGCTTCTAGGTAAACTGATGCTGCCAGCCCACTGGGAATTGCACCAGGCCAGACTCAAATAGTACCAGCTCCAGTGTTCAAGCAGCTTATCTGGCACCTCTGTTCTAGAGGTTTAGAGAAGGCAATTTGGAGCAACAGACAGAAGAACAAACCCTGGTCCCAGAACAGAAGTTGTCTTATCCATACTTTGGTGCTTCTCTTAGGGAATGTGCTTCAAAATAAGAGAGGGGTCAGATACCTGACCCCAAAATGGTTTTTGCATCTTAGCTCAGACTGGAGAGAATTCAAGAAGTTAAAATTTACTCCTATAATTTGTTGGAAATCAGACAGCACACACCCCCAAAAAAATTAAGAAATGAGATGGAAGAGGAGAGAGCTGAGGACTTAATTTGGCTCAGAAAAGTCAAGACCAAGTGGTGCCTGACCATCTCCAGCACACGAGAGGAGTAGGGGGAGATTGTGACCAGCTGTCTCCGCTCTCACTGAGGCTCTGCTGGTACAACCTGAGTTTCCAGGACAGCAGGAGGGGTTGAAGTAGAAAAAGAACTCCAGGACCCAACAGCTGTGAAGACAGCCAGTGATTGTCATGGGGATCCCAATCTTTCTGAACTTTAAAATTATTTAAAATTAGGTAAATGATAGATGCTAAGCTCATTAAGAGACCCATTGCTCTCAGTGTTTCTTCAAGTGCAGGACTCAGGATACTACTGGTGAAGAATGTTCAGACATAAAATCAAACTGCTTGAATCACAAAAGGGTTGGGGATTTCCTTTCACTCCAGTCCTCTTTCACCCCACCTCTCACCTCACCTCGGGTGTGTCAAGGAGAAAGTCTCTCTGAGGTGCTAACTTGCCCACATCTGGAATACCTACTGACCCTCTTTTAACAGAAACCAAGGAGACCTTAGATGCATAGTGTTACACAGACAGACGGCAGATATGAGGATCGACAGTCATCATGTTTTGGTTTTTTTTTTTTTTTATTTATGGTTTTTGTTTTTAAGGTTTCTTCTATGGGAAGAACTGCTGGTTTTACAGAGCCACAGAAATTTTCCTTTAAAAAAGGCAAATTCAGAGAGCTGGGGAGCATGTGGTCTCAGTCTTGATTGCCCCACCACAGTAAGAATGCAGAAGTGCTGGGAAGGTTCCTTAGCAGGAGCAGTTTGTTCTGGTTGAATTATCGGGAATCATCAATTCAGACTTTCTCTCAAAATGTGAAAATAAATGCAAGATTTGGGGAATTGACACTGAAAGGCCCATTATGCAATTGGATAGCTATGTCTTTGCTGGGGAATATGAAGATACTCTTGGAACATGTGTTATATTTGAAGAAAATGCTGAACATGTGGATGCAGAAGGCAATAATAAAACACTGCTAAAATACAAATGCCATACAATGAAGAAACTCAGCATGACAAGAACTCTTCTGACAGAGAAGAAGGAAGGAGAAGAAAACATAGGTGGAGTAGAATGGCTACAAATGAAGGATAATTATTTCTCCTACAGACCTAACATGATTTGTAGCTTCCTACATGAAAATGAAGATGAAGTTGTAGCTGCAGCCTCAGATAAACCTTTGGAATTGGAAGAGTGGGAGATTCAAATGAAAGACAGTTCAAACCTGATCTATGAACAGGAGAAATCACTGCATTTGGAAACAGAGGAGTCAAGTCCTCTTGTTGATATTCCTTCTTCTGAGATGGAAGGTTCTGTTTTTACGGAAACTCAAGGTGCTCCCTTGGAAATCACTCCTAGATGAAATGATTTTCATATTTTTTTTTGTTGGCCATACATTTCCAGTTATAGCACAATTTTAATATACCGTAATCAATCAGGACCAGACATAAATTAAATTTTTTAGGTATGGTTTAAATGGAAAAAAAAAAGGCAAATTCAGGAAGGCAAAAATCCACAGAATTGTAGAGGAAGATGAAATTCAGGATACTGACAGTTGAGGTCCGTGAGAATAGTTGTGCAGATGGTATATGAAAGGATAACATTTTGGGAACAGTGATCCTATAAGCTGAAGTGCAGGAAGTTCAAAGACATCGTCGGTTTCCTGCAGAATTTACAGGTGGAGATAGAAGTAGGGATGAGCTTGCTTAGGGAAAAGAAAGGGGAGCTCTGTGGTTGCATCACTCCAATGTCTGATGCATCCTCCTATCTTCACACGTTGCCTGGTCCACTCCCGACTGTGACATGTGTGGTCCTGATTAGACTGGGTGCGCACCACGGCTTTCTCTCTCTGTGATTTTTACCAGTGTGAGCTTTTTTTTTTTTCCTGCATCAATAAAGTGAGACCCTAAATCAGAACCCTAGTATTTCTTGGGTAGAAAGGGAAGTACTACCCACACTCATACCTCAGTAAGCTCTAAAAGATCTCAAAAATGTAAAGTACAAAGGATAGAAAATCATAATCTATTGCTATTTCTCAAAAGACCCTGATATTAATGCTTTAGTGGCTGAGAGGTAGTATCTATCTTCTCATTGACCTTATCCAATTTTGAACAAAAAGGAAAAAATGTAAACAATAGCTTGCAAATATTTTTTTTCTTGAATTTACTTTCATGCATTAACTTGTGCAGCAGTGGTCTAAAGTACGTAACATTTTTATTATAGGTTTATTTCTTTCAAGCATATCGAGGTGTTCCTCATTAAGAAGTCAAGAATGCTTCATAATGAGAACTCTCAAACACCAGCTTCTGCAGAGATGACCTTTGATTATGTTGTTTGGAGGCAAATAGGTATATCTAAGGACATAACAGCAGATCATGTGGTATAGGTGATGTACATTCTCTTGAAATTGCTTCATACCATTTCATTGTTTACTAATCTATCTTTCAGATATCACTAAAGATCAGCTTCAACCCAGGGCATGTCCACATAACCACAGATTCCTAAGAAATTTGGCCAAATTAACAAATATTTTTCTACACAAATACACAAGTGATGTTTGGTCAATGTAAATGCAGTATTTTTTAAAATCGAGATCATTAACAGACCTTCAAGCTCAGCTCAATAAAAAAAAAAATGCATTTGTAATCAGCCTGCCTGAGTTATTACAGAAATGCATGATTTCTAACCTCTAGTAATGCAAACCTGTAACATCCATCCTATTGCACAAATAGATCACACAGAAAGGTAAAGGTTGCTTCTAGAAATGATGGTTGTATAAAGGTGTTCAGTTCCCTGGTAAATTAAAGATTGCTGCTTCACTCCTGCTTTCCACACTGAACAGAACACTGCAGGAGCCTATTAATAGCATCGTTAGTTTCAAGGAGGCAACTTACATGGAATTTGGATCTTAATGTACAGAAATAGATCCTCATCTACTCCCCCAGCAATGCCACGGTCTTAATGGAATAATCTTTTCAAAATGAAAAGTCTCCCCTAATGAAAGTCCCCCTTTTCACTGAAATAACAAAGTCAAGGCTCTTCATTTACATGAATGATCTCACAGTCTCACCCGAAAGGTATATTTAAGCCTGGGGATTATTTGTTGGAAATTTTAATGTTAAACTACATGCAGAATGCATTTAACTGTAGATAATACAAACCAATAGATATTTTTAAAAAATATTTTCCTGAAAATGGAACTCATACATATTTATTTCAAGGGGTCAACCGTGTTAAGTTTTCTGTTGCTTATGCAAGTTTAATACCGTCACATAAACTAGCTGAAGTTAAGAAGACTCGGTATGTTTAAACCTGTAGGATATTAGGATTGGTAGCTGCATTTTGGAAGAGCAGACTTTGTTTTCATGTTCCAGAAACCAATTTTGTGGTAAACCAGGCTGCCCATGGGAACAGTGTGTCCGTGCGCGCATGTGTGTGGCAACGGTCATCACGTTTCTAAAGAGCACCTTAGGAAAGAAAAATGGAATTTATTCCTTGGGGGGAAGAATTAGAATGTGAATCATGGCCCCTGGAATCGTGAAATATGCAAATCCTGTGACCAAATGTGACCACTGTGATCCAAGAAACAAGGTAATGAGGCTCAGTGGTCATAAAGATGAGAAGGGACTCCCTTGCCTACATCCACACTCCTTTGTGATCAGACTCTGTAGGTTTCCCACCAAGAGGAGGATCTATTTCCTCAACCTTTGAATCATGCTGACCTTGTGGCTTGTGCCCAGAGTCTTAGATTAACACCATGCTGGTTCCAAGCCTAAGCCTTGGAGCCTTTGTGCATTCTCCCTCCTGCTCCTGGAACCCTGCTGTCATGATGTAAGCAAGCTCAAACCAGCCTGCTTAAGGACAAGGGACTTCTGTGCCACAGAGGGACAACTGTGCCATTCTACCTGAGGTCATGCTAGATCCGCCAGACCCCATGCCTGAGCCCAGCCAAGATCAGCCTATTCTGACCCAGTTCAGCAGAACCACCCTGTCCATTGACTCATGAGCAATAATTAATGGTCACTGTGTTAATTCAATAAGACGGAGATGGTTGTTTATGCAGCAAAATCTGTTACATCCCATGATGAATTCAAAGCTATAAGAAGGGTCAGTGTTTGAGAGTCATATCAGGCTGGTAGATGGAGTCAGGGCATTGGGCTTCAGAAGAAAAAGAGCTAAATCTGAAAGGCCAAAGGGTGGCCTGGGGAAAAGAGGTGGTTTCCTCCAAAAGGTGATGGGGATTGTGCCAGGCCAGTGAGATAGGGCAGCAGCTGGCACTGCAGAGTCTGCTCAGTGTGGGCCAGCAGAATTTAGGACAGAATCTGCTGGAGCTCACAGCCGAACAGTGAGATGGAGGCACAGAGAGGGAGGAAGGAGGGGAAACGGGCTCTTCCTGCTTTGGAGCTGAAGTGGGATGGATGTCCTACACAGGCCACCAAGTCCCAGTGTCCCCAGGAGGGGCAATCAGAGCAATTCCCCAAAGGTGCCCACTGGTGTCCTTGTCAACCAGGTGGATGTGACTAAAGAATGTCTGTGAGGTGAATAGAGAGCCCACATCCTGGGAGCAAATCTTTACCCCTCACACATCAGATGGAGCACTAATCTCTAGGGTATATAAAGAACTCAAAGAGCTAAGCACCAAAAAAACAAATAACCCAATCAACAAATGGGCCAAGGACCTGAACAGACACTTCTCAGAAGATGATATACAATCAATCAACAAATACATGAAAAAAAATGTTCATCATTGCTAGCAATTAGAGAAATGCAAATCAAAACCACTCTAAGATTTCCTCTCACTCCAGTCAGAATGGCAGCTATTATGAAGACAAACAACAATAAGCATTGGCAAGGATGTGGGGGAAAAGGTACACTCATACATTGCTGGTAGGATGGCAAACTGGTACAGCCAATATGGAAAGCAGTATGGAGATTTCTTGGAAAAGTGGGAATGGAATCACCATTTGACCCAGCTATCCCTCTCCTTGGTCTATACCCAAAGCACTTAAAAACAGCATACTACAGGGACACAGCCACATCAATGTTTATAGCAGAGCAATTTACAATAGCTAAACTGTGGAACTAACCTAGATGCCCTTTAATAGATGAATGGATAAAATAAAATGTGGCATATATACACAATGGAATATTACTCAGCAATAAAAGAGAATAAAATCATAGCATTTGCAGATAAATGGGTGAAGTTAGAGAAGATAATGCTAGTTGAAGTTAGTCAATCCCAAATAACCAAATGTCAAATGTTTTCTTTGATATAAGGAGGCTGATTCATAGTGGGATAGGGAGAGAGAGCATGGGAGGAATAGACGAACTCTAGATAGGGCAGATGGGCTGGAGGGGAAGGGAGGGGGCATGGGGTTATTAATGATGGTGGAGTGTGATGATCATTATTATCCAAAGTACATGTATGAAGACACAAATTGGTGTGAATATATTTTGTATACAACCAGAGATATGAAAAATTGTGCTCTATATGTGTAATAAGAATAGTAATGCATTCTGCTGTCATATATAAATTTAAAAAAGAATGTCTCAAAGTCGTTTGAATGAATAAAAATTAATTTACACCTCAAATATTGCAGAACTGCTCATATATTGCTACATCAAATAAAAGATCCCCAGGAGTCTCCTTTAAAGCTGATGGTCTTTTCTGAGTCTATTTTGAGTAATATTAATATTATTACTCTTCTTTTGTTAGAAGTTATCTATTATAAATTTGTTAATCTTGTTTAAAAAACATGCAATACGTATTTTCAGAAGAGATCAGGTCTAGGGTGAACCTGAATGCCAGCACCCGAGGCTCGGGGTGGTGCTGGTGCCGCTGAGGCAGGGTCTGGAGCCTTCCCCTACTCACCCAGCCAACTCCTCCTCTTTACCCACCCAGTGCACACAGGGTCTTTAGAACAGATTCACTTCTCTGAACCACCACATCTCTCGGGTCTTGTTCAAAACACCTGGAATTTCACTTCTTCCAGATTTGTTCATATTTTTTCTTTCTTTTTTCCCCCCTTACATTAGGCTTCTTATGTTCTTGGAATCCTTCCCATTTAATTCAGCCTCATTAATAACAATTATTTAGGCCTAATCGTGAGTTCAGCAGTTTCCTTTGCTCATCAGTACGCCTTATTTTCAACCTCTCCTTCTGGGGGGTTAATGTGTCAATCCAGATGCTTTCAGGCACAGGAACAGGACACAGGACAACACACACACACACACACACACACACACACACACACACACAGCAGGGGCCTGCAGGAGGCGCATTTGTCATTTCACAACTAGAAACCTGACGTTGGCCCTTCCAGGGTTGGCTGATTTAGCAGCCTCGCCGGGTCGTCAAGGTACCAGGTGTTCTCCATCTTTCTGTTCTGCCAGGCTCAGCGTGCCAGTGAGTCCCCTTATGGCTTTAAAATGGCAATAACAGTTCCTGGTGTCACTTTCAGATAAGTAGCATCTGGGACAGGCAAGGATGTCTCCTCCCACAGGGCTCAAGGAAAACTCTTTCCAGAAACACCCAGCTCAGTTCCCTTCCCATCACCAGCAAGAAAAATGAGCTCACTGAGGTTGGCTCAGCCAGACCATGACCCAGCCCTGCAGCTGAGGAGGGGCGGCCTGCCTGCCTCCTGCACATGTCCCTCAGGCACTCAGAAGACCTTCTGAATTCTATTGGCAAGACAGAAAGGTAAAGAGAGGTGGTTCAATTAATGATGTAATGGTGTTTGTCACAATTCAATGTAAAATGTTTAAATTTGTTTCATTTTTTTTTCTCAAAGGAATTTATACAGATACATAGTTGTGAACTTACTAGAGACTAGGGTTTTGATTTGTTTTGTTTTGTTTTGTTTCTTAATCCTCAAATCTGAATGACACTTTGAATTGTATGTCAGTCTAAGTTACAAATACTTTGTCACAATATACTTTCAATTAGGGGATCCAAATTAGGCAGAATCTTTACATTGAGCTTTGAATGAGTTTTATCAAATTATACTATTAGATTGGGTGCATGTACAAATATATAAAAATGAATCCCACGAGCATGGGTGATTATAATGTACCCATAAAAAAAATTGACATGAAAGCAAAACGATGTATGGAATAAAACATTATAAGTAGCATAAAAGATGACGAAGCAGGAAGGAGAATTGCAACTGTGTCAGAGATAATTGTTAAAAATAGAGGAGAACAATGTGATGCAAGGTGGGGTGCCTAATTACTATATACCACTAAGAGGAGCCAAGGATACCAAGAGAAATAGCCCTCCTGCCCTGGGATAGAAATGAGATAGACAAGCCTGAGGGGAATGTGGGTGTCCTACCAGCCAAGTATGGGGAAATGAGGACACGCATAAGAGAATTAAATGCGATGGACCTCGGTCCACAAAGATACTTCAAAACGAAACAAAATGAGTGAACAACATTTTGGTTGGTCTTTGGACGTGGTTAGGGTACTGATGTTTCATTGAAAAATTAAGAATTAAAAAAGAATGTAGCATTGACTTTTACTTTTTTGCTACAAATGCTACCTCAGGGTAACCAAGAATTAGATGAGAGAAGATCTCTCTTTATAGAAATACTTCAGCCAGAAAGTGAAGGAGAATGACCCACCTGGAGCAGTAGCATTTTCCAGCCCAGAGGATCTGGACATGGCATCTTGACACTGTCCATCAATGGCAGCCTCCCAGCACAAAGCCAGGGCCCAACCTTAGTGCCTTCTGATAAGAAAGACACAGTGCCATCCCCAGAGCAATCTTGCCCCAAACTCCTACCTTGATCAAGCTTCTTTAAAAAAATAACAAATCGTATTTTATGCTTGTATGATTGTGTTAAAATGAACCTCCATAGTATGTGTATCTATAATGTACTAATAAAAAACACACAGGAATAACAGAGGAATGAGCTAAAAATACACAAAATTCAGCAAGCATAAAAAGAAAATCAAACCAGCAATTTGCAGGAAACACAGCAGACAGGGAATTGAGGCAAATGACCTCAAGGTCAATGCTGGGTATAGTCAGCAAAATATGGACAGCAGGAAACTTCTGGGAGAAACATCCCTGTTTCTTCTGCAAATAAACTGCTTTTATATAGAGAAGGAGAAGAAGAGAGAGAGAGAGAGAGAGAGAGAGAGAGAGAGAGAGAGAGATTGATTTTGACTGGTGGATAAAACTTAAAGATATCAAGAAAATGTCAGGAGCATACCTTCAATCCCAGTGACTCAGGAGGCCCACACAGGAGAATCGCAAATTAGAGGCCAGCCCCAGCAATTTAGCAAGGTCCTAAGCACACAAAATTGTGGATTATAATTACAGAGGCCCACACAAAAGAGGTTAGGCCCTTCTGGTGTGTGTAAGAAGTTTGTGCACTTTGGGGTACAGGGGCTTTGGCCACCTGGCAGCTGGACCTTACCTGGGACATAATCCTGCTCTTGTCTCTAATTCTAAGGTACAAGTTAGGGAAAGTGAGGTGCCTCAAGCTTTTATCAGGAATGGCTTCTCTTGGAGTCATGCCTAGGGCAAGTCCTGGAGCCAACGACTCTGAAGGCGCTGGGGGCCCAGCTGCCAGACAGCCTTCTAATTGGTAAGCCCGTCCTGACTCCTGGGCCTCCCCAGCTCCCCAGCCATCCCCAGTGCTTTCCCAGCGTTCTCTGGGGAAATGTTCCCCATTGGCCTGTATCTTTCTGCAGATTCTCCTGCTTCCTCATGGATTTGATCTTCTCCTCCCATGTCCCACGGCCCTGAATCAAGGCTCCTGATTCCCATTAAAGCTCTGGAACCTCATCTTCATGTTCCTCCTATTGTTACAATAAGACGAGGAGACGGTTGCCAGTGCCAGGTGAGCTTGAATAACTGTCCTTGAATAACTGTCCTTGAATAACTGAAGTGTCAAACATTAAATTTACAGTTGCTTGAGATAATGCTATAAGTGTAAATAAGTAAATATAATGGTAATTCATGCTAGCCCCTTGCCCCCAGCCCTCCCATTTTTTTTCTCTATGTCCCCAAATGTAGTCATTGTTCAAAATCTGAACGCGCAGCTGATCTTTCAGCTCCTCACCTTTCAACCTTGGTTTTCCTATTTCTTCAGTATTGGTAACATCTGTATTCTACCTGTGCTCATTTCTCTCCATCATGACACCCACTGGTTACTGTAGGGTTAAAAATCAGGGAGTGTGATTCTTCCAACTTTTTTCTTTTTCATAATTATTTTGGCCATCATAGGTCATTTGTCTTTTTACATACATTTTAAGATTAGTTTACATATGTATAAGGAAACCCCTGCTTGGATTTTGATTGGACTTAAATTAAATCTATACCACTTTGGGATGAACAGACATCTTTGCTAAGTTGAATCTTCCAATTCATATGTCTATCCACTTTTTTTTTAGGTCTTATTTTAATGTCTTTCATTGGTTATTTACAGTTTTTAGCACATACATTCTTTAAATGTTTTATTAGATGTGCATCTAAGTATTTCATTTTATTTAGCACAGCTGTAAATGGCATTGTCTTTTAAAGTTTGGTTTCCACATATCCATATTAATTTATAGAAATGAGATTGGCTTTATGTATTGGTCTTGCATCTCATAATCTTGCTGGAATCACATGTTAATTCTAAGAGTATTTTTGTATATTCCCTAGGATATTCTATATGCAAAATCATGTTACCTACAAATAAGTATAGTCTTATTTCTTTCTTCCTAATTCTTCCTAGTCTGTATGGGTTTAATTCTCTTCCTTGCCTTATTGTTGTGGCTAGGATTTTCAGTTCTGTGCTGAATACCAGTTAGTCAGTGTGGACATCCATGCCTGATCCCCAGGTTAGAGACAAAGCCTTCAGCCTTCCACCACTAATAATAACGTTATCTGTTGTTTTTCTGTAAATCTTTGTTATCAGATTCAAGAGGTTCTGTCTTCACTGAGAGTTTTTATCTTGGATGGATGTTAGCATTTGTCCAAATGGTTTTCTGCACTAATTGATATAATGATCTGTTTATTCTGCTACAGACTGTTAATATGGTGGGCTACTGTATTACTCAGAGTTCTCCAGAAAATAGAACCAATAGGGTTGTGTGTGTGTGTGTGTGTGTGTGTGTGTGTGCAGGAGGGAAAGACAGAGACAAAGGAAAACTTATCATATGTAATTGGTTTAATGTAGTTACGGAAGCTGACAAATCCCAAACCTGGAAAACCCGGATCCAGTCTGAAGGCTGGGATAGTGTACTGTAGAACCAGGAAAACACTATTCTGCAGTTTGAAGGTCAGCAGGCAGGAAAAGCAGATGATCCAGATTGAAGACTGCCAGGAAGCAGAATTCTTTCTTATTCAGAGAGGGTCAGACTTGTGTTCTATTAGCCTTCAAATGACTGGATGAGGCTCACCTACATTATGAAGGGCATCCGCTCCACCCAGTCTATTGATTCACATGTCAATCTCATTCAGAGCACAACCTCACAAAAACACCAGAACAATCTTTCACCAAATACTTGGGCACCCCATGACCCAATCAAGTTAACACACAAAATAATTGGCCTATGAATTCCTCTACCTCTCCTTTTTATATGCTGCTAGTTTATGTATTACGTCTACTGACCCTAAATATTTCATCAAACAGTGTTATAATTTTTGCTTTAAACCAGCAGACATTTCAAGCAACAAGGGAAGAAATATTGACTATTATATTTGCCCAGATATTTCCAATTGTTTTTATACTTCCTTTATTCCTGGGGTTCCAATCTCTCTGGTACCATTTTCCTTTTGTCTAAGGAAATCCTTATTCGCCATTATTAGCAGGTTCTGGGCATGAATTCTCTTAGCCTTCGACTTCAGGTATCTTTATTTCTTGCTGAAGGATATTTTAACTGAACATGAACTTCTTTCTGTTACTTATTTATTTCAGCCATTTAAAAGTGCTGTAATTCCCTTCTGGACTCTATGGTTTCTACCGAGAAATCTGTTGTCTTTTGAGTAACTGCTTCTTTCTAACTAATGCATTCATCTTACCATAATGTTTCTGAGCCTGGGTTTCTTTGGGTTCATCCTGTTGGGGAATTACTTGTGTTCTGTGCATGGGTGTCTCTTGTCAACGTTGGGAAGATCCCAGTCCTTGTTTCTTCCAGGATCTTAGCAGCAGGACACCCTCTCCAAGGCTCTGCTCTTGGGACCTGTGTATACAAGACTCTGATCTTCTGCCCTTCTCTTGAGTGCATCCCGGCAACTTCTTTTTTAGTTTTTGTTAATGTACTTGACGCTGGGAGGTCTCCACGTTTTCTTCTCAGCACTTCTTGCTGAGACTCCCTGCCCTCCACTCATCAGCAGGGTTTGCAGTCAGTCTTGAAGCAGTTTCACCATCGCTTAATTCACGACTTTGTCAGAAAATACCCACGGCCACATCACTGAGGCAGAGGAGTCTTTTGGTGGTTATTTTCCATGCAAGTTAAGGTTTTCCTGGTTCTTCATATATTGATGAATTTTGGACTGAGAAGACACCCAGGAGTGGAATATAGGAGAAAAAAAAAAATATATATATATATATATATATATATATATATATATATATATGATTGTATATCATATGATTATATAATATGATTTTATGAAGAAACCTATTCCTTTCAAAATTAGTTTATATTCATTAGAGAATATATATATATATATATATATATATATATATATATTTTTTTTTTTTTTTTAAACCTAATAAAAAGAAGAAAATAAAATCATCTGTGACCTAACTACAGAGGTGATTATGTCCCTCCATTCATATATAACCTCTCCCTCAGAATGCATCTGGAGTTTAATTTCTACATCATTAATCACCCTTTCCCCCAACCTGATCCCTCTTCATTCAATTCTGTTGCTTTTATATCTTCTGCTTTTGCCTTTTGAATTTATTCTGCCATTTTATGTCTCAGCCTATTAGCTCTCTTATCAGTTTCTGCTCTCCATAGAGAACGGATTCTCTTGACATTTTTGAGGTTTCCAAAAGAGCTTCCAATGTCTTCTTTTGTATCCAGCAATAAGTCATTTTCCAACAACTGCACTTCCCCTGAATTTTCAAATGCTGCAAGTTTACAGTAATTTTATAAGCCTCACATTGCTTTCCCTGTATGTTTTTTTTTCCCCCATTTGAATGAGAATGAATTTTACAGAATTGATAGTACTGCATTTTTCAATATAGAAAACAAAGTTTATATGATATAAACTTCAAACCAGTCTCAGCATCTAGTATATTTTCATATACATAGATACATGCTTTCAACTAACATAGTACCAAACTTAATATTTGGACAGTCAAGATTGACTGTTTCAGGATGGGTAGGATCAAGGCTCTACATTCACTTTCTTCCTTTATCTCAGTACTTCCCACCTCTCTTGTACCCACTTTGTCTTCAGTAGTTTTGTTTCTGACCTTGGAAATTCTATACATTTCACTATGCAGAAAAGATCTGGGATTCTTTCCTCAGAATCATCAAACCAAAGTCCCAGGTTACACTCATATTGGATCTATTTAAGCTCTGGACTACCAGGGATTGTTTGTCTTTTACCTAGTGGCAAGTGGGTTCTGCATCTCACCAAATCTACTTATCTCATGGGAAATATCCCAGGGGAGGACAGATTATTGTACATCAATCCCTACACACACACACACACACACACACACACTGCCTTCTATGAGAAAACCAGTTCCTGGAACCTGGCACCCTGAATCATTGCTATACGTGTTCCTCCACTCCGGCTTCACACTTGTAGAGCACAATTCCTAAGAATGTGATGATAGCTATAATTGTACCCTTAGTTTCTTTTATGGATCATGGCTATGCCCTTAATTGTTTTCCTTAATCTAATGGGATCCATCTTATAGCTACCAGAAATGTCATCCCAGACTCTAACAGTAAGATACCTTTTAGGGTCCATTTCAATTTCATTCTGAACTTTTTAGAAATTGGAACAGGGACTAGCTATTTAAACCACAGATACTTAAATTTCTCAAGATGTTATTCTGTATCCAACTATCTTATTTATGTATCTAGTGAATCATTTCTTATTCCATAAGGAAGTTGAGAAACATTCATTAAAATAATTTAAAACTATCTCCCACGGATGTGAAACTCCTGAGCTGATAAATGTGTATTTAAAAAAAATAAAGACTATATGATACAGAAACATAAATACTGCAAGCCAAAAAAGAATGACTAGACCAGTTACTCTTATTATTGTTGATGAGAACTGTCTTGTATCCAATTAAGTCCCAGCTTTGTCTGAGCTTCCCAGCAGCCAAAGGAAAGATGGACAATGTAGCCTGTCTTTCTCAAATATCAAAGCACACCAATCCTTTAAAAATTGTCACAGCACTGGCAAGTGTAGGGAGTTCTGAGCATGGTAGTAAATTTCTTCCTTGCCAACATTTCCATAGAAAATGCCATTGTGAGAACCTTGCAACTGTTTCTTAGGGTGTAACTCAATATATACCAAGACAATTGAAAGATTATAATTAAAAATAACTCAACAAAGGAAATTGTCCCAGAGGCCATGTAATAGGTAGGTTTCTTATGGTCGAATTTGATCCTACATCATTTTTCTAAATACCTTGATAAAGTGTTAGACTGGCAACGCTCCAATAATCTCTTTCTACACTGAAGTATTCAAGGTCCTTCCTTCGATCCTTCCAACCACCCCTGATGGTGTTCTTATTCTTACTAGATCATGTTTGAGGAAGTGAGTCTCCCAGGAGGAAACTGTCTTGTTGAAAATCAAACAGGCAGAGAAATGACTGGAAAGAGACTCAAATACAGGTCTTTTGAATTCAGATGAACAAGCTGTATTTATTAGGCACCACTGGTATGCTACGGAGGGGTCTCGGCCAAGTGACGGATAGTGGAGTGGACATCAGCCCTGTTCCCAGGAGCTGGTAGGAGAACAGGTGCCCAGAGCCCCCCTCCCCATCTCCTGTCCCGCAGCCAATGCCCTCTGCCATCATCACACGCTGCAGGCCTAGGCCTCTTGCTGTAGGCAGTTTGGGAGGAGAAACTTGCTGGGTGGGAAGAAGTGCTTCTGGACGCCTCTCCCAGGTCCTGTTCTGACTGCTCGTCACATAAGAAACTAACTGCAAAGGACCAGAGGAGTAATCATTCCATGGAGCCTCTGTTAGAAAATCCAGAAGGAAGAGAGACCGGCTGCTTATTCCAAGGTCCGTGGTGACTAATTTGCATGGCTACCTTGGCCATCCTGGGAAACAGCATTTACTGACAAAATGTGGCTTTCAAGGGCCGCCGGGAATGTCTTGGCCCAGATATTTCAAGTCCTGAGACGTAAACATTCCGTTGGTGGCATTGCTGGTGGTCATCTGCCTTAACAGGATGAAGTCAGGAGCCCTCTGCCCTGGAGGCGGGTCTGCAGGGACTGGATGACTGACTCTGAGGAAGCCCAAGATGATTGACTTGGCATCTGTCAATTTTGCTTGTGATTATAAAATAACAAGATCGTTTTTTCGAATCAAATCTCATGTGAACTCAGTACATAAAACAGATGAAAGCGGAGCTTCTCCGGCTGACTGAACTGGGGGCAGAAGGCAGGAGGATGAGGCTATTTTCTATTGCTATAACAAAATACCTGAGACCAGGAAATTCATAAAGAATTAAAAACTCATTTGGCTTCCAGTTGTGGAGACTGTGAAGTCCCTGGGCCTAGTGATGGCATCTGGTGAAGGCTTTCTTGCTGCATTAGTCAGTTTTTTTGTTTTTTTGTTTTTTTGTTTTTTTTGTTTTTTTTTTTTTTTTTTTTGCCTCTGTGACTAAAAGATCTCACCAGAACAATTGTAGGAGGAAAAGTTTATTGGGAGGCTTATGGTTTCAGAGGTCTCAATCAATAGAAGGCTGATTTCATTTCTTGGGGCTCAAGGTGAGGCAGAACATCATGAGGGAAGGGTGTGGCAGAGGGAAGCGGCTCCCGGGGTGCTCAGGAAGCAGAGAGATACTCTACTCTCCAGATAGGAAATATATACCCATAGCCCCGCCCCCGGTGAATCAGTTCCCCTGGCCGCACCCACCTGCCTCCAGTTGCCACTCAGTTAATCCCATCAGGGATGAATTCACTAATTAGGTTAAGGCTACAACCCAATCATTTCTCCTGCAAACCTTTTGCACTTGTGTCACTTGTGAGCTTTGGGGGGACACCTCATCCAAACCATAACACTGCGTCCGAGTAGGAAGTCTCACAAGGCAAAGCAAAGCGAACCTGCTAGCTCAGGTCTCCCCTCCTCTCTCATAGAGCCATATGCCATCCTGAGGACCCTCACCCTCACGACCTCACAGAATCCCACTTCCTCCCCAAGGGTCCCACCTCTGAATACCACTAACATGAATTGGGGGATAAGGCTCCCAACATGAGCTTTGGGGGGAAACACAGTCAAATCCTAGTAGCAAACACTGCCCGGCCCTCCCGGCTGACCACACCTCCAGGTGATCTTTGAAGCCCTGTTTGAAAATCAGAGTGCCTGGCGCCGCCCACTCAAAGGTCACTACGGAGTGGTGGGAAAACGGTGGCTTTCTCTGGAATGTCCACGCCAGAACAATGAGAGTGATTTATCCAGCTTTTTTAGACGGTCACTTCGATGGTTCCAATGCAGACAAAGCAGACAGACTCAGGAGTCAGGATTAAAAAGAAATAAAGAAGAGCTCACAGTACCGACCCCTCCCAAGAAAAGACCCAGCAATTTCCAGCTACAGTAACAGTGATCCCAAACCCACCACAGCAGCTAATTGAAATATTGATTCTAAGGTTAGGTCTCTAACTTAAAATTCCAGAGCAGAAAGCGCCCCCCCCCATACAGACACCCCCTCGCAGAAACACCGCAATGATCACATGGTGTTTCCTTAACATTGAGCACCCCCAGGCTTTCATTTCAATTAGTCCTAAAAAAAAGATCAAGAAAGAAAGGTTCCAGTCAGTGTTTTATTGCCTGAAACGGTTTTCAGGATTAACCATTTCATAGCAGGCAGGGGATTCTAACAGGATGGACTACGTATTTTCCTAACAGGTAGAAAGCTAAGGAGAAAATATTTAAAAATCTACTTTGTTTTAAAGTACTTTACCCAATGGGTTTGCATTACACAATCTCATTGATGACATTAAAAAAAATTTTTGAAACAAGCACCCAATTTATGCCAAAAAAATGATCACAAATCCAACTTTTGCTATTCTTATATTTTCATTTAGATTCTAAGAGCAACAAAATCCCTTGACATTATTATCTCCCGTGAATACTAAATATGTCACTACAACTGTGTGTCTGTTAATCTTCCAGAAATAATGTGAGAATTACTGGGATGCGATAGGAGCAGAATGGAATTAAAAAACCTATTTTGTGAATTTGTCAAAACTACCAGCTTTCTGAGAGTGGTAAGAATGCACATCCAGAAATTCCTTCATAGAAGGACAAATTACCACAACAAAGATAAAGCACCGATTCTTAACACCACACTCTGAGCACAGACCCATGACCAAGGCGAGGCCAGCATTGGAGGCTTCTTTTCTCCTTGCAAGAAATTCAGTTCACAGAACCCGGGATTTTTATCTCAGTGACCAGCCTCAACTCCAGGTAAGACCTGATCTTAATCACCTTTAGTGGGCCTGGTTCCTAGGAGAACGGGAGTGGAGGGGGAAATCTCTCCAGCAGGGAAGACGGCAAACTTGCTTGGGGTGCCAGAACCTAGTTCACCCCTCAGCAGGAAAGGTGTTCACCCCGGCCAATGGCTGCCACCTTGTTGGTCCCAGTCATTCATAGACTAGATTAATGTCAATGGTAAACTTTGTACATTCAGAGCTGAAAGCAATAGAGTCCTGAACTGTTGTGCTCCCAGGGACTTTGCCATCTTCTCCTTAAGCTGCCCCTTTTCTGCAGAGGAAGCTGAGGCCCCTCCAGGTGAGCAGATCTTTCAGAGGGACACACGGAGTCACCCAGAGCAAAGTCAGAATGGGATCGTATGTATCTCCCCAAACTCTGATCAAGACACTTTTTTTCAGCTGCAGATGATAAAATCTAAGACCACCTTCAAAACCAAGTATCAGGCATTTTTCCAAGTCATTTCCCTTCACCACTGTGGCCACTCTGCCATGATCCAGGTACTGGTCATGATACGGGTCGCATCTTGCTGGACACTGGCTGCAAGCATCTGCTGGTTGCTTCCATGCCAGGCATCCCCTCCTTGACCTCTGGACATGACCCTCAACTTCAACCAGGGCTTCAGGGCTTTTGCTGTGTCCTGCGCTCACATTTCTGCTTTACAGGATACGCACACAGATGAGCACACCCACCCCACCCCAGTAACCACCTGATCTTACCTCCTTTGTCCTCTTTGCCTGGACTCCGCCTCCCGGCTGCCTGCAGCTTCCATTCACACTCTGTTGCCACCTCCCACACCTGCTCCTCTTGCTTCCACTGCCACACACCCACACCTGGGTTAGGAACCTCTACTGTTCTGATCTCACGCCCCAGGACTCCGTCCCCATCCTGCACTGAACTCAGCGATGTCACCTAAAACCCTACCATGGATTTCCCATATTCATTGGGCCTGGCTTCTCCCGATTGCGGTACCCAATGAGCAGGCAGACATCGTGCGAAAACACGCCTGTTGACTTATAAATATTGACACAAATAGGTGACAGGTAGTTAGGGAGTGTTTATACAACCTTCCTTCATTTCCAGACATCAATTACCCCATCTCCTTTTTAGCTCAATGAATTATTGCAAAGACAGCACACCTGTGCTCTCACAGGGTCGGAACAGAAACTTTTGATATAATTCTGCTCCTGATTTTTAAAACCTGATATTAGCTAAGGACATCCATGTGTTTTTCTTTAAAGAGTTCCATGACTGGGCTCATAAAATGCTCTCTCTGAGAAGAATGAAATTCTTAATTGTGTTTGCGATGAAATCTATGAATAAATAAGTAGAAGGCATTAATATTTTATTGACAGCCGTGGCTATCTTCTGGAATGGTGTGTGGTGCCAGTGCAGCTGGTGGTATGATAAGCATCTTTTTATATGTCTGTTTCCCACAGTTGATTCCAAGCTAATTGCCTGATTCAGATTGTGTGGCCAGAACCCAGCATAGTATCTGGCACACAGTAAGAACTCAATACTTTTGGAATAAAACATTTATGTCGTCCTAAACTCTCTGTGGAACCTTGGCTAGGTTTTACCGCTTCTCCTGACATTCCTGAACGAGAGTCAGTCCACTCTTAAATTCAGTTTCCACTGTATCACTAGAAAAGTGTGCCCCCCCATAACTTACATTTGTTCCCATAACTGCCCTCTAATACCGACACAGGACATCTCCAACGTCTTCTCCAGGCATTTAGAGAACCTGACTGCTTCTTGCCAAATCTGCACTTTTCTGGACCAACCTTTTCCTGTCAATCATTGTTAGATACCATAGTCAGGATTTAGCTCCTCTGACCACACCCTCCAGGTGGCCAATCTGCCACCTGAGACATGCCACCCAAGCTGCACACTGCATTGCCTGGAACATCTTCCAGATCCCAAGTTCAGGGAGAGAAGTATTCACCTCCTTTGATATTGATATCATATCTTTGCCAATGAGTTATAAGAACATCAGCTTTTCTAATAGCTGCTAAACTGTAATGGTACCTTCATATGCACCCTTTCCCCTGTTCCTGCTTTAAGAAGAAACACTTCTCCTACTATGTTAGGTCAGTGGCTTCCCTTGAGCCCTTAACTTCATCTCTTTCTACCTTTCCAAGGATTTTACAACATTACCTACAATCCCTCTTACTTTGATGCAACCCCCCCCCCATCTCCAGTCCATTTCCAAGAGTTCAAAACATTTAAATATTCTCAAATTCTCACATATAACAATACATATATATATGTGTGTGTTCATGTACACATACACACATACATATAGAGACCCATATCCTATTTAAGATACACACATGTACCCACCTGTTCAATGTCCTCACTACTTCTCTGACATTCTCTTACCAAGGTCACAGATGTCTGGTTTTACTAAATCCGAAGGACACTCTGACCTTCAGTTTTGACACTGCTGCATCTCACACCTCGAACAGCTCCTCCTCCTCGGGGAACGCTCTTGCCCTGGGCTGCTCGCCATTTCTCCTTCCCGCTCTCCTTCTTCCTCTGGCTGCTCCCTTGCACTTTCCCTCCTGGGCTCGGCCTTGTCTACTCACCTCCCCTCGTCCTGTCCCTCAAGCCTAACCCTCAAGCCTCTTCTCTCCTCACGCTGCAGATTCTGGGACATGCCACCCTGTCCATCCCGTCAGTGACCTCTACAGCCTGACGTCTCAGGCTGCTGGCAAGTCCCGGCTCCATCCAAATCTGCTCCTAAGCTCTAGACTTGAAAGTGTGCTCCCTGCTCATCATTTGCCGGTGGCTTTTCCGTGAGTCCCCCAACTGCACGTTGGGACATGGAACTCAGTTCTCTCTGCCTCTTGTTCTTACCTGCATGAAAGCCATGATCGACCCCCCGTTGAGCTCCGGGAAGCTTCCCAGGAGACGACCTGCTGAGCAGGTGGAGCCACTGACTACAACTGGGCAGTAGTTTGATTTTGCTGCCACAGGTGCTCCTGCTTAGCGCTCCCCTCCAAGCACCTCAGACACACTCAGGCACACTTCCTGACTTGGGATCACTCTTCAGTGATGAAAGCAATCACATTGAACACTCTGTGGCTCACTTCCAGGTATTTGAAAGTTAATCAACTTCCCACCCCGTTAAATCTCCCTGCCCCGGATCAGGTCTGACCTGTAGACCAGGGGTCCAGCCACTGGAGAGGGACGAGTGTGGTCATTTGCTCTCTCTTTACTTTGTCCTCTTCTCTGGCTTCTATCTCCACCTCTTCACCCAGGACCAGTGCCCGTGGGTCACCATGTACCTCTAGGCCAGTCACCCCTGGCCCTTGGTCTCAATTTCTTCACAGAATTGAGGGCTGCAGGAGATGATGCCTAATGTCCTACCAGACCCTAAATTCCCAGGGTCCTCAAGTGGTTTTCTTTCTTACCAATACCAACTCATTCATGCAAATTACTTGATAATTTACCTTGATAATTTTTGAACTTGTAAATCTCCTGTTTATTTACACACTTAAAAAAAAAAAAAAACCCATGGCTCCATTCTGTGTGTTTTTAAGTAAAAGCAAGATGTGAGGAGACTGTGGCGCTAGGCTTGGCTTCCGGAGTGAAGTGTCTTGTTAACGTCCTCCCCCTCCCAACATCGCTGGGGCTAATGCAGCATTTTTCATTGCACGTCACAAAGGGGGTCACATCTGTTTTTCTTAGCCCACTGTCACACTCCACGTAGGGAAGTGTACAGCCTTGAGGTGTCCTTGGCGGGAGTGCTTCATTTACCCCTGAAATGGTGACCCACGGCTGCGTCTAAACGTTGTTTTCCTTTTCAAAATGTCCTGACTGTTGGGTTATTCTGAAACCGTCCTCTTGTCTTATAATACATTTATGCTTTGGGATTACAAATAGGAGAGTGATGTTGTTGATCAAACTTTTGTCAGAATTTGTATGGTTTCAAATAAAACTCTTGATATCACAAGTGTTTGCTCTAATATCTTAAATCACAACCTTCGGTGGGGGAAATGCGTTTCATTCAAGATGACGGGAAATCACAAATTATACATCTGTGTGCACGTGTCTGTGAGAAAGTCTTATTTTAATGTAAAAAAAAGTCTTATTTTAACAGAAATAACGCATGGACACAATTTTAAAGGAAAAAAAAATAGCAGTCTGGTACTCCATTCCTCTCTGCAAATTGAAGATTCCCAGGGATGAAATATTTCAAGTCTTTTAGTTATTCTTCTGGCATTTAATGCAATATTTCTAAGTCACATCCCTACACCCCTCCTTCCCACTGCTCAGTTTCACACATTACCTTTTGGTTTCTGGGTTAGGGTATATGTTTGGATACCATTGAAAATAAAATGAATAGCCTTAAAATAGAAGCTAATTCTTCTTTTATAGATGGCAGAGCATCAAGTTAGAAGGACCCTTAATCACCTGATCCAACAGGGATCACCACCATGACCACAAGCCAGCCAGTAGGATGGATGGGGAGAAGGGGATGGGAATTATAAACTACCATGAACTAAGAGCATCACCTCAAAAATATACCAAAAAAAAAGAACAAGCCTAGGTATGAAATTACGCCCCCTCCCATCTAACCTCCTCAGAGATGTGGTTACCACCCTAGAGCTCTTTACCAAATCCACAGTCCTCCCCAACTCATCCCCCATACTCCTCCTTGTTCTGCTCCTTGTTGCAGGACCCACCCCACGTGTCTCCGTGTTCTCTGGCTTCCCACTGGATGTGACCAACAGCGAATTCTTTTGCTCTTTCCCTGCCTGATGTCTCATCTCCAGCAACAGCATCATCATCAGGCTGCTCCGGATCCCACCTGTAACAATAATCCAACCTGCTTCCATTGTTCCTAGAGCCCAGGCGTGGTAGTCACTCCTCAGTCTTACCAATTTCTGGGTTTTTCTTAGCTTTTTATTAGTTTTGAGCAGCTTGGAGGATTTAAAAAAAAAAAAAACAAAACACTAAGAACAACTTAGAAAATGAAAAGATTATTTTGTCTCATGGTTTCACAGGTCCAGCCCATGACTGGCTGACTCCATGGCTCTGGCCTGAGTGAGGCAGAACATTATGGTGGAGGGGCGTGGTGGAGGGGCATGGTGCTCAGCTCATGGCAGCCAAGAAGTGAAGCAAAAGAGAGTGAGGAGCCAGGGACATGATATAATCCTTAAGGGAAAGCCTCTAGTGACCTACTTCCTCCAGCCATGCCTAGCTGCCTGCCTCATTATTAATGCATCGAATGGTTTGATCCACTGATGACATCACAGCTCTCCTAATCCAACCTCTTCACTCTGAGCATTGCTACACTGCTTAATATGTGAGCTCCTTGGGGGACATTTTTAGGTCCAACATAGCACTTCGTGTCTCCTCTTTGGCTTTTCAACTTTTCTACCACCTGGGTCACCAAGGGTATACATTACATTTCTTTTGTTTGAGTACTAAGAGTGGTTCCTGTTTTCTTGATATAAGTTGGATCTGATATTAGTATTTTTCATAGTTTTCATAACAAATTTGTCATGTCACAAATATGTAGATCAAAAGTCTGGTGAACTTGGAATTTCAAGTCTCACAAGATGGAAATCAAGTTGTCACCTGGGTCACTTATCTTTCTGGAGACAAAGGGAGAAAGTGTGTCCAGAGACCTCTGTGTCATTGGCAGGTTTTAGTTCCACAGGTCCCCATGCCCCTGTTGACTGTCATCCACACTCTGATCTCAACTGCTGAAGGCCACCTGCATTCCTTGATTCTGGCCCTCATTTTACATCTTGAAAGCCGGCAACAGTGGGTCAAGTCCTCGCCACACCACATCTCCCATCCCAGGTGCCTCCTCCTTTTGTGCCATTTTTCCTCACTGACTCGGATTTCGAGTGCCCGTGTGATTATAATGAGGCTACCTGGATAACCTAGAATAATCTACCTTCATATTTACTCATTATCAACCTTAGTTCCAACTGCCAAGTCCTCTCTGCCATATCATTCACAGACCTAATGCCAGGAAGAAAAGGTCATGGAAGACAACATTGTGCCCACCATGGTATGTTGTCAGCTTTCCATCACTGGGACAAAAATACCTGAGATAAATCAGCTTAAAGAAGAAAAGGTTTATTATAAGTCTGTACTCACTTGGCCTGGTTGCTTTTAGGTGCATTAGAACATCATAGCAATGAGCACACAGCAAGTGACGTTGCTCGGGTAATGTGGGGGTGTGGGGAGAGCAGAGAGAGAGAGTGGGGAAGGGGCCTGGGACAGAATATCTTTAAAGGTCATGCCACCAGTGAACTCAATTCCTTCCACCTGTCCCCAGCTCTCAACAGTTCCATTAGCTCCCAATAGTTCTATCAGCTGGGGACCAAACTGTTAACACAGAGTCTCTGGGGAACACTTGAGACCCAAAACCATACCATATGGTATGGTTTGGATCTCCTTCAATATGAAGCATCGATCCTAGAAACTTCTGGTTCTTGCTCAGTTGAGGGTGGCTTATCTCATCATGGGTGATTCCTGGAAAGACCTGTTGTGAAAAGGAAATTCCTCGGGAGGTACAGGCTTAAGTCCTGCATTGTTCTCCCAGCCCCCTGGAAACCCCAAGGCAGTGGTTCAAGATCCCCATAAAGCCAGTAGCGAGGGTCACCTATGTGAGTAGGACTGCGTAGCTCCTTCCTTTTCTAAACCTTTATGTGTAGCAAGCATGTAAAGAGAAACCAAGTCATTGCCCAAGGTCAATTAATGACAGGGAAATGAACATTCTATTCGGTCATTCATTTATCCACAAGCACTTGCAAAGCTACACCAGGTAACTTGGGAAACAAAAGTGAAATAAACCTTGTCCTCCCACCTTGTCCTGCGAAGATTCCTGTTTGCTATCTAGGACACAAATACAATAAGCCTGTTTACATGCTTGATGCTGCATCAGTGAAATCGCCCACCATTTTTCCCCAGAAGCTTGATTTGCTCTAGGACTATCTGCTGTCAGTGTGGTGGGACCTGATTTAAATCAAGGCTGCAGTTCCTTAGGCAGTTCACGTAACAACAGTTCTTACCTTATAGGGTTGTTGTGAGCAGGACTGAATTGTTCCATTCAAATCACTTGGATCTGGTTTATAATGAGCTTTTAAGAAGTGATAGCAGTCATTGCTGTGATTAATTAACCTCCTTGAGCCTCAATGTTATCACATATAAAATGGAAATAATAGCAAACAGCTCATGGAGTGACGAGGATTAAATGAGATAGTATGTATACCCCACATGTGGGATACCGGTTGCACATTGCCTCAACAACCTCGATGACAGGCACATTAACTCTGTAGCTGATGCATAACTAATGTAGGGTGTATATATCAGTAGAACACTCGGGGGGGGTCTTTGGTAGAAAGACATATAGCAGGGATTAGGATTTTTTGTAAGTCTTGGCCTTTCTTATCCTCATTTCCTCATGAAAAATACATTGCTAACATGAGGTCCTAGAACTCAGAATTCTCTGTTGCTTTAGACATAAAACCCAACAAATAGATTTTCCTCTGTTGAATTTTTTTTTAATTAGCTAGAGAATTAGGCCATTCTCTGTAATATACTCTAACAAAACACAGAAGGTTTGCAAATCTCCTTCAACACGAAGCATTAGAAATCAGACTCATTGCTCATTTATTTTTCCTTTTGCTGATAAGGCTGGTCTCCCTGGGAAGATCTTTGGTAAACCAAAGGTGAGAGAAGAAACCTGAGGCCAGGTCAGATCTAGAGAGGTTCCTGACCAAAAGAGATGGCTTCCCTCTTGTGCATAGCTGCTGCCCAGGGTGGCAACAGCAAGCTGACACTGTCAGAAGACGCAGAATGAGATCAAGGCCCCAAGACAGTGGTAGAAGGATGGACTTCTGTTTAACATTCTCCACTATCCAAGAAGCAGCACCTACCCTCGCGCTGTCTCCCCATGTTAGGAGCTGACTCTAACATGTCCCAGAAGGCCATGGAACCACCTGCCTTGTCAGCACTAGGGGGTCCAGGAAGAAGGGTGCCAGTCTGACCCGGAACCAACCAACAGCCAGGCCAGGCTGGGGCAGGAAGGGAGGGTCTGTGTGACAGAGGGAAGCCAGCACCCCTAAAGCAGGAGCATGTCTTTAACCACCTCAGAAAGAATTCTTCTGCTTTTGCTGGAAACAGAGACTCTATTAAGCTACCCTAAATAATATAGATGTGTTGTCAGGATTCAACAGAAGGGACAAGATCACAAAAGAAGTTAGTTTGTCATCTGAAATCCAAGACATATAATCCTGAGACTTTATCATTTCTTCTAGTAACTAGCAACTCATTACCCAAGGAGCTATCTCAGTCCATCTGTGGATGGAGCTGCTACCCTTAGAAGTGGGAGGTAGGTGAACTGGAAGTTGCTGGAATGACGACGGCTGGTAGGGGTTCACCTTGTTCATGTCACAGACATTAACCAAAATTCCACCCGGGCCAGTTCTTGCCAGGATCTGTACCCTTGGGATGGGTCCATGCTTGGTCTTCAGGGTCTAGTCAGTGGTAGCAGCTGGAAGAATGGGGTTTGTACTAGTAGTGGCTATCATGGGGACGTGATATCTTGACCTTAACAATAATGGAAGGTGAAGCCACAGAGGGAGTGGATATCAGGTCCTCAAGGAGCAGAGATGCAGTTCCCGCAATTACTCTCAATGGATTTTTTTTTTTTGCCAAACCCTTGGGTTGTCCTTGATGTAGTCACTGGTATCACAGTCTATGCACCCAGAGGCACCGCTTCCTGTTCTTGTCCCAGCTAGAGACAGTCTAAGATAGTGCTCAGATGTTCATTGTTTCAGAGTCAGACAGACTGGGGCCTCTCTCTGGTTCTGCTCTGTGTCCTTTGGCCAAGCCACTTAATCCCTCAGGGTCTCGGTGTCCTCATCTAGAACACTACATAATGAAAACTTGCCTCCTCCTGCGTGACTCTTAGTAGCAGTGTCTTTCATTCTGCAACAGGAAATGGATGAGGACTTGGAACAGAGAGGAGGAAGGGCTTGCTGGACATTGCATCCAGGGCAGCAAGGTGAAGACAGAAGAGGGATGATTGGAAGGTCCTGGTTAAGGGACTACAGAGTCTGTTTCTTGCATAGCCCTCCTGGGGACTCCCTGACACCCTGGTACAAAAAAATCAAAGAGTTATAATATTGAAGTCCAGGCCAAAATTGGCTCCAAGAATCCTGGTGATTGTAATTCTGAGGAGGCAGAAAGATCCTTCTCCAAAACACCACTAGAAGGTGGCCATGTTAGGACTTTGGTTAAATTTCTGGGGCCTCTGGAGCCTGGAGATAGCACTAGGGGGAGAGAGATGCACTTTCTCCCTCCATGTGCCCTATCACCAGATGGAATGGCTTGAGACCCAAAGCAGCACCGGGGCATCCAGGGAGAAAGATGTGACACCAGGCATAATCTTCTATTTTCAAGGCCAAGGTCATGCAAAAAGTTCAATTGTAACACAAAAGAAAACAAAAGATTAAAAAAAATTAAATTAAAAAAAGGAGAGAAGAAAGCAGAGGCTGAAAATGGGTTTACTAGATTGTCAAGATTTTTCTCCACGAACTACTTTGGAGCAGGACTGTGGTCTTTCAGTCTAAGAAAACCCCAGGGTTTGGGGGTAATTCAGGATAAGAGAGATGGAGACCTTGGCCATTCCAGTAGTCTGGATATGTGGTTGCAGTAGATACTATAAATTTGTAAAATCAAGGAGACTGGACCTTGTGCATGTCATCAGTAAGGAAAGGAGGAAATCAGGTCATTGTGTGATAATCCTGAGGGGGGCTGCAAGGACGGGGGCCTGAAAGAGATGATCTCTCAGGCTTTGTACACAGCTTTCAGATGGTCAGGGTCCATTCAGGGGTTTGTGGAGATTGTGCTGCAGTCAGTCCACTTAGAGGGATCAGTTAGCCAGCATTTGAGCTGCAATGACCAGGAAGTGGACTGACCCAGATATCTCAGGCCTGTCAAAGAATCTGGAGGAGAGAGTGCAGAGGCTGCTGGGAACCTCTGGGGGTTGGAGGGTGGCATGCAGCCTTTGTCAATAACAAGATGCAGCTGAGCATGCTCAGAGTGCTAGGGCTTAAGTTGCCCTAGCAAGTGAAGCTCATCCATCTGTTCTGAAATCTTACCTTGTACCTAAGTTATTATTTGCTCTGTGTCTATGTCCAACTTCCTCAAATCCTCTCTCCAGATTCAAGATGCACGTGAAAATATTCAATCTACAGAAAGGAAAATCATGGTAGAGCTAAAGCTCAGATTCTGTGCTGTGCACAGCTATGCTATTAATTTTGGCATTTCAGCTTTATTCATGAACCACTTAACACTCTGTGCAGCAAGATGTTTTGGATAACTGTAATGAATTTCATATGAAGAAAACAATTTAAATATCAGTCGCATTCATATAGATTAATTAATTTCAAATATAATTTCATTTTCTTGACTTTGCATTGCTGGCTGGGTTATTACACTTTAGTAATATTAATTCTTTTCTCATCCTTCCCTATCTCTACAGGGATTTGGACAAGATATGGCCACCTAGAACTTCCACTTCCATCAATGGAAAATTCTAGAAGCTGTCAGGTATTGAAAGAACTCCAAGTGAACTGGTCATTGAATGAAGAAAGTACGGGTATTGAGGGAGATTTCTGCAATGTAGAGAATTTAAATCTGAATTGAAAACCTGAGTGAGGAAAATATGAGCCCAGAATGTTAACTTTGTTGGTCTGTGGTTGAGTCAACCTGCTGCCGGTGGCTCTGCTGAACAAGATATAAAGATGTAAGGGGGGAAACAAAAAACTAGCATGCATTTGTTTCTATTCTATGACAGGGACTGTGCAGAGTACTCTGCATACATTATTTTATTTGACTTTATTCTTAAAGTTACCCTGTGTGTTCCCTCATTGATACAATTGAGCATAATAACAGTGCCTGCATCATAGATGGTGAGATAATGTGTGGAAAATCTCAATACACAGCTAGCTGTCATTTCTGTGTCTGTGGCAAGTAATGACGGAGTTAATCCCCATAGTAATCCTTCGAGGTGGGTTCTACATGACTTGCTCCCAATTAAACAACCAGAAGCAGCAAACCCTGTACTCAAACCCAGATCCTGACTCCAGACCCGCTATTGCTTTTACCAATGCACCGTTAGGATGTAAAATAACGTTTTCACTCTAAATCAAGGACCAAAATATTTTCCAAAGGCATAGCCTTGAAAGGAAGGAAAACTGGATGAAGATGAAGACAAATGCTTTAACGTAAGAAAAGTATGATTCTTAAAAATTCAGACACCTCCACCTATTAGTAGCTGTGTGACCTTGGGCACATTCTTTGATCTCTCTGACCCATACTTAACATCATCTGGAAAATGATAAACCTCTCTGGAGTTTAATATTGCTTTAGTTAATGTAATGCTGATTCTCTAATAAAAAAAATCCCAAAATGTCATTAGCTTGAGGAAAAATAAAATAGCAATAAGGCAAATAGGAGGAAAGCATTGAGGGCTTTCTCCATGCAGAAAGAGTTCAGGATGATAGACTCCAGTGTATTCAGTCCAGGGCTCACAAGCCCATCTTAGGCATAGATGCCCAGCTGAGAGGATGGAGAATGCCTTGAAAGATTTTTATTGGCAAAACATAGAGGTGGTATATGTCACTTCCACCCAGATTTGATTGGCCAGAACTCAGACCCATGAGCACATCCAAATGCAGCAGAGGCTGGGGAGTGTAATTAAGGTGGATTACGTGGGGAAAAGAAAATGAGTTTGCTGAAGAGCTAGCCACTCTCTGACAATTTGGTCATCTGCATCATAAACACATGACATACTTCCAACTTGACTGATACATAGCTCATACAGGTTGCTGACTGATTAACTTAAACAACGTATAGAAAGCATTTGGCATGATGCCTGCACATGGTAGATTTGCAATAATTGCAAGCTGTTTTATTATTACATCATTAGTATATAAAGAGTACAATAAATGAGTGGAGCCTAGGGACCTGTGGCTCAGTTTATCAAAAGCATCAGTCTAACAAAAATACAGTGGCAAGTCTCAGAAAGACAGCAAAGCAAGAACGGGGCAAAATAATGGGATCAAATTTCTGACACATGCGACAGTTTTCAATCTGCAAAAAGCAAAATCATAATGGGTAAGTTCACAAATTGTCTGCACAACTGTGCTATTAATTTGGGCACTTCAGCTTCCTAAACCACTTAACACCCACAGAGCACGATGTTTTGGGTATTTCTAATGAAATTCGCATAAAGAAAACAATTTATATATCAGTCTAATTCAAATAGAATGAAGTGATAATGATCACATTTTCCCTTACAGGGACTGGGGTTGTGGCTCAGCGGTAAAGCGCTTGCCTGGCATGTGCGAGGCACTGGGTTTGATCCTCAGCACCACATAAAATTAAATAAATAAAATAAAGGTATTGTGTCCAACTACAACTATAAAAAGGGATTAACTTACAGATCCAAGAAGCTTAGTGAACCCCGGGTTGAATAAATAAAAAGAAAACCATGCTGAGGACATAATAATCCAACAATGAAAAATCAAAGATGAAGATAAAGTTTGAAGCAACTAGAGTAAAAGGACACAGTGCAAAGTGAGAAGTCTTAAGTGGGAAGTGATACAACACAGACTCCAAACAGATTTTGATAAATTAAGGATACCAAACAGTAATGTATAATTAAGAGACGAGAAGCCAATATAGGAAACAAATGGAATTTTTCTTCTAAAATTATTGAATAATTTCTCCAAAAAAGGCAGGAATTTAATAGGAAGAAAATAAAAATACAAAAGGAACAAATAAGTAACAAAGAGCAGTATTATAGGCCTAAACCCAAGACCTTAGTAATACATTAAATATAAATTCACTCTAAACACTCTAATTAAAAGGCAGAGGGCATTAACTAAATTTTGAAATTGCAAAAGATAAATGTATGCTGCATACAAGAGATGTAATTTAAATATTAACATAAAAATAAATTGAAAATTAAAGTGGGACAAGAATAGAAATCAATGAACTTATAAAATGAGCAACAAAAAGAAAATTAACAAAGTCAAAGTTGAGTCCTTGTATATTAAGGAAATTGATCAACTTGAGTAAAGCTAATTATGAAATAGGGCAAATCACAAATGACATTTATCAACTAAAAGAGGAGAAAGGCATGAGCACAAATCTTACTAACACTAAAAAGGGAAATCAAGCAACTTCACTGCAAAAAAAAAAAAATCTAAAACTCAGGTGAAATGGGAAAATTGCTTCAAAATACAACTTATGAAAACTAAAATAGACCTCAAAAGAAATAGAAAACCTGAATATCCCCAAATCCTTAAAGAAAAAAAAATTCAAAGAAAGAGGCACAATGAAAACCACAGGCACAAATGATCTTATAATTATGCCAAATGTATAAAAATGAATAAATATCAATGTCACATAAACTCAGAAATAAAGAGAGGTATTCCCAACTTACTACATGAGTCTGGCCTAATCCTCGTACCAAAACCAGACAATGACATTAGAAGGAAAAAAATAGCAGACCAATATCACTCATGTACATAGGCACAAATATTATTTTGAAGCAGCAAATGAGATCCCACTGATATAGAAAGAAGAAAATTTTTGATCAAATGCGGTTGACCCCCCCCCAAGAATGCAAGGTTGGTTCAACATTTTCAAATCAACAAGATAAAAAATTTGAGATTAATCTGATCACCTAAATAGATACATAAAAAGTACTTAATGCAGCACATATCACTGACAAAAATCCTTTGACAAACTAGGAATAGAAGACAGAACATTTATAGAAAAGAAAATTATATTAACAAAATATTTGAAATAGAAAGAATATTTTTCTCTAAGGATGAGAAAAAGACAGGATTTACTTCTTAGATAATTCGAACTCATACTGAAGATTTTCATGAAGTAAAGTTAAAAAAAAAAAGAAAAGGCATAATGATTGGAAAGAAAAGTATCACCATTTTTATTCACATATCCCCAAGGATGAAGGAATAGCAAATGAGTTCTGGACATCAACTCCAGCTTCTTTTAAATGAGAAAGAAATAGCTTACTTAAAGCCCTGCTATTTTTAAAAAAATTTTTATTGCTGCATCAGAATTATGCATAATAATGGAATTCATTATACCAAATTTATAAATGCATATAGCATAATTGGATCAGTTTCATTCCCCAGTACCTTCTCTTTCCCTCTTCTACTTCCTTTTCTGATTGCTCTACTCTACTGATATCTCTTTTATTAGTAGTAGTATTATCATTATTACTATTATTATTAATTATTTATTTTAATTAGTGCATTTTATATTTGTATAAATAAGATTCATTGATTCCTTGAGGTGTACTCATGCAAGGACATGACATGACTTGATAGATTTCATTCCCCAATGCTTCCCAAGCCCTTTCCTCCTCTCTTGCTCTTGATTTTCTTCCTCTATTTAATTGGTCTCCCTTCTATTTTCATGAGATCCCCTTTGTTTATGTTCCTTTTTTTTTCTCCTCTCTATATTTTGCATATGAGAGAGAAAAAAAAAACAGTCGACCCTTGATTGAGTCTGGCTTATTGTACTTAGCATGATGTTTTCCAGTTGCATCCATTTACCATCCTTCTTTATGGCTATGTAAAACTCTAATTGTGTATGCGAGCCACATTTTCTTTATCCATTTGCATGTTTGTGGGCACCTTGACTGGTTCCATAACTTGGTTATTGTGAATTGTGCTGCTGTAAATATTGGTAGGCATGTATCACCATAAAATGCTGAATTTAGTTCTTTTGGATAGATACCATGAATGGGATAGCTGGGTCATATGATGTTCCCATCCAAGGCTTTTGAGGACCTTCAGAAGTGGCTGTAACTAATTTGCAGTACTATCAATAATGTTTAAATGTATAAATGTACCATTCCCCCTACATTTTTGCCAGAAATTATTGTTATTTGTATTCTTGATGATTGCGGGAGTGAGAGGAAATTTCAGTGGGTTTGATTTGCATTTCCCTGATTGCTAAGAATGTTGAACACTTTATATATATATTTGTTGGCTATTTATATTTCTTCTATCAAGAAATGTCTGTTTAGTTCATTTGCCCATTTATTGATTGCAGCCTGTTGTTTTATCATTTATTCATAGCTAAATCTAATCCAAGCCAATAAATGCAAGAGCTTTACTATGTATGGTCCTGCTCTGAAGTATGCTAACACAAGCTAATCTCCAAGACTCTGGCTCTCTATAACTCTCAATTCAATTTTAATATTACCATTGGAGAATTTATTTAGCTACGCTTGGGTCAGATATTCTAGCAGTGGGGGGTTCTTAGGTCAACTAGGGGCATGCACTCAGAAGGGATTGTATGACCCCAAGTCTGTCTCTGGCTTCCTCCCTGGTGATGTGCTCTCTAATTCCTGCACACGTTTCCACCATTGAGTGTCATTTCACCATATACCTTTACCAGAGCTTAGCCAATGTTGGCACCCTGTTTTAAACCTCCAAAACTGTGAGTTAAATAAGGCGCTTTTCTTCATAAAGTTAACCTGCCTCAGTTGCTCTGATATAGCAACAGAAAGCAGACTGAGATGTTCCTGGTACTTCTTACAGATTCCATCTGAGTCACAATTTCTTTTAAAAATTTCTCCCTCTGTAGCTCCCAAACTTTGGATAAAGTTTTCCACAGAAGCGTTCCCTACTGAGCATTGTCTTTACCTATCATAGTGCATATCACACTCTAGCATGGTTGATTTTCCAATTATCCATCTCCAGTATTAGAGTCTAAGCAAATTTCATGCACTTTTTTTTTATTCCCCAGGGCCCAGAGAGTGCTTAGCCAAAAAATATGAACTTAACAAAATATTTGTTTAATAAATGATGCTGACTCTTCGGTATGAAAACCTAACCGACTTATTGCCATTTTATAAGTGATAAAGTTGAAGTTTGAAAAGGTAAATTACTTATACTAGTTACCTTCTGGAGAAATGAGGAACATGATTTGCACCCAGGGTTCAAGGAGTCCAGAACCTGTGTTTGTTCCACTGTGCCAGAACCAGTGGTCTTGTCTCACTAGACTCTCTGGTGAGCATTTTCTATATGCTGTGTGCAATTCCATGTATTAAACAATCTTCCTTAGAATGCAATAATCTTTTGAGGCAGGTGTACCAGTTTTACATATTAAAAAAAAAAACTATGGCTCAAAGAAGTAAAGTTCAATGTCAAGGTCACATAGTTGGTCAACTGATCAATAGAACAACAAGGGTCCAGCTCTTCCCTTCCCACAGAGAAGGAAATTAGATGTGATCATGAATCAGATACCCAGCAAGCCCCCACAGTCAGACAAGCACGTCCCAACAGCAGGATCCAAGAACATGCAACTTTTACCTGAAGTATTCTGAAAGGCTTTGTGACTCTCAAAGTCTTGCTTCCCTGTCCCCTAGGAGAGCACTGGAATATTCTGCTGAGCTATTTATAGGTCACCCAAAATATGTTTAAGGATAATTCATGTGTGCCTGTTGCAAAGTATTGCAGGAGTGATTATTTTTCCAATAGCTGGGGGAAATTCAGGAGGCAAAGAAAAATACAATAGCTAAGGAAATTCAATGCATAGGGTGCTTAAAGTCTGTTTATAGATTAATAATTTTCCTCTTCTCTTTTCACCATTAATATCTGTTAAGTGAATGTGCATTAAAGACATTTGGCAAAGGGCAATGTCTTATTTAGATAGCGGTCTTTAGGTAATGTGCTATTTTATAAATGTTTTCTTTCTGTCCTCTCCTTGTCATGGTTAAAAGAAAGGAAGATTCAGCATCACCGTTTGATAAATTAAAAAAAAGAGAGCCCAGTAGCATTTCCTCAACGGTTAGCTCCTATTATGCCAAACAGTCTTCTCTTCGGGTGGTAAAATGGAACTGGCAGTTGTAAAATAATTATCCCCAAATAACAATAAGTATACTATTGTGCATCAGAGGCCTCATTGGTTAGGAATCAAATCGTGACTCGAGCTCATGCTAGAAAAGACCACGTATCAAAGTGTAACCTAGAATCTAAGTGTCATTTATTTAGAAACTTGCCAAACCAACATAATAACATGAAAAGGAAACCATCGAACACTACCTTCAGATTGTCTTTCAAAAGAAAAGTTATCTCACGTTCATAACAAGCTCTGGGAATGCCACAGATCATGAGCACCTCAGCACAGAGGAAACGACTTCAGACTTTTGCTTTAGTGTGGATCTGGAATGCTGCCCACGTACTGAAGGCTTGACCACCATCCTGTGGTGCTACTGGGAGGTGGTGGAACTCTAGGGAGGTGGAGCCTAGTGGAAGGAAGTTAGGCCATTGAGGACCTAGGTCATTGAAGAGGACATTTGGACCCCAGCTCCTTTTTGTCTCTCTGCCTCCTGGCTACCATGAGGTGAGCAGCTCATTCTGCACCATGATGTCCTGCTTCACCATAGGCCCCAAAGCCATGGGTCAACCAAGAGTGGTTTGAAACCTCTGAAACTATAAACCAAAAACAAACTTTTTCTTCCTTTAAAGTGGTTCTCTCATGTATTTTCTCACAGTGACAGGAAATATGACTGGCACAATTTGGGTCAAGGAGAACTGGGATCTAGAACTTTCTCAGATGCCAACTTGCCCTGTCATGCCCCACTCTGGGCTCCTGTTTCCTCCCCTGCAGATGACTTCTTGCAACCCTTGGAAATACTAAAATTCTAAGTTCTAAGGGAAGAGATTGGAAGCTGAGAATAAAGGGCAGGGTCTTCTCAGTAAGAACAGACGAGGTCTCCAAGGGACATGACATTCAAGAAAAATGGAAATTCACTGCCCCAGGAAGGAAGCCCAGGCATGGAAGAGTGGACATACAAAATATGTAAGGTACAAAGGCTTACCTTAAGAAGGTCATCTAAAAGGGAAGCACCAGAAAACACAGGAAGTGATAAAAAGGAAGCGTCTAAAGAAGACTCAATTGGAACAATAGAGTCAGGAAGAGAACATAGAGGAGAGTCGGAAAAACCCCTGGCCCTTCCTCTAATTCACTCTCCACAGGGGCTACAGATAAACTTTTCTACTACCCAATTAAAATGATATCATTTCCTTGTGCAAAATCTTTCAATGACCACCTCGCCCCCTCTGGATTAAATAATAAACAAAACAACAACAAAAATACCCCTACTACACTCCCATAATTTCTTACCCTTAATTTAAAAAATACAGATTAAAAATACAGAAGCTCTGAAATCCACAATGTTTCTATACTATCTGGCGGCAAAACTTGATCTAAACTGACATGAGACTCTTCATTTTCTTTCTTTGATGGGTATCACAAGTCAATGTCAGAAATATTAACAGGATTATTACAGGGTGCTGCCCCAGGCTCTACTGAGGATATTATATGACACGTGCAGTTAATCAAAATATTACACTTCTAAAATCTGGAAAAAAATATGACTACAAACACACACCAAGGTTTTTGGCTTAGAGGTTGTGCGTTTGTACTTTCTTATCATGACAACCACTGAACTCGGTAGCCAAGCACTTGGATTCCTCACTCCCACCCATCCCCACCATGCTCAGTTCTAAACATACTGAGGTCTTGCCATCACTTTATGCTATGCTGTAAACCCCTCCTTGGCCTTGAACAAACTTTCCCTACCTTAAAGAATATCTCCACACTACCTCCAGCCATGGGAAAAACCATGCACCTTCTGAAGTCCATTTCAAAGACTCTTTCCTCAAGGAAGCCACCCCCAGCCTGCCCTGGCTTGCTACCTCCTCTTCTGTTCCATTATCCACAGATAGTGCACAGTTTAGCACGTGCCACTTTTATCATGATCATCTGTTTACAGGTTGATATTCCTTCTCTAGTCTGTAGGCTTCTGACAGGCAGAGCCTGCTCTACAGACCTCTGTGGCTAGGGAATGCCTCGTGAATCAAGCTAGGCACTCAGTAAAGGGCAATCCACTGATGCTTCACTCCAAGATCAGATGAACTCAGCATCTGCATCAAGGTCATTACTGAGACTGAGAAGCAAAGGCAGAGATCGCCAACCTTTCTGTCTAGAGTATAGTAACCATCATTCTGCCCTATGTGTTCCAGTCCTGCACATCTCTCTTTCCCTCACACCAACAGGAATAACTCCACGACACAGCGCATACAGTCACAGCGTCCCCAAAACTGTAGCTAAAACATTCTTTTCATCTCTGGGTCTTCCCAAATAAGGACAACAGCCAAGCTGTCCTCCTACCAATGGCAGCTGAGTATGCAAATGAGACAGTCTACCCAAGGGCATGCATAGAAGAAACTCAGCTCCATTGGGGGCCACAATTCTGAGATTCCAGTAGAGATAGAGCAAACCCCAGTGAGCATACAAACAATGATATTGGCATACAGCTTCAAAGCCTACAAAGCCCTTATATTTACATTTTCTCATTTAATTGAATTCTCACAATAAAACTTTTCATATTAAATACTGTTATTGTGCCCCATTAATAAATGCAGAAACTAAGCCTAAGAGTCAATAAACTTTAGCAGTGTGTTAGCTGGCTTTTCATTACTGTGACCAAAAGACCCAACAAGAGGAAAGAGTTTGTTTTGACCCATGGTTTCAGAGATTCAGTCCCTGGTCAGCCAACTCTATAGCTCTGGGTCCACAGTGAAACAGAATATCATGGAAGAAGGGTGGAAGGAAAAGGCTCAGTTCATGACAGCCAGGAAGTAGAGAAAACTTGAGTGCAAAGAGCCAAGGATAATATAATCCTAATGGCATGCCCCCCATGACCTACTTCCTCCAGCTGCACGCTACCTGCCTACAGCTACCACCACTAATCCAATTATTCATCCATGAAATGGATTAATCCACTGATGAGATTATAGCTCTCATAATCTAGTGGTTTGAGCTCTGAACATTTCTGCATTGCTTCACACATGAGCTTTCCAAGAACAACTCATTCAAGCCATTTCAAGCAGTAAGGGTTCAAAGTTAATTTTGAGAAAAGAAGCGGAGAATAATAGCAGATTTATAAGGAGAATACTCCGATTTGAAGGAAGAGCATTGGCAAAAGAGAGGACATAAATTTTTTGGAATAGACATACTAAGGACAGGAGAGGAAGGAAAAGAGGTTATAGTAGAAAGGTCCATGGCTTTGAGTCTAAGAGGGAGAAAAAAAGTAGGACTATATAAGAACTGGCACTAGCAAAAAAAAAAAAAAAAAAACCAGCAGGCCAGGGCTCAATGCCACCACACAGCTAAGTTGGGGGGACTTGGAATCCACTTCAGATTAACAGCAATACATGATTATTACAGAATATTTAGAAAACTAGAAAAAATTGAATGAAAAACATCTTAGTTAAGAACATATTTTAAACCATTTCAAAGTCTCTTTCTGTAAAGTCAATCTGTGTCAATCATTTCCAGTGCATTTTTATTATATGGCTTTTTTAAAAACATGAATATTTTCTTATTTATTTCTTTCCTCCTAATCAGTGGATGAGATTGATCATTTTACTATACCTTCATCAATATTAGACATTATTATTTTATTTTAAATATCAAATAAATTGATGTAGAAATTTTAAAAAGGGGAAAGTCACACCTCACCTTTGCTTCAATTTACATTTATTTAATTACTTAAAAATGTTAACATTTTTCCCACAGCTGTTTACCAATATATATCATATTTGTCTTCTGCCTATTTGTGTCCTTTCTCCATTTATGTAAACACCAGGTCCTGGATTTGTATTATTGGATTTCAATGAGTTTTATATTTATTAAAAAGAGTTGCCTTCATTTAAATTGTCTGTAACATTATCTCTAGATTGGCTGATTGCTTTTTAATATTGGTGAATTTTTTGGATACATAAAAGTTTTAAATTTTTATGTAGTCAGATATGTCAATCACATCCTTAGTGATTTATTCCATCAACTCTAAGCTAAGAAAACCCTCCCCCAAACAAGGGGTTTGATAAATATTCACATCTATCATCTAGAATTTCTCACAGTTTATGATTTTACATTTTTAACTCTTTAATCCACCTGGAATTTATTTGGCGATTCCTAATAAGGTAAGAAATGCTTTAAATTCTTCAAAAAATAATAAAACACTTAACACATTGCATATTCAGCTGATATTAGCATAAACCTTGATGACCAACTGGTGCCCACATCAAAGGCTGCAAATTTCTTAATAGTGTTTAATATTTCCCCTCTAATAGCACAGGGTACAAAATGCACACACTTGCCAGTTGCTGTTCCAAGTGAGTTTATCAGCATGCTGCACACCCAACATATGGTCTCTTTCTCATTATTAAGAAAAGTAAGTAATAAATAAGAACTGGGGCTCCCACCAATCATTAGTAAATCCTCCAAAGAAAATCAAGCACATATTGGAGTCTTCCCTAGTGGACTTGTGCAATTTCTCTGACTGAATCATTTAACCAAAGAAAACTTTCTTCCTTCCAATTAAGGACTCTCCTTAAAAGTATGCAGTGACTCGTTCAAAAAAGCACAGGAAGAAGAAACCAGAAGACATGGGTTTGATTTCTCTCCACACTGGGGAAATATTCCTGCCTTTCCCTGCCTTCCAGCCCCAAGGTGGCCACGTCTGGCGCTGCACTGAAAAAGATTTGTGGCTTATTGTCCTGACGGATGGCAGAGTAATGGAATAGCTCTGTGCTGTGTCCTGGAAGCCAGGCCGAGGAGGCATTGTGCCATTGATGGCTCACATTATAATGGAGAAATATTAGGGGGATATTTCAATAGCCACCCAGAGGAGACACAGTAGCTATAAGAATGCCACAGACGGCTTCCAAGGAGAGTAAAAAGGGACATAAAAACAGGGGGGGGGGGGCTGGAAGGGGTGGAAATGCTTCTAGGAGGAAAAAAGGTCCACTCAGAATGTATGTTAATGCACTGTTGTGTGCTACACTGGTTCTCCAGAGAAGGGTGGTGAAGTTCCCAGTATGTGAACTCCACAATTACAGCATTATCAATTTATATAGCACTGTAGACCTCACATGGGACTTCATGGTAGTTAAGTTACAGATATGGCCAGGTTAGCTTTCATCTGAATATAAACAACCATGTTCTGTTTAAAACACACTCAAGGAAAAACTGGGTGGATTTTTTTTAACCTAAAAACAGTGTCTGGTAAACTTATATTCAGTTTAAGACCTGTCAATAACATGATGTTAAAAAAAAAAAAAAAAAGACTAGGGCCTGGGGATGTGGCTCAAGCGGTAGCGCGCTCGCCTGGCATGCGTGCGGCCCGGGTTCAATCCTCAGCACTACATACAAACAAAAATGTTGTGTCTGTAGAGAACTAAAATAAATAAATATTAAAAAATTCTCTCTCTCTCTCTCTCTCTCTCTCATCTCTCTCTTTAAAAAAAAAAAAAAAAAGACTACCTAGCAATAGATCTAGCAGAGAAGTAGAATAATGAAGATTAATAATGGAGATTTAGTGAATAAGCAACCACATTTGCCTTAGAGAAGAGAGTAGGGAAATTAGAGGGGAAATCAGAGGCAAAAGCTGTGTTGAGTCCTTTGTATGAGGTCTGCATTAGAAATGGGCAAAAGTTCAAGCAGGTACTAGAGAGGGGGATGGGATCTATGACTACAGTCTGTGGCCAGAAAGGTCAGAATTAAACCAAGATAACCCACTGTAATAAATTTTGGCCCAGATACTTTACTCTCAGGGATTTATGCTAAGCAAATAATCACGGATAGATGCAAAGATTTTGCTACAAAGATGTTCATTGCAGCATTGTTTATAATAGGAAAATTTGCAATTAATCTGTCTTTTTCACCTAATGTTATATAGCAATAAATCTCCATGTCTACAGATATAGTGTGGACCCTCACCTTGAATGACTACACAGTCTTCCATTGGTGAATACATAATAATTAATTGAATAACTATATACACACACATACATGCATTGAAGATATTATATAAACCCTTTATTTTGTTCACTAAATTGAAAATAGCACACTAAGTAACACCATAAACATTGTGTAATTCACTTTTATTTCCTGCTTTCAGAATCTCTAGGAACACCCTCTCCAGCAACTTCAACAAAATCACTATGAATTTATTTACTTTATTACCAACTAAATGCTTACTCATAAATTTTTTAATTGCACATAGTTTGTCATTTAAATGACTTAATTTGTTGCCAAACTCTCTAATTTGTGTCCCTGAGTGACCAACATATCAGATACATGCTCAAGTTACTATGTTTCAGGCTGTAAAAGAAGCACAGAAGTAAAGTCACATAGAATATACTAGAATTATGTGGGAAATGTTAAGACAGTGGGCCACTTATCTATTGCTGCACAACAAATTACCTACTAACTTAATTGCTTAAAGCAACAAACAATTACATTTTGTAGTTTCTGAGCGTCAGAAACTAAGTCATGGCTCAGGTGGGTCTTCTGGCTGATTTCTTATGAAGGCACAATCAAGACATGGTCAGGTCTTCAGTCATCTTAAAATTCAACTGGAAGTTGATTCACTTTAAGTTCCTTCGAGTGGTTGTTGACAGGAGTCTGTCCTCCTGGGTTGCTGGACCAAGACCTCCCTTAGTCCTTGCTTGACATCTGAAGGGCAGCTCACATCATGGAGACTGGCTTCTCCAGACAAAGAAAATGAGAAGGCAAGAGAGTGAGTACAAACAAGACAGAAGAAGGCACAATCTCTTATAGCTAAGGTTTCCAAGCTAAGCAAATAAAAAAAAAAAAAAATTAAGACACCCAAGACTAAGAGGAAAATTCTTTGTACAAAAAAAAAAAAAAAACCAAGTACATTTTGAAAAGTATGAAGACCTTAAATCACAATTAACTTTGTTTCAAGGAAATAGAAAAATAAGAACAAACACAAAACTAGCAGAAGAAAAGGTCTGGCCTACATCTTAAATAATAAATATTGAAGCAGAAATAAATGGACTCGAGAAAATAAAAAAATAATAGAGGAAATCAACAAAATGAAGAATTGGTTCTTCAAAAAAAACCTACAAAATTAACAAACCTTTACCTGTATTAACCAAGAAAAAAGAGATGATTCAAATCAATTGAAAAAGAAAACATTTCAACCTACTTTATATTAATAAAAGGTATTAAAATATAGTACTACTAACAATTGTGTGCCAAAAAAAAAAAAACTTTAAAAACCTGGATGAAACTGACAAGCCCTAAAAATACACACTCATGACTGAATCATGAATAAATGAAAAGTCAGAACAGATAAATAACTAGTTAAAAACACTCAGCAATTATAATTAATGTAGATAAAACGTTCAACCAGATTCAACACTTTTCAAGGTAAAACATTTGACAAGTTAGAAATAGAAGGAAGTTATCTTGATAATAATGCTTTATATGAAAAGTCCCCAGCTAACATCACAATCAATGGTGAAAAGTTTTCATCAAAGGATAATGAATAGAACAAGTGCTAACCACAGCAATCAAGCAAGAAAAAGAAATAAAAAACAATCAAATTGAAAATGAAGAAGTAAAATTATCTCTGTTTGAAGATGACATATTCTTATATGTATAAATATCTAAAGATTTCATTTACAAAAACTATTAGAGTAAGCAAATGCAACAGACACACAACAATTAGTTAGGCTTCTTATGCTAACAATGAACAATCCAAAAAAGAAATTAAGAAAACAATTTCATTTGCAATAGCAATAAAGAATAAAATTCCTAGGAAGGAAATTGACCAAGAAGGTGAAAGACTTGTATACTTAAACACTGTGTACAAAACACTGATTAAAAAAATAGACAAAAACAAATGGAAAGATCTGTGTTTATGGAACAGAAGATAAAAACAGCCAGGTACTAGCAAAAAGACATGTAAATCAGGGGAAGAGACTCAAGATCCCAGAAATAATTTTTCCTATATGTCGTCAAATGATTTTGCAAAAGGGTGCCAAGACCATTCAATGAGAAAGAATCTTCTCCTTAATAAATAGTGCTAGAATTTGGGCTCTTACCTTATATTGTATAAAAACAATATCTCAAAATGGATCAAAGACCTACTCTTAAGACCTAAAACTATAAGGCTCACAAGAGAAAACAAATGGGAAATCTTCATGACATTGGACTGGGCAAGGATTTCTTGGACATGATACCAAGAGCATAGACAATAAAAGTAAAATTCAGCAAGTTGGACTACATCAAAATTTTAAAACTCTGTGCATCAAAGGATGCAATCAACATAAAGAAAAGAAAATCTATGATATCTAATAAGAGGTTAATAGACAGAATACATATAAAACTCCTAAATATAAAAGAAAATCTATGATATCTAATAAGAGGTTAATAGACAGAATACATATAAAACTCCTAAATCACAACAACAAGAGAAAAAAAAATTAAAATACACATAACCCAATTCAAAAATGGGCAAAGGAGAGCTAGAGATGCAGCTGAGTTGTAGATTGCCTACCTAGCATGCACAAGGGCCTGGGTTAGATCCTCACTACCACTAAGTAAATAAATAAGCAAAGGGTTTTAACAGACATTACTCCAAAAAAGAAATACACATGACCAACAAGCATATAAAAAGATGCTCATCACCTCTAATCTTTAAGGAAATGCAAGTTAAAACTACATGAGACCTCACATACATTAGTATGGCTACTAGCAAAAACAAACATCCAATAAACAGATCATGGCAAGTGTTTATAAGGATGTGGAGAAATAAGAATACTTGTGCACTTTGGGTGGGAATGTAAAATTTTGTGGTCACTACAGAAAACAGTATAAAGCTTCCCTAAAAATTAAAAATAGAATTACCAAGTGAACCAGAAATTTCACTCCTGATTGCATGTATAAAAAACTGAAAGTTGATCTAAAGAGCCATTTGCACACCCATGTTTGTAGCAACCCCAGTCATAATAACAAAGAGGTGGAAACGCACAACTGTTTATCAGTACATGAACGGATAAACAAAATGTGGTGTATTCAATAGTCAAACTACAGAACCAACTAGGCAGGTGTCCATCAATGGAAGAATGGATAAAGAAAATGTGGTATATATACACAATGGAGTTTTATTCAGTCAAAAAAAGAATGAAATTATGTCATTTGCAGGCAAATTATGGAACATGAAGACATTATGTTAAGTGAAATAAACCAAACTAAGAAGACAAAAGAGTTGTATGTTTTCTCTCATATGTGGAAGCTAGAGAGGAAAGAGGAAAAGAAAGATGTATGGGGGCATCTCATGAAAATCAAAGAGACATTAGTAGAGTAAATTGGGGGGAAGGGACCAGAAAGGGACCAGGGAGAGGAAGGAGGGAAGGGGTGGGGAAATACTGAAGAATTTTGTTGATCAAATTATACGGTTTTATCATGTGCACGTATGAATATGTAGCCACGAATCCCACCACTATGTATGATTATAATGCATGATTATAATGCACTGATAAAAATATGAAAAGAACAAAAATGTGGTATGCATACACACACACACACACAACATAAGCACACAAAATGAGATATTATTTAGTCTTAAAAAAGAAGGAAATCCTGAGACAAGCTACAGCATGGATGAACTTTGATGACATGGTGCTAAGTGAAATAAATAAGTCACACACACACACACATACTGTTTGATTTCACTTTTTTGAAGTATCTGGGGTAGGCAAGTTTATAGAGCTAGAAGGTAGAATTGGAATTGCCAGAGAAGCTAGAGGAAGGGGTAAATGGTGAATTGTTATTGAATGGGTATGGAGTTTTAATTCATCAAAATGAAAAAGCTTGAAGATTGTTAGCAAAATACCATGAATATACTTTTGTTACTGAACTGCACATTACAAATAACTAAGATGGCAAAATGTATATTTTTTACTACAATGAAAAATAAAAATTTTTAAAAACATGGGAGACTCAGTTAATTTGAATTTCAGATAATCAGTGAATAATTTTAGTGTATAAACATCTCATGCAATATTTGCAGATGACAGGCAATGCATGTTCCCCCTGCAATATTGGAGACATTTATACTAAAAAAAAAAATTATTTGCTATTGTCTGAAATTAAAATTTCAAGTGGACCTCCTATATTTTGGGTGGAAATCCTACTTAAAGTCTAATCTCAGAAGTAAAATTTCATCACTTTTATTGAAAACCCATTCATTAGAAGCAAGTCTCTAGGTCCAGCTTCACCCAAAGAGGAAATTACACAAGAACATGAAAACCAGGAGACAGGGATCACTGGGAACCACTACAGAAGCTGCTACCAAAAATAGAAAGAAACTAGTGAGTGAATATTTTTAATAGTGATAGTTCTGCTCCCACCAATACATTAGCTAGCCTACTGAGGGTCCGCCCCAGGTGAGATGAACACCCAATATGTAAACCACACCAGAATTCTTTTGCAATAATGAAATGGGTGTTGCTATAAATAACTACATTGGGGCCACAAGTTTAAATAGACTTCTTCCTGGCAAACCAAGATAAATGGTCATCCCATTTGAAGATCATATTTCTGGGTATCTTTCTCAGCCACTATTATATCTGCTAATATGCCAACATATTAACAGATATTTAATGGATACCTAGATGAAGTGGCAAAATGATTCCAAAACACACAAATGTACTTAAACCACTAGATGTGTGACCCTGAAATGTGTCTCCTTGTAGTCTAAATAAGGTAAATAAAAAAAAAAAACTCTCCTACTTTGTCCAATTTTATTTTTCACTTAAAAGCAAATCTGAAACAACAAAAGGATTTCACTCTAGGAATAAATCCAAAAGAAGGATGAGTTGAATTACATAACCAGTGGCTACAGAATTTTATCTCATCAACTCTAGTTTGGGAGGTGTTATAGGGAAGAGCTAGCTGGGTCCCTGACTTTTGGGCTCTAATCCTACTCTCAGTTTTGGTAAACACATAACTATAGGAGATAACAGGACCCCCGTAGATCTCAGCACATTCCTTTATAAATAATACTTGATGGTGGCAAAACGAGTAAAGAACTTAACACATTTATTTAACACATCAGCAAATATTTGAGCATTTACTATGTTGCAATATATAATTCCTAGAAAGTTAGAGTACAAAAATACTCTTGATAGAAATATATATCACCACACAATCTGGGAATACCAAAGAATCTTCAAGAAACTAAATTAGAATTCCTAAACTTACAGTAGTTTATCATTTTAAGTCAATCATAGCAGCAATTGAAAACCATAACCAATTTAAGACAATACTGATACTCCATGGATGAAAAAATTTGCTCCTTCCAAATTACAAGAATTTCAATTACTTACATAAGTTCTTTATATGGAAGAACTTTTAAATTTTGTACCCAGACGGGGAGGTAGAATAATGAGTTCAAGTTTTCAGTAAGCTAAAAACGTTGCCATTTATAGTTTATGAAAAACAAATTTTTGTAACCCTTCATAACTCATAGTTACTAATTAGTCCTCCATTATACATAAAAATGAAATTGTGTGTAATTTTGCCTCTGGTGCCTATAAAAATGGAAGAAAATATGGTTTTTAGGGATCAGTTTACAGCCAATTAGGAGAATCATTCCACCCTACCATAAAGACATGAATATAAATAATTCTCAGGCTTAAGTGAGAATGACAAATGGGCAGCTTGTGACATTAGAATTGTTGTACTAATTTTTTCTTGGTGTTGTAACAAATCACCAAAAACTTAGTGGCTTGAAAAAACACAAATGTATAATCTTAGAGTCTTGGAGATCAGAACTCTGACATGGTGTGCACCAGATTAAAATCAAGGTTACATTCCTCATTGAAGCTTAGAGGGATTTTGCTTTTCTACCCTTTTCGGCTGCTAGAGGCCACATGCACTCCTTGGATTGTGGCCTCTTCCTCTATCTGATAGTCAGTAATGCTAGTAGGATCCTTCCCGCAATGTAGCCCTCCACCTCTTCTGCCTCCCTCTTCCACATTTAAGGACCTGATTACATTGGGCCCAACAGGACAATCTGGGGTAATCTCCTTATTTTTGCAGCCTTCTGATTGACAACCCTAATACTATCACTATAATTCCCCTTTGTCATGAAGCATAGCATGTTCACAAATTCTGTGGATTAAGAACTGGACATCTCTGACGGGACATTATTCTGCCTGCCACAACTGGGTTTTCTAAATTAAAACATAAACCCAGTTGTGATAGGCAGAATAATGAGATACAATGAGATTGCATGTGAGGAATTGATTCCACTGGGGAAACATGTTAAGGATATGCTCATTCTTAGAACTTCACAAAAAGTTTTACAATAAAGCAGCCTGACCAACTAATTTGAAGGTGTAACCCATTTTTCTCTTAAAGCAGTTGTTGATAGAATGTTATGTTCTTGGACTTGTAGAGAACTTCTGAATTCTGGCCCCTGCTTACCACAAGATGGCTATATGACCCCCAAGCCGGTCCTGCAACCCTTCTGCTAAATGAAGGGAAAGTACAGCTTAGCTCTTACCTGATCCAGTACTCTGCATCCTAAAGGGTTCAAAAAGTTTCCTTCTGAACCGGAAATTTGCTTCAGCAAACACTGGTAGAATATTTCTCTAAAGACAGGAATCAAACTGTGTCCCAGTGAGGGACACAGGCATAGAAAGAAAATCTACAATATGCCTGGCAGGTGACCCAATAAAAGCAGATACAGAGGACAGAGCCAGCATGGAAAATGGGTGGTTTGATAGTGGTGGGGGTGTGTAAGGTGCATTCAGAGGATGGCACCAAATTCATTGTCAAATTCATATCAAAGATGGAAGGACCTAATGAAGAAAGTCCTTACTATAATTCAGAAACTGTACTGCAAAATGTGCTTTCTGTGGACTCTATTGGATCATTCCAGCTGAATGACTAGATTTAGATCTATAAGAAATTATCCTTCCCCATAAGTAATATCCATTGGAAAATTTCTGCCTTACATATCCTACAAGGGCACTGCTCCCTGTCATCACCCAAGCCCTGTTGGAGGCAGGTTGAAGGCCTCACCCTGTTCCAGGGGCAGCCTAGCCTTTCTTTGGCACCGAGGAAATAACAGATGTGACTTATTCAGGCTAAAAATTTTACACTAAATTATAGACCTTGCTTTGCATTTCTTAAGGGCTTTTACAAGTTTATTTCAACAAAGGTATATTATATTTTTTTCTCTGAGCCCTTTGTCAACAGCAGGACAAAGAGACCATGAGTGTTTCTAAATTATTGTTGCCTGGTACAAGACTAGAAGAGAAAGCCTGGCAAGTTAAATGTCTATGCATTTAGCACTTGAATATGGACATTTTTTTTTAACCAGTTTCATTTGGAGTTATGGGATCTTAATGGAAGGCCACCCAGGCTGAGGTGTCATTGCCATTGTTTCTAAGGACAATGGGACGAAATCAAAAGGGCAATAAGAAAATGTTTTCTTGCATAGAAAGCTTGGCAGAATAAAGAAACCCATGAGCATAACAATGGTAATACTTACCCACAGTTAGACCCCAAAAGAAGACCTCATGTGTCTCCATGGAGATGGGGATGAAAACAAAACACCAGGGAGCTCAGGAATAATTGCTGCTTTGTGCCAAGTATTGTGCTAAATGCTTCTTTTATTTATTTATTTTTCCAGGCAATTATTTGCAGTAAGTCAGAGTCCTGTAAATTGATCCCTAGCAAGGACATTACACAAGTCTATAATAAATGCAAATAGATTCAAACCACTTACGTTAACACTTTTAATGTAGCCCTGTAGACCCCTGCTTTGCCCTCTCTCCAGGCTCTCTAGGACACTGAAAGTATTTCATCTGAGCTCACAGCCATCCTCCTTCAACTCTGGGCATTCCATGGGGAGGGGCTTATGAAAACCCAGATGATGTTGCACCTCACTTCAGCCCCCTTTACTCCTCCCGGAAGAAAACTGATGTCCCTGCCAACCTCCTCACTTCTGGATCTTCCAAAGTTATCAGTTCTTAAAATGCTAAACTCCTCCACCATGCTGAGGTCCACACGGAAGTATGGAGATGGAATTTCATCTACTCTGTGTCTCACTTTAACTCTGGAGTACCACAAGTGACCTTGAAGGCCACTCTAAAAACCTCTCCTGTACCTTCTAGTTACCAACATTTCCAGATTCAACAAGCCCTAAGGTGGAGCTTAAATCTCATCATCTGATGCAGATTCTGGGTGAGTTCCCTTTTTCCTCCGGCACTCAAACATCTGCAAAAATCTTTGCTCTCCTTTTCATTGGGACAAATTTCATCATGCAAAACAGGATAGGCCAAGGACTTCATCAGATACATGAAGCTAGAACTTGGATTCCAAATTTTGCTCAAGGAAGACTCCACCTACAAACAAATGAAGTAACTGAACTTCAGAAAGGTTAATAGGTTGATCTAGTTGTTAAAAGTTGAAGCTGGAATGGAACCCCAAGTCTGCCTAATTCCAAGTTATACCATCTCCAGACCTCACTAAATCCAGCATATGTGGCATCCCTGCAAGAAGAGCCTTCAGTTTTATCAAAGTGCCAGACTTCTTATTTTAGCTCTGATGGTCAGGGTGCATCTGTTTCATTTCAGGGTTTAATTTAGGCTCTCCATTTAAGATTTGAAGGTTCGAAGTCCAAATACTCCAGGATCAGTTCTTACTGATGCCTTGCTTACATGCCACCAATTAAGTGGAGCCATCTGGAGAGTCAGTATGCTGCACACCCACCACCTTAGGGGGCTTTCCACCTTCTGCGCTAGTTGTTACGTGGATACTCTAAAATGTTAGAATTCACATCATCATAGACCAGAAGCCCAAACCCTCGTTGCCTATAAATTTTGACATCTTCTGGAGCTTGTCTGCAGAGCGTAGCAGGGTATCTATTACTCATACGGGGAAGACATGACGTTATCTCCCAGTTAGCAGCACAGGCTGCAACCATCGGCTAATTTGGGCCATATCTTCTGAGAATGTTGCTAGCACACCCATAGTGATACATCAGAAGTTGAGAGTTCAATTTAGGAAAGGAAGTTGTTCTGGGGGTGGATTATTTATCATAAATGTAAGCCTTGTTGGAAACATGTAGACTTTCAAAGTATTCTTAAGGCATCCCGTTGCCTATTTCTTGCTGAAAATTTTTCAAAAGAAAAAAAAGGACATTTTTCAAGGTTTTATGGGCTAGTTTGCCTTTGTCCTCCCAACCCCCAGAAACTGCACTCATTAAAAATGGGATCCTTAATCCATTAATGCTGAGAAATGTTTTTCTCCAATCCAAATCAGGGCTGATGTAAGAACAAAACTAGGTAAAGACTAACTCTAAGACACAAAGGAGCCAGACCTTAGGAATTTAGACCATGCCTTGGTCAACATGTCAGAAAGCTCTTCCATATTAAAAATGTCATCAAATAAGCAAAGAAGAAAAATTTAAAAGTGTGAACATAATCACTTTGCAGCTACTAATGAAATAATTGATTAAGGTAGAGATTATCAATTCTAAAAGCCTTAGATGAAAGGTTGATAGAAAACTGGGTATTTCCATGATGACAAAGTATAGCCCACAGCCAAGTCCTGGTCACAAGGGAAGAGGTAACATTTCAGGGCTGGGGTCAAGCTGCCACCATCTTACCTACCTCCCGAAGTGATTAAATATGAAGGACATAGCATCAACCATGGAGTATCTTGTCAAATGTTTGCCCTGGGTCAAAGCATTTATGTCTAATTTTCAGTTCATGTAGGAATTAGAGAAAAACAAGAAACCTAACACCATGGGGAAGCACTCAGGCAGTTCTGAAAAAGGAAGCTCCTATAAGACAAGTAACCCCAGCTTCTCCAAATTCCTTCGACAAGTCAATGTCATGAAAAAAATAAGAGACATAAAAGTCAAAATGTGGTGTTGATTGGATTCTGGTTTAAACAAGTGAGCTGTAACATTTTGGTGGGGGATATGAGGAATTTCTGCATGAATTTGTTATTTGATGTTTGGAAGAAGAGATTATTAATTATGTAAGGTATGAAATTTGTATGACTTCTTTGTGGGAAAATGGCCTTTACTTTTTAGAGATATATTCTAAAGCATTTATGGGTGAGATGTTGTATCTATGATTTGCTTTAAGTTTAATCACACACACACACAAAAGTACATACAATCAATATGGCAGACAACAGATGTTATATCTGCACTATTGGCATGTGAGGGTCCACCACACCAGGTAATATTCCCTGTAGTGTTTAACATTTGTGATTATCATTCTTTAAAGCATAAGTAGTCAGCAGGCTCTGGGCTGTGGAGGGCAGGGAGTGTGGAGTTTCCAAGAAGATCCTCTCCCTGACCCCCAACTGCTTTGAAAGTTCAACAGTGCCATCAGGGTATCCTGGAATAGCACCGTGGGAAGGACTTCCGAGGCCAAGTCTATCTTCCCCTTATTTTACAGAGGAGACATGGTACTCTAGAGAAACAATGTGACTTTCCCCAAGTCACACAGGTAGGTGATGTGGGAACAGAAATCAACTCCATCCCTCTGCCCCCGGGCACTCTGCAGCTCTGCAACTTCCAAGCTTTTGACCAAAAGAAAAGTGGAGTCCGATCTGTGGAAGCTTCTGTTGTTCTCAGGAATCCAAGCTCAGTGGCCTGAAGTGTGTTCCCCACATCACTTTACACTGGCTGGTTCAAGGCAAGGCAGGGGTGCCAGCACCTCCAAGACAGTGGGTGTCAGCACAACAGGGAGCACAGCCCAGAGTGCCCTTGGGTGGGGAAGAGAAATCCCCAACCCCCCCGCCCCTGGGCTGCTTCTTCCTAATGAGAGGGTGAAAAGAGAGAGGCATTGGGGGTCAATCAGGGCATTGGGTCCCCATTCTGCCATTATAAACTGAAGCCACTTATCTGATAGCCAGCTTCTTTATCCATAAAATGAAAATACTAATATCAGAGGGAGTTCCAAGAGATGGCACACAGACCTAGAAGACGCTTTAAACTTCCATTTCTACCCCTCTGCCTTTCCCCAGATGATAATGATCACCTCACAATGGAAAAACTCAGACCACTGCATTATCTAGCAGAGGACTTTTTAATAATTTCTGCTCTCCTGCCCTAAGAATTTGTGCAGATTTTCTCACATTTTCTTTGCCTAGAGAAACATTTGGTTATCAAAATATGTACCTCATATTATTAGCTCAGGAAACCAAAAAGGAGAAAAAAAAAGATCTTCATTCTGTTGCTGCAATAAAGGTTTCCTTCTCTGGCGATAATCAGCTCTGCATAATTAAAATCGCTCAGACTGCTGAACTAATTTTCAGACTGGAGGTTTCGTCCTGTAGCAACACTTACAAGCAAAGTTTCTACTGTGAATGAATTTAATCGTGAGTCTAATTACAATTTTAATGAATATCTCCAAGCCCTGCATGTAAACTTGCACTCCAAGGCTCTGCTCTCTGCTAGGGTGTTTTAAGATCTTTTCATTTTTAATATAAAGGAATGTGTTTGGCAAAACGATTGTGTAGAGAAGAAATATTCTTTCCAGTTCAGTTTGGTTTGGTTTTGATGATCAAATGAGAAAATGTTAAAATGTTCCTATTTTAAAGAGCCTTTTCAGTTCGGATATTTCACCTTTAGTTTTTCAGTATCCTCTTCCCAACGGATGCTGAACACCTTGCCAGGCTTGCGATTCCATCTGCAATTTAGCAAATTAATCTGGTTTCATGAATATCCCAAAATCTATCCTGGAAATTCAACAACATCATATAAAAGAGGAAATGTGAAAGATCCCTTCATTTAAAAAATTTATTTAAGAAAAAACAAATGCAAAATTAAAAACAGCCAAATTAAGCCACTCAAGTAATCAAAGATATCTAAGAAAACAAACAAACAAACAAAACCTTATTTGATTAAGGCTAGCATTTTTTATAATAAGGGAAAACTGGAAACTATCTAATATCCAATGATAGACAATGGGAGATATGAAATTGTCATGTGTTTGAACACTAGGGACAAGTTTTTCTCTCTTTTAACATCTATTTTATTATACAAATAATATATGTTCATTCAAGATTAAATCAGCAAATATAAATATTTCTTAAAAATGGATCTACTTGTGAGCTCATAATCTAAGATTGAATATTGTTAAAATGGATGCATCCTCTTCCATATTTGCATGCTTGTGTATATATATACATATACACACACACATGTAATGCACACATACACACATACATGCAAAATACACACACATAATACACACTATATATATTTACATGCCTAAAAACTTCTATATATCTTCTATACAAAAATGGTTTCATATTGCACCTCCTGCTCTGTAACCTGCTTTTGTCATTTAGTAGCATATTGTGAACACTTTTCCTTGTCAAAAATTACATTTTTGCAACATCACAATAGACTGCAAGGGCAGAAAGACCAGCCCCCTAGGCTTATCAACAGGTCAGCTGGCTCTTCCCTGTTTTTCACTCCTCTTGGCCAGATGGTGAGAAGCCCTATCCATTCTGCTTATAGCTGTTCTTCCCAGAAGCCCCGTCCATTTCCTCCTCCCCAAGGCTGCACATAATGCCCCTCCTCTGTGTTGCATAGAATTAGGGACTGACAACTGGTAGAATCTTGTCTAGTTGGTTGCAGGCCCTTGAACTTCTGAGACAACTAGCCCATGACCCTGGAGGGAGAAAGGAAACAGGGACTATGAGGAAGGAAGAAGGAAACGGACATTCAGAAGCTAGTGCCAGCTTTGGCACATACATTTTACACCCGTTTTCATTTCATTCTCAGAGTGATTCCTGGAGGCTGGTGTGAGCAGCTCTGTTTATATGGACGTGAAAAGCAAGAGTAAAGGCCACAGGGTCAGGGATGATCCCAAGTCACCTTTAAAACCACAGAAATGGAAAGGCTGAGGCAACCTGCCTGAGAGCATGAGCCTGGCCACACTGACCTCCAGCCCTGGACTCCTCACCCCAGAACCACAGCCTCTGGATCCTTGTCACGGTCTCAGCATGGATTCCTGGGCACTTCTCCCTTTTGACATTACTAGCTCCAAACTGACCAGGAGTGCATCAACAGACTTTTACTCACATGCCTGTACCAAAGCTATTAGAGAAGGGGAAAGAATCTGGGGGCGGGGGGAGGGGGGCAGGGAGGAGGGTATTCCAGAAAGCCAGGACTTTTAAGTCCCATCGATATTTTCTGCACTTTGGACATACCGAAATCCTGCTCATTAATATCTTTGTATAGCTCATTATGTGCTGTTGAGAGAAATGATCTTTTCCAAATCCTCCCACTCCTTCCTCTTAATGTTTATTTCAACCCCAATGTCCCGCACCACTTCCCAGCACAGCCATTTGTGAGGGATTATTCTAGAACATAATTAAGGAATGCAGACCACCCTAAACCATGGGAAGGGCATGGGGCATTCCACCCTGGGGCAATCTGTTCTTCTAGGACCTAAAAATGCACAAGATGAAGAGGAGCTGAGGATTGAAGCCCAGGTCTACCCAACTTCACCACATAGCTCCGGAAAGAAGGCATTTCCATCTTGGACTTAAAATCATGGGAATGGAAACACACACAATAGAGAAGAAAACACGCACTTTCAAAAAGGAAATTATATTTCATCGGATCCGTTTGCTGTTCTCCCAAAACCATAAATTCTAAGAAGATGCTAGCAAGTTGTTTCTGGATGAAATTTTGAGTCCTTTAAGGATGGAAATTGTAAAATTGGAAGAGGAATACAGTTAACCTTTTTAAATCTAGGAAGGTAGAGGAGAGCAAAGAATGCTGGGGAGAAAAAAAAAAAAAAAAAACCTCACGATTGGACCCCTGCCAGCAGGGCAGAAAACCCAGGTGGGCTTAAAAAACATATTAAGACAATAGCACTAAACATGAGTAGATTTGTAAATTCCCCCTTAATTAGCTGGTCTATATACACTGACATTTAATGTACAAAGACAATAGAAAGTCTCCTCTTTGTTTCAGCTCTGGCTACAATGCTACAATGATACAAAGAGCCAAGAGGCGCCACAGAGACATGGAACAGAGACCAATGCGTTGGGGGGGGGGGTACAGGTGGCATCGATCTTTGCTCATCTGAAGAAACTGCATAATGAACTCACTTAGATCATGGCCATGTTTTTTTAAGTCTTATAGCAGGAGAGTTCCTACACATACCTTTTATTTGAAGGATCTTTTTTCTTTTCTTTTTCCCCTAGTCTTTTAATACAGGTTGAATCATGTTACGAGGAAAATTCCACCCAAATGTAAGACAGCACTTGCCAATAACCAGCATCAATCTAAGATCCAGATCCAGAAAATTTAGACAACTTAAAATGCAGTCAGGGTAATGCTTCAAAAGTGATAATGAGATTCCTCAAAGTTGGACCCGTTTCCCAGCTCTTAGGGACAGCTGCTGTACCAGGTGGTGTGATGTGAGATCCCACGGGAGCCCATAATGCTGTGCACATGAAAACAGTGGTCAGAAAGAACCAGGCTTGGTGTCAAGAGAACTGGGGGGAGTCCCATTTCTGCATTATGAACTGAGTGACCTTGAGTTATGTTGTTATTATTATTATTAAGTGAACATTATTATTTTTAACTGTTACTATCCTGAGAAAATTCTTAAAGATTCCGGGAACATTGACAGTGATTTTTAGCCCATGCTAGGCAATCTGAAATTTACACTAGAAAAATATTTTGAAATTGTAAAAAATCATGCCATTTACCTTTGTGGTGTACATCTCAGTGGAGGACCCATTGTTTATTGAGTGTTTACCATGTGCTTGATCCTGGGCTCAGGGTTTTACATGCATGAACTTCATTTTAATCTAGTGGGGAGCTTCCTGCCCCTCTCTTCTGAAGGGAGAACTCAGATTCAGGGTGATGAATTGCGTATCTAAGGTCTCACTCCTTGCAAATGTCCATTTGAAGTGAAAGAACAAGGGTCCAACCCTGGAGGGGTGAATCCAGAAACTAACCCACTTCATTAACAGTAAGTTCTAGCAGAAACTTACACAAAGCAGCAGAAGACCTTAAGGACAGTAGGAGCCCTCTTAGGCACATCATCAAGACCACCATTAGCATGTAAATGGAAAGTACTTACAGCAGAGAATCATAAAAATAATGTATATAAACTTAAAGTATTTGACTTTAATTTAAAACATAAATATTCATTCATTTCATAGATCCAATATTTGAAGGTTGTTCCGAAGCAAACTTTTGAAGCATATACATTTTCATGTGTCATCGCATAGATGGCTACTGATTCAATTAAACACAACCCTTCCTGGGTCAGCCTTGGCTTCTGAAATGAGATTCGGGCTCTAGACTCAATAGCATGCATTCCCTTCCCTCCACCACCTACTTTATTTTTTGATTTATCTGTTTCTGTCATGGCCAGAATGATTTCTTCCCTGACCCTCAGTCTAGATTGCAATAAACAGGAATCATTAGTTCATTCTTATCTATCATCTTTCTGTAAATCACTAGAAACTTCCATTTGTCTGGAATCAGTTACTAAACCATGTACTTAATTATTGTCTTGTAGCTCAGATTTTTTCCAGTGTTGTCAACCTCAGGCAACATTTTCTTTTTTCTAAGACTTGGTAAATGTCAAACTGGGAATTTCACTCCCCACTAAATGCTACAGGAAAAAGAAAAAAAAAAACTGTCATGCTAATGATTACATGGAACACTTCTATGTCCTTGTCTCCTATTTTTCCTAAGATAAATCTCCAAAATTATTTTTAAAAACATTTTATAGCCTCTTGATCCATAACTTGGAACAAAGAAGTTGCATTCTGTTACCAAAACCTGGCATGTATTTAAATCACTTTCTTACATTATTCATAACTGAAACCTGAAGAAGCATTATTTTAGACCAAAAGCTCTCAGTTTTCGCCAGCAATCAAGGCAAGAGAAATTTTACCCCAGAGATAGAAATTTTATATCACATGTACACACGTGCCACATGCATGCATGCAGAGATACCTTTATGACACACAAGGCATGTGATTTTTCTATTCTGTTTTATTCCATTTCACATGATTTCTAAAAATTCTTTTTTCCAACTGAGGAAATTTGTTCCCAGGCCCATCAAGAGTCAAACCCTGCAATTTGAAAAACATTGATAAAGGAAGCACAGGCTTGGCAGATGTCTATTTTCTCCGAGTGTGTCTTCACAGAATGTGTAGATTCATGGGGAAAAAATCAATTTATAGAATAACTCAGAGTCTGTCCATGCTGATTTTTGTGAAGAGTACTTATCTTGAAAAACAAACAATTTATATCTCTTAAATCTTAAAAAAAAAAAATTCTTTTTTCCAATAATAAAAACTCAAAATTTGGAATTCCAACTGCATTGCTATAGGCAGCTGCTGTGAATCTTTGCTTGGATTTTGGGTATGCTGATAGCTCTTGCTTTACCTTTTGCACCATGCTATTCTGGAAAATGTCTTCCAATTTAGACCTGTCTCTGATATATTAGAGAGCTTTTCCCTAATCAAATTTTCTCTATTGATAAATGACTTTTAACTCCTCTGTACATTTTTAAGCAGCAGATTGATCAGTAATTTCTGCTCTCCAAGGCCCGATACTTGGGTACCATGGATTTTTCCTACATTCAAGCCATCCATCAACTGCTGCAAAGCTTTTAGAGCTGCCAATCACTTGGTGCACATTCAAGGTCTTTTCTGTAGCTATTGGTGCACCGATTGACATTCTGTGTATTCTTTCTTGCATAAACCACTTCAATAATATATCAACTCTGATCATTAGTTTGGGTTTCTTTAAAGTAGAACAAGAATTTAAAGACCCTTGCAAAGACATGATTACAGAACACTTCAAGATCATTTATGTTTCTCCCCCAAACTCTTAAAATCATCTTTGCACACCAAACTGGACTGTAGTGCTTTTTTCAAGTAACATTGCTTCCTATCTAAACTATTCAACTAAATCTTCATAGAACAACCCCCTTTATCTTCACATCCATGATTTGTCAGTTGATATAACATTGAATTACGTTATATCTTTATAATAACAAGTGGAAATCATGTTCTCAAAATTAGGGGTGGGGATGTAATTGAGTCCAGATAAGCACACACCTCACGTAGAAACCATGGAGCTGTGCAAGGCTGGCTACGAGTGCTGAATGTGGTTTACACAAGAAATGGAGCCCGGTGGACAGCCTGGGAGTTGGTGAAGGGGAGATGGCTGAGAGACTCTGCCGTCCCAGGCTATTGTAGGAGCAGCCCAGGATGCAAGGAAAAGGGGTAAAGGAGGTATAGAGAGATTCCAAGCAGCAGGAGGTAAAGCGACTTCCCCAACTTCACAGTGCACAACAAGGAGGTGCAGTTGGCAGCTCAGGAGCAGGTTTACTCCCTGGAAAGTTTGCCAGGAGAAATTGCATCTCAATGCAACCCAAAAAGGGGCAAAGGAGTTGGAATTTATGGACCTCGCTGTCCCCTCCATCTCCTGATTCCTATTGGTGAAGCTTAAAAGAGAAGGTAATATAGTTTGGATGTTTACTGTTCCCCAAAGTGTTAAGATCTTGGTCCCTGAGGTGGCACTCTTGGGAGGTGGTGGGGCCTTCAGGAGGATGGCCTCAGTGAAGGGCTTTATGTAGCTGGGACATACCCTTGAAAGGAACTGTGGGACCCAGCCTCTTCTGCACTCTGTTTGCTTTCTGGCTGTGAGCTGAGCAGTTTACTCTATCACATGCTCCCCATCATTGCCACCTGGCACACAAGCCAGAGGCCCTTGCAAAAGGTCCAAATGGCTTTGCACAGAAACCTCCGAAACTAGGGGCCAGAATAACCTTTTCTCTTTAAACTTGTTTACCTCAGGCATTTTATTATAGTAAAGGAAAGCTAATGAACACAGAAAGCATTGGGTTTTAAAGGCCAGAGATGGGGAGTAGGGACATCTGTATTCCCATGTTCTTTGCAGCATTACTCACAATAGCCAAGATGTGTAAGCAAACCAAATGTCCATCAATGATAGGTGGTTAAATAAAATGAAACTTTTTTTTTTATTGGTTGTTCAAAACATAGCAAAGCTCATGATATATCATCTTTCATACATTTGACTCAATTGGGTTAAGAACTCCCATTTTTACCCCAAATACAAATTGCAGAATCACATCGGTTACACACTCACATTTTTACATAGTGGCATATTAGTGACTGTTGTATTCTGCTACCTTTCCTATCCCCTACTATCCCCCCTCTCCTCCCCTCCCATCTTCCCTCTCTACCTCATCTGCTGTTGTTCAATTCTCTCCCTTGTTTCCCCCCCCCCCAGTAAAATGAAATTTATGCATAATAGAATACTATCTAGCCTTAAAAGAGAAGGAAATCCTACAGTGCAACAATATGGATGAAGCCTGACGGACATTTTGCTAAGCCAAACACAGAAGGCCAAATACTGCAGAATTCCACCCATACAGATGTGTAAAATAGTCAAACTCATAGAAGAAGATTACAGAATGATGATTCCAAGACCCAGGAGGAAGGGGAAATGGGAAATTATAGCTCAATGAGTATAAAGCTTCAGTTATGCTAGATGAATGTTTGTTAAATGTTGCCGTACAACTTAGTACCTGTATCAGTCCATTGGCTACCCCTGATAACAGTACCACAAATAGCAGCACTTATCTCTTTAAACTGAAGCGTTGGAGAAACAATATTCACTTACAAGTGATCTTTTTAATATTGAAATTATTTTGATCCCAATAAAACCTCTGAATTGAAATTCAGTTCAATCAAATGCTGGATGTAGGAGAACATCATAAAAAAAAAAAACTGGATAAGTTAAAAAGAAAAAACAATATTTTTGCTCATGGTTCTGGCCCAAGGCTGAGGGATTGCATCTGGTGATGGCCTTCTTGTTGGAGGACACAGCACAGGGCCTCAAATGGCCACTGACAGGGAGCACACATGTGCTCTGGTCTCTGTCCCCCTTCTCATAAACCTCCAGTACTCAAATATAGGGGTGCTGCTCTCATGACTTTACCTAGTCCCGATCACTTGCCAAACCCTGACTCACTTCAGATACTACAGTGGGAGGAAGTTTTCAGAGGGGGAAAACTACATTCAGATTATACCAGTACCTACAGCTAACATTATGATAGTTTGCATTTTACTGTCTACTAAGGGGACAGAGTTGGTGTTAAGTGTTCTTGTCACAAGGAAACAAATAAAACAATACACATTCCAAAGAACACAAGAAAATTCCCGGAGGAGATGCATATGCTTAGTACCTCTGTGTGAAGATGGTTTATGCCTGCGTCCAAACACATCAAAACATGCACATTACACAGATGCAGTATTTATGTATCAATTACACTTTGATGAGGCTTTGGAAAAGATCCAATGGGAGGAAACAGGGTGGCTTTTTCAGCAGAGTGCAAACAGTCACTTGTAGCTTGCATGTGAGGGCACAGGAGGCTGTGATAGGGAGAAAGCTCAGAGCTGTGATCATGGCGACGCCACCACACAGCGACATGCAGGGAACTCACAGTCAACTGAATCCCCCCACGTCATCTTTCACACACTCCCAGGGCTGATCAGCACCCGGTAGGCTTCATGCCCAATGGAGATTCTCTCCTGGTGAAAGAGGAGCTTAGGGAAAAGATGGAATCCACACAAAGCTTAGAGAAAATAAAACTGCTCACTTCTCCCAAATAATGCAGCCTACATAATTCACAGAATTCATGTTGACAGAATTCACAGAGTTTAGGGAAAGCAAGAACCGCTACCCACGTGATTTCTTCCAGACATTTCAAAGCTTGCGATTTCTCTGCCATTGGTAACCTACCATGGAGAATTCATTTCATGCCTGTCTACTCTGGTAAAACCTTGGAATGAATTGAATTGTTACAAAAAGGTGAAAATTAGGAATGCCAAGAGTCATTTGATGCAGCTAATTAAGAGTCGTCATCTCCGCCGTTTCGCACACATTTCTGACTTTCTTTACCTGTAAACTTAGTTTCTGAAGTTGTATCTGATAAAAGCATTGTGAGAAACACCTTTGCCTGTTGCCAAGGAGAAGGTCTTATCTCTTTACACTGAAGCACTGTAGAGAAATTATTCACTTACAAGTGATCTTTTTAATGTTGGAATTATTTTGATCCCAATAACAACCTCTGAGCTAAAATTTAGTTCAATTATATGCTGAGTGTAGGGGATTGGAAAAGAAAAGACACGGCCCTGTCCCCTCCCCCACCCCACCCCCAGTGACTTGCAGGACATTTTTTCTGGTTAAAATCCAGCTCCTTCCCTGGGCTGGCAATGCCCCAGCTCTCTGGCCTCCCTCCCATGGCTGCTCCCATCCCTCCCCTCACCAGCATGGCCGCCTCCCTTTCTCCTGAACACATCACACTTGCTTCCACTGCAGAGCCTCTCTATTTCACTGTCCTCAGTGCCTGGGATGTTCTTGTTCCCCCAACTCTTTACATACCCTGGCTCCTCCTTGACGTCGATATAGAGTCACCTTCCTCACAAATCTTCCCTGAGATCTGTGTAAGTCAGGGAGGATGTTTTCAGGCACCAGCAACAAAGACGCAGCCAGGGATAACTAGAACACAGCCTTGGTAGCTCCTGCAACACACATCACGGAGTCATGGATCATTCAGCCGCATTAGGGCTTCGTCCAAGGTCCAGGCCTTTGCCAGATCTCCACTCTGCCCTCTTTGGTAGAACAGCAACACTCCTGCGTGGTCACAGGTTGCCGGCTCTTCCAGACCTCCTGTGGATGCCATGCTCATCCATGAAGAAGGGAGGTGTTTCCTTTCCTGCATCTCTTCCAAGAGCGAGAAAAGCATTTACTAGAGGTTCCCCAATTGGCAACGTCTCTGATCTCACTGGCCAGGGCCTGATGGACCTAAATTAATCGCTGACAGGAAGGGAGGGGACCAGAGTGATGGATGTTGGGAAACACTCTTGGGAAGGGTCACATTCCCCAAGACATCCAAGGGGTGAGCATCCAAAGAAAACCTCTGCTGTGCCAGATAACACAAGGAGGAGGCCAAGGTCAGGCCAGGAATGGGTATTAAAGGGAGAGACCAAATCGACCACGCCAGCAGCCCGTCAGAGATTGCCCCAGTCACTCTCGGCCATAATGAGTAGTTTAATCACTGCCCAGGACTCAGTTGAGCTTCCTATTTCTCTTCTTCATCTCATTCATTTACTGTCTGATGCTCCCACGCAAAGGTAAATTCCAGATGGCAACAGCCTATCTGCTCCATGATCAGGATGCCTTCCAACACTTCATGGGGCCAGGCACATCATCACACAGCAAATATTTTTTTAGTGACTGACTCCTGGAATGCGCCCACACGTATGCCCATTGTGAAGCCACACCCTTTGTGGTATCCTGATGTTGAACGTGAAAAGCAGGAAAATCCGCCAAGACTAAACTATTACATCCCTGACCATCACCTTGGAAGATGGGCACAGAGCTCATGAATGTATGGCTCACGATTTCTGTAAAAACTTCACAGAGAATTCATAAAAGCAATCTTCTCCCCAAATTATCCTTTTCTCCAGTGTTTCCTATTTTACAATAACAGTGTTCCCCACCTGGAACCCCAAGACAGAACCTCAAGTGCCTTCTCCACCCCTTCATCTCTCTGATTTACCCCCACATCCAGCAGCCAAGTCCCACAGAGCTCAAAAATCCATCCTTTCCTCTCAATTTTTACTGTTACCACTTTAGTTAGGTTGTGTTAAATAAGCTCTAATATCCTTGTCAACTACAATTTTCTATGAAACTTTGACTCATATTTCCTTATATTCCAGGACCCTGTATTAAAACACTGCTATCAGAAAAGGATCAAGCTCATTATTATTCGGTATTACCATTGCATCAAGAACATTTCTGCTTTTTTTCCTTCCTCGGTAAGGTTACGTTTGAGAGGAAAGGGAGGGAGAAAAGGCAGTTTAAGCTATTACTTTAAATGGCCATTTCTTAACAGTGGAAGAAAGGCTAACACATAACTCAAGGTTTTTAGCTTGGTACTCAGCCAATTGTACAGAGTCCAATCTTGTAAAATTCCATCGATATATGAAATAAATGAAACAAAGATAGTCCAACATCTTTTATGATTCTGGGATGTTAGCCATGGAGAACTTTTTGCTTTCAAACACATATCATAATTGTTGAGATGACTTTAAATAAAATTTATAGACAACATGTGAAGCCTCCCTTTGTCCCCCAATCAAAGACATTCCTCTCTCCTCTGAATTCCCGCAGCCCTTTGGATGGCAGATTCGTTCTCATCCTCTCTGACATGTGTTAAGTCACTCCTGACCCTACTGGATCTTCCCTGCTCACCTGTGAGCGCCCTGAAGGAAGAGCCTAAGTGTATCTTGGAGTCTTAACTCACGGGGGTCACCTATACGAAGCCATCATTCACTCCCCAAATCCCGCCTTTCAACATGCTCTGTTGGATTCCTCTCTTCCATCCCTCGATGACTCTTTGCAGAACACATAGTTTCACCATGACTTTCAGATATTAAAAGCCCTTCCTATTTTAAACTTCAATTTCATCTCAGATAAAGTCAGCCTCCTCTGTCTCGTGGACTGGACACAGGATTGGAGAAGACGTCAGTGGGAGGGTGTTTAGTCTGATTTTTCTCTTCCTTAGCTGAGAACAGGAGGGAAGGGGGACCAGGAAATGACAAAGGTCTCCCAACTCAAGCAGATGCCGTCAAGTCCTCTCTATATAAGCTGCTTTGGACCACTGACGTCTCCATTTATAAAGTGGGCATTGAAATGCAGACCCTCCTGAGAGTCTCTCTTCAGAGCCCAGAGCTCAAGGAGTCTTTCCCTTCCATGGGAAACCCCCACTGAGCCCTCTTCCTCCTGCCCCACTCCTACTGAGATTGCAGCTTCTCTGACCCTTACACAGGCCCAGGTGACCCTGTGACAGCTTCTTAACCTCCAGGAAAATCACAGATTCTAGCCAATGATGAGAGTGCTGATTGCCCAGCTGCCAGCCTTTCCAAAGCTTTGCCAGCTCACTGCCAGCCCAGATTTCTTCTCAAGAGGCAGATGCACCTCCTGAGTCCAGGTATAACTGAAGACTCAGACAAGCCTCACCCTTCCTGAGGCTGGCCTCAATCTTACAAGGGATTTTCCGGTTGTCCCTTTTGCTTGACTCTAAGAGAAGAAGAATGCGGTAATGACTTCCCTCCTGAACACTCCCCTCGGCACAGCCACCCCAAGGGCTCTCTCCTTGCCTTTTTTCTGACCCTCTCCTTTACACACCAGGGGAAGGAGCAAGGACTGGGGTGAGGATTTCTCTTGCCCCTTTTGGGAAACATTAGCAGCCTTGTTTTAGATGAGGGGAAATCACTGCTTCTTTGCCCTCTATTCAGGACTCGAGTTGCCTATTCTGCAGCCAGAGATAAATTACCATAAACACAGAGCTTGACCTACACTCCTCCTCTCACAGGCCCCACAGTTTGGGAGCCCAGGACTGGTCCTCTACTGCAGGTCTTTTAGGGCTGCAGGCGTGAGGTGTCACTGGACACCTATTGGAGACTTGACTGGTGTCTTGATAGCTTTTTTGTTGCTGTGATCAAAAGCCTTTTGAAGAACCAGATAAAGGAAGAAAAGTTTATCTTGGCTCATGGTTTCAGAGCTTCAGTCCACGGTCAACCGACTCCATAGCTCTGGGACGGAGGTAAGGCAGAACCTCATGGTGGAAGGGCATGGTAGAGGAAAGATCCTCAAGATATGGCAACAAGGAAGCAAGACAGAACTCCACTCACTAGAGGCAAAATATAAGCACCAAAGGCACAGCCCAGTGACCTTCCAGCCACACCCCACCCACCTACAGTTACCACCCAGCTAACCCATATCAGTGGATTAATCCACTGATTAGGTTACATCTCTCATAATCTAATCATTTCACCTCTGAAAATTCTGTGCATCATCTTACACATGGGTCTTTGGTGGACACCTCATGTCCACACCACAACAACAGGGAAGAATCTGCTTCTGAGACCACTCAGGCTGTGGGCAGCATTCACTTCCTTGCAGGTGTCTAAGGCCCACGCTTCATACTTTCTGTCCGCTCTTAGATCCTAGAGTGACCCCCAGATCCCTGCCACATGGCTCTTGCCACTGGCCTTCCTTCAAATTTGCAGATTACTTTTGGAAAGCCAGTGGAGTATCTGTCACTCCTCTCTGTTAAGGTAAAGTCTTGTAGAATGCAACACAATAATGGGATTGACTAACACATCTACTTCGCCATATTCTTTTAGCAACAAGCAAATCACAGGTTACCTGTACACTCAAGGGGAAGGGATAGGCAAGGATAGAACCCACTGGGGCCACCTTAGGGTTGTCCATGCATGTGGTTCCTTTCCTCTCTGTTTCCTGCCTTCCTTCATCATTTACTTTTTTTCTTCCACATGCGGATGGCCTGATATGTGCAAGTCACACTACAGTGAGATGCAAATCATTAAAGCAAGCACCTGTATTGCTAAAGCAGAGCACCACAGTCTGGGTGGCTTATGCAAGACACACATCTCTTACGGTACTGGAGGCTGAGTCTGAGGTCAGTGTGCTAGCATGCTCAGGTTCTGGGGAGGGGCTCTCTCCCTGGATTTCAGATGGCCATCTTCTCATTGTATCTTCACATGATGTAGAACAGACAAGGAGACAAGCTTCTGCATCCCTTTATCTAAGTGCACTAATTCTAATCATGCAGTCTGTGACCTGAGGACCTAATTACTTCTGAAAGGTCTCACCTCTTAATACCATCACATGAATTGGGATCGAGGATTATAACACATGAATTGGGGTGGGGGGAAATAACATCGAGTACCTCTGTTCACAAATAGCTCTACACTGGGGGAAGAGAGTACAAAGAGCTAAACTGAAGCTTGTAATCAATGCCATATGGTTATGAGCAAGTCCCAGCCCAGAGCCAGGAGCCCTAGTTTCACATGTTAAAGGCTGGGAAAGTTCATAGAGGGGGTTCCATTTACGTAGACATCTGAAAGGGGAGGAAGAGGAGGCCCACCTCGTTAGCCTGGTGTTTTATATGTGTCAGGCATTTAGCAAACATGTGCTGAATGAAGAACTGAAGAATGTGGGCAAAGAACTAGCTTGCCCACAGAGCAAAGGCAGAGAACTGTCTGACATCAGAGTGCTAGCAACACGCATGGTCATATATTACATGGGCCTTAACAACTTGAAACACTTCAAAAGTTGGTCTCAAAAACAAACAAATCAGACCAGTCTTTCCATTGCATGCCTAGGAGGCAGCTTCAGGGGCCTCCGAGGACCTGGCAGAAGACTATTCTCTCAGAGCCAAGAATAGTGAGTGCAAGAATGGTGACTCAGGACAGGGGCTGGAGCAAGGAAGAGGACCCAGGTGTCCAGAGGCTGCACTTACATGGGAAGTTCTGGACCAATGTCAAAATAAAAGGAAAATCATGATGAAAGCAGCATTGAGAGAGTGTTCCCAGAGAGAGTCAGGAGGCCATCCATAAAGCACACACGCCCCTCACACACTGCTGGGGTGTCAGCTCTGGCAACCTCCACCCTTCGAGAACAACCAGAACGACTGGACAACTGCATTGTGCCCAGATGCCTATTGGACTCCCGCCTATGGACATTTTTACTAAGTATATACTTTCTCTTGCATCAGTCACGTAGCCTCTGATCTTTCTCTATAGAGGAGTTTTTGCTTTGTAATAAATCAGCACTGCTTTCTCCTGCAAGCTCCCACTTCCCTTGCCTTTTTTGGAACACTGATTCAGAGATCTCAGAACCTGAGTCTCCCAAATTGCAATTCCTAAGACCCCAAATGAAGTTCTTTTTACCTTTACAGCTTCTGAATTTTAATTGATCAACACCAGTGAGAAGCAGCCAACCACTTCCAAAAGGTCTAATTTCAGGAAATTAGACATTATCCTGTGTCACATACTGACATCATAAATCATCTTTCACATACCAGAGGAGGATTTTCCTCTATGAGCTGACAAATGGACATTTTGAACTATTTCAAGGTAGTACCTACCCTCCAAGTCCCTTGTTGGCAGTGTCTCCACATTGGATCATAATATTCAATAAATAAATATGAATAGAGAACTGCAAAGACCTTATAAGAGGGTTCAGAGGAACACAGCTACATCTCTGAGGCCCTCTATCCCTCCCTCCATTTTAATCAAGATTGCATGTTTTATAGACTGGACCCTGGGAAGTTTATGTTTGAAGAAAGCTCCACTGTCCAGTTTGTTTTCAAAACCACTTTTTTAAAATTATATCTTCTTTACTTGTTTGTAAAAATGAGGGGATATTAGAAAAATAGAAGTCTTGACACAACTGATAGGAAGGTAAGTATAAACATATAGCAATCAAGATTAAGATGGAAATCTTTAAGCACACCCAAAGCAGCAAAGCTTCATTGCAATTCAGAGTTTAATACATTTAGCATGGGTTGACCAGACATGTGATTAATTATGAAGGAAAAGAACTGCAAGATAAACATGTACAAACTATTATTAATAATACATGGTGGAAGACTGCAACTAAAAGTGAAGATGTAATTATAGGGATTTGATAGTATTTTAAGCTCTCTGGAATCATCCCATGAATATCTACACCTTCCCACACTTGAGGTTACACAAGCATGTTTTTGGGAAGGTGTATGCACCTAAGCAGGAGATTGCCTACAAAACCAGAAGCATTTTCATTAAAATGTTCATGAACTGATGGCTGCTCCTCAGGTAACATATGCCGAATATCTTATTCTCAATACACACAGCATATCCTATACCATGATTTTATTTTGCTGTCTCTATCCATCTTGTATAAGTTTATTTTCAACCTAAATCTGCTTCCTTTTGTTTCTAGTTCTAACCTTTGCTTTCACTAAGGATTCTGGTCATTTTTCTTAAATTATAAAGAATTACATTACAAAGCAAACATTTGAAATAATACCTAATGAGCAACCCTAAAAGAAATCTTGGCATGGCAAAGAAGAAAAATGTCCAGATACACTTGTCCCTTGGAGTCCAGGGAATTGGTTCCAGGTGTCCCTGCAAATACCAAAATTTGAGGATGCCCAAGTCCTTTATGTAAAATGTCTTAGTGTTTGCATATAACCTATGCAATCTGTACATCTTGTCATCTCTAGATTACTTACAATACCTAATACAATGCAAATGCTGTGTAAATAGTTGTCATATTGTTTAGAAAATCATGACAAGAAAACAATCTGCACATATTCAATAGAGATGCAATTTTTCAATCGAGTATTTTCGATTCCCACTTGTTGAACCCAAGAATATAGAACCCACAGATACAGAAGACAAATAACTAAAGCCTGAGATTCCTATTCTCAGGAGCCATTGAAGTCAAAATCAATAGTGCAAATTACTCCGCTTGGAAGGTAACTTTAGTCTTTAAATTGTCAGTGTGCTGGGCAGACTAAAGATAGGCAAGGTTCATAGAATCTTCTGCCCGTCAGCAACTAAATAGTTTTGTTAATGATAAATATTGGATGACATGGTGCTAATTGAAGACCACCAAATGGATTCAATCTGGCCCAGAATCATCTTTATCACTTATCCATTATTTAAATATATATACAATATAAATATAAACATATACATAAATACATATATCAACATAAACAAACAACAAATAAATAAATCCACTTAGAAAAATAATCAAGAGATGGCTTTAAAAGTCATGGAAAATATTTAGAAGCCTGGTCCTCCTCTCCTCTTAGATCATTCAAAGTTCAGATCATCACAGTAAGTAATCAGGACAAGGATTCACTATTAGGAATTGATGGAGATTCACTTTGCCTTAGCAGTGTCAAAAACAAACATTAAAACAAATAAAATCACCCTGTAGAGAACAGATCTCCTCACTCAAACACCCCAAGAATGAAAAACATCTAATAGGCAAATATTTTGATTGGCAGCCTTGAAGCTAAGTTCAGATTTTCGCCGTTTCGCTAGCTACTGTCTCGCTGCATTTCTTTGGTCTCCAAATCCTTTCAACAGCTAGCCTTCCTCTCTGCAAACATTCAGCGATTCAACAAACAAGCACAAGACCCACATCATGAGCAATTCGCAGTCCTAAGTGCTATGGAAGATACGTAATTGAGCTTATTTATGAGTTCTTAGCTCAGCGGGGGAACTAATTTGTGTATCCAGATGAAAAATGCAAATGTACAAGTGCTTAAAGAGAGAAAAATGGAGGGTTTTTTTGGAAGAGGTGTCATTTGAGCTGGTTTTGAAGGCTCAGCAGGATTTAGGTATACAAGGACAAAGGCATCTGTCTTAGTCCATTCAGGCTACTATTACCAGATACTATAGACTAGGTAGCACAACACAACAAAAATTTATTTCTCACAGTTCTGGAGGCCTAAGTCTTCCAGTAGGGCCCATTCTTGGTTCATGGATGGCCATCTTGCGGCTGCCTCTTTGCCTGGAGGAAGCAGCAAGGGAGCCTTCTGTAGTCTCTTTTATAAGGGCACTATTACCATCCATTTGGATGCAATCTGATCCTGTTCTCAAAGTCCCACCTTCAAATACCATCCCAAGGGGGATTTAGGCTTCAATGTATAAATGTGGTAGGGAAAGGGGACACACGCTTTCAGTCTACTATAGCACTCCTCACTAGCTTATGATAGACACACCAAAATAATAAAGTATAAAATGGCTCTGAAAATAGATCCTAGAACTTAGGTTTTAAATACCGAGTCAGTTTCAAATTCTAGGTGTGTGAGCCATTTCAAACATCTTCTTAGGGGTACAAAGTACTCTTTTCTCTGCACCCACCCCACCATCCCACTATTCCTCCGGTCTACCATCCATAGCATGTTATGTCTATGCTCTATTACTCAGACACATCAAGCCACTAGCTCAGGGGCACATAAATTTCAGTACCCAGATGTAAACCGCAATCTTCCTCAATTCAAAAGTCCCCACCCAGCCAACATCAGCTGCCCACAGCCCTTCTCCTCCCCCTCTTGAATCTGTCACTTCTAGTTTTAACCATCCTGGGAGCCCGTATACGTGCACCCCACCCACACCTTCCTTAGCAATCAGCAACACTGGGAAAAAGAAGCGTCTCAAGCTAAATTCCACCAAACTGACCTTTGCTCTTGTTACTTTTCATCACCATTCTCAGCAATAAACAAATTGGTAGCTACCATATGCATTGCCTAGGTCTATGCGCGTCACCTGTGTCAATTTATAATAACACATAGCAAAGGACAACTGAGTACCCAATATCTTGGGCACAATTACTATGGAAAAAAAGAAATGCATTTGATATCACAGTGGTCTAGGGTACTAGGACTGATCGAGACTTTTTTCAAATTCCACTTAGGAAATAACTTCCCAGTCATAGTGGAGAGGAGGAAATCAGACTGCCTTGAAAATGAGGAATAAGTTACTCCATGGTGAGGGAAGTCGCCTTGCACAAATATGCGTGAACCCGTGGAGGTTGGCCCTTGCTAGAGATCATTAACATGCTCTTTACAATCTCTCTACAAGGAAAATTGCAGTCATTTGTTTATATAGGAGGACTTTCAGCTTTCCAGAGGTTGGGTCATGTGCCTAAGGTCACACCTCAAATGAATAGCCACACAGGATGCAAACATTAAAACCTGGACCTGTTAGATTTTAAATGCTAACTTCTTGTGCCTCTATGGAGCTATATCCCAAAATAGATGCCTTTAGAATGCACCCTACATTGTCTCTCCCACCTTATTCCCCCTTTCTAAACACTGTCCTTTTGGGATCCTAAACTCTCTAATGTCTCCAGTATTGATGAATGGTTTACGATGTGCCCAGCCCTGTTTTAAGTGATTTACAAGCAAAACCACACAAACTTCTCAGAACAGCTTGATGAAGGGAACAGGCAGAGCTAGTATCCAACATGGCCATCCCAATTGCCTCTAGATTTCCTCCATCCTAACTGGTCAGGATCATGCCAACCAGGTTGTTAAACACTTTTGATATCATGCACAAAATGAACACTAGTTTTACACCTGCCTGGGAGATAAGAAACTGGAACTTAGTGAGATGACACATCCAACGTCACATACTTGGGAAGTAGCAAGAGCAGCAGGATTCAAACCCAGGTCACACCCCCATCTCACTCAAATTTCTCTATCTATTGCAAGAAGATCTAGATTCAAATAACTTGTGTTAGTCAGCTTTGCATAGCTGTGACCAAAATACCTGACAAGAACAACTTAGAGGAGGAAAGTTTATTTTGGCTCACAGTTTCAGAGATGGTGCATGATGGGCTGGCCCTAAGCACAAACATTGTGACAGAAGGGCATGGCAGAGGGAAGCTGTTCAGTTTCCAGCAGCCAGGAAGTAGCATGAGAGAGAGAGAGAGGAGCCAAAGACAAAATACAGTCCCCAAAGGCATGCCTCCAGTGACCTACTTCCTCCAGCCACACCCCACCTGCCTACAGTTACCATCTGGTGGTCCATCCCCAGTATTACTCCACCAAATGAATGGAGGTTACAGTTCTCATCACCCAATCTTTTCACCTCTGAACATCACTGCATTGACTAACTCATGAACTTTGGAGGGACATGAAAGATCCAAACCATACACAGCTCATCTTCTTGTCATGGGCCAACCATATGGACTTATGTAATAAGTAAGCTATGTGGGCCTAATGTTCCTCCCTGTAAAGTGGATCTACAACACCCAATTCACCTATTTGTCTTAAGGTCTAAATCTAGACAACTACAACCCACCTGGCTTGTAGAAGACACAAAATTTATTAGTAGTATTATTAACTTATTACTGATATTAAGGAAAAGTTCCTCCAAAAGTCATGTAAGACCCTGAACAACCTAGTCACCTCATTGTCCCACATACCTGATGTGTCTCTTAGCTCTCCCCAACCCCCAATAATCACATATATATAATATGCATTTTCAATCTCTATGCTTCTGTTTGTGTAGGTCTTGGCCCGATTTTCCCATTTCTCCACCTATGGAAAAGTTTCTAATAAGCCTCAAGATTCAGCTTCAATGCCATCTTCCAAAAGAAGTCTTCTCCAATCCCTCCTCCAGAACCATTCTTAAACTACGAGCACACATTACTTTTAACTGTAGCAAAGAATGTCTTCTCACTTGTTTCTCTTCTTTTCTATCATTAGATATTCATTCCTCCAGCTCCTTAAGGGCTCGAAACTCTTTGATTCATGTCTGTGTTCCCATGGTATCTAACAAAATGCATGGAAGAGAGGAAGGGAAGAGAGGTGGTGAGTTGACAAGGACAGGAAAGCTGGGAAGAGCTGGTTCAGAGTATCCAGGAAGAGGCCAAGAAGAGCTGTGTATGGCTGGGGTTGCCACATCACCAATACCCTGGATGCCTAATTAGCTGGGTGACTTTAGTCAAGTTGGTTTGTCTCTCTGGGCCTCTGTATCCTTGCTTCTGGAATTAAGGAAGTGCACTACCTAAGAGACTCTTCCAACCCTGAAGTCCATTCTTCTAGGTCCCATCTCCAAGCACACTGCTGTCACCCTGCAAATAAGACAACCACACCACCGTGTCACTGCCACTGCCTCTGTCAAACTCTACATTCCTTTAGGAAACGTACCATGTACCAGGTCTCATCAGCTACTACCTCCCTTGCACTTAGCATGGGACTAGGCACTATTTTGCTAAGTGAATAAATGGTCTGAAGGAATAGAACATTCTAGAAACCCCAGATCAGAAGTCTGGGCAGATAGAGCTGGTGTGGTCTTCATGGCTTCCACGGAGAAAATGGAGAGTGAGCCGGTTGACCATACATCCTAGTTTCCTGGGACCATTCCATCTTTCAGCAATTGTTCCCTTTCTCTCTCTCAAGTGTACCTTTGGGATGATAAGTTAAACATCACTGTGGAAATGAGGGAACCTCATGTTTGAGTACTGACCATGCCTCAAATAAGCTTTTTTATACATGATCCCTGTTCATCCACCCTAAACCCTTACTATTATTATCCCATGTGACAGTAAAGAAATAGAAGCTCAGAAAGTTCATGTAAAAGAATGAAAAGCCTCAGAGCATGAAGAAGTAGAGGCTGGATTTGTTTCCAGGGCTGCCGGAGTTCAAAGTCCTGCTTTTTCTCCTCTGCCATGTGTTTGGATCACAGGGACAGTGGAGACAGGGAAGGGTCCTGGTTCTCTGGGTTCATACTTCTCCCCCTAATTTTTTAACATTCTCTCAACTCCTAATTTTCTTTGCTGCTTCTGTACCTCTCCAAGCCCCAGAACAGCAGTTTCAAACGGGATGAGCTGAGCATTCCTCTTTTTCCCATCACTTTTCCTTGATGATTTCCAGAGACTCAATCAGTAAGAGAGGACTGTGCCGTATAACTCAGAAAGAACCCCAGACACTGAGCACCACACCTAGCAGGAGTCGACCTTCCAGGGCAAGGGGGCCCTGCACAGTGGACTCAGAGGCAGCACCTGCACTGGGCTCCCCTCACCTCCAGACACTGCTGTAACCGTACCATGAAGACGTGGGCTATTGAGTCCAGGTTAGCCTCCTCCCACTATCTGATGGTGGGCTAATTATTTAACTCTTCACAGCCTTAATTCTCTCCGTCTGAACCAACCCATTGCCACTGGCTGTCACAAGAAGACTTGTTCCCATCACTTGCTTGTTGAGAGGAACAGTGAAGATAGGGCTTGGGTTTGATGTGTCCAGATGCAGATGCCCCTTCCTCTAACCTAGATTCTTTCAGTGAAAGCCTCTTTTATCCCTCAAAGCCTCCAATGCATCATTTTGGTCCATCTAAGAACCCACCTCTCCTCTCTCTGTACCCATTACCTGCAGCCACCCTCTCAGGCCCCTTCCTCTTCCCTTCACCAATTTATTCCCCGCTCCAACTCCAGATGGATTTCTTTTAAAATGCAAATCTATTCATATCACTTGTCTTATTAAAATTCCTCAGTCATTTCCCCTTGCCCTGAGAATTCAGCTCAAACTCCTTGAGGAGAATTAACACAGCCCGGGCGCCATGCTGCCCCAGCCCCATCCTTTCCTCCTCTCCAGCCACAGTGAATTTCTCTTGGTTCCAGTGAGGGCCACACACTCTTTCCTCAAGGTTCTTGTGAAGCTTTTCTCTGTTTCTAGCATGTTCATCTCCCCTGTCCATCCTCCACCCCACTCACTCTCCTACTCCTCAGATGTTAACTCTTTCTTGTTTAAATCTTTGCCTGACCCTCACTTTAAGAGATAAGCCTTTCCTACGTGCCAACATAGATCACCCAGTTACAGGTGTCAAAGCCCCTTGTACTGCTGTCTTTGTAAAGTTCAGTCTACTCAGAACGGCTGACTCAGGGGCTCCCTCACCACCAGACTGTAACCCCCATACGAGCAGGGGCCACATCTGATTTGCATCTCACCCTATTCCTGCACCATGAGGATCAGAGGCATGCCAAAAGAGATTATGTATTCATTTATTCACTCATTTATTTGTTCAATAGTTTTTTTCATCACTCAGAGAGAGATTGTCTGCCTTTTCCACAGTTATTTCTGTGCTACATCAGAGATCAAGTGTGTAGGAGAATATTGTACCTTGCAACACAGACAAAAAAGACCCACAAATTCTTTTACATAATATCCAGCAGGAGTTGATCCTAAATACAAGAGGTCAGGTGTCTTTTAGGTCCTCTGCCCTGAAGCCAGACCTTGGTAAGGACCTTTCCTTTTTCCACTCCTCTAATCTTGGAATTAATCTCGAAGCCCTTCACTCTGTCCACACCCCTTCCCAGCTGTGGGATCAGGAGAAGCAGAGAATGACTGACAACCCAGATTTAAGGTAAGGCCTTGGGAGAAGGCAGAACTTCATAGAAAGAAGCAACAGGAGGAAAAGCGAGGAGAGGTTGTACAAAAGGAAAAGGGAGAAGATGTGGGTGGATCCTGACAGACGAGGACTAACCTCCCCACCTCATAATGGACCGGATAGGTCTTCTCAACTGCATCATCTGGTGGATTCCGGCTGATGTGAGGCATTTCTTGCTTAAGTCTGACATAAATAACTGATCTAATGTTTGCCAAAATTCCCCAGATACACCTGTAAGTGGCTGGGCATTCTGTATGAAGTCCTGCTTGGTAAACACTATGATCGTCTACCAAATGCATTTCTTCCTCAGGAACTTAGCCCAGAATTGAAGCTGGGCTAAGGCCAGGTTGTGACTACTTTAGTTCTCCCGCAGCCAGCTGTGCAGAGTGGGTAAATGGCTAGCTTTAGGCCTAGAAAGGGGACGGCAATCACCCGAGGAACTTCTGCATCCTTCCCAGTCCGCTTGCCTTGGAGATGCTCCGGTTCCCTTAAGCTGCATTGCAGAGGGACCACAAAGGCATGGCAAAGGATGAGAGAACCTTGGTCCATCCGTGACCACAAGAGGCCAGCCAGCACACCAGCCTCAATGCCCACTGCAGGAACGTTGCCTTCAGACAGCAATAAATTCCCATCTTCTCTACATCATGGATCTCGGGGTATCTTCAGTGCATAAGGTTATCCTTTACTCAAATTAATAAAGTGGGTTTTGTTTTTCCCATGTCAAGAGCTACAGAGCCAGGTTCTCAATGATCAAATATGTGAAACAGCAAAGACCTTTCAGAATGTCGTCTCTTATTAGCACACAGCAACCCTAACAGTTGCTCTCTTGGGACTTATTGGCCAGGCAAAGCAATGCACATTCAATCTAGATGAATTTTGAAGTACCTATGAAAACACTGTAATACCCCTTAACCATTGTTTTACTTTCCACAGTTTTAGTCCTCTGCAGTCAAAAACCATAGTTTGAAGATAATGAAGCACAAAATTCCAGAAATAAAAAATTCGCAGGTTTTATATTGTCTAACATGCTGAGTAGTGTGTTGAAATCATGTACCATCCCACTCCATCCTGCCCAGGTCATGAATCATCTCTGTCCAGAGTATCCACGTGGTATGTGCTACCTGCCCATTAGTCACTTAGTAGCTATCTCTGTCATCAAATGAGCTGATGAAGTACTGCAGTCCCTGTGCTCAAGTTGCCCTTTTTCTACCTAATGGCCCCGAAGCATGAGAGTAGTGATGATGAAAATCCAGATATGCTGAAGAAAAACCACGAAGTACTTCCTTTAAATGCAAAGATGAAAGTACATTAATGTATTTGAGAGAGAAAAACCACGTTCACTTAAGTTTTATTATAGTACATTGTTATAATTGTTTTATTGTATTACTAGTTGCTATTAATCTTTTAGTGTAGCTAATTTATAGATTAAATATTCTGATAGGTGTGTATATATAAAGGGAAACATACTATATTCAGGATTCAGTACCATCTGTGATTCTGGGCATCTATGGGGCATTTTGGGTGGGATTCGTTGCAGATAAGGAGTCAGGGGACCTGCTGCATATGCAAACCTTCAATTTGTTTTTCTCTATAGTTCAGTTGATAGGAAAATACCTTTTAAATTTCAGTTTAAATTGTGCCTCCCCCAAGAAGTCTTCCCTGAATTCTTCCTACAGCTTCAGGTGTCCATGTCACTGTAATGGTAAGTGCCCTCTACCTACTCCGAGTAATATCCACGCACCAACTCGCTCTTCTGCCAGGTCATAAGCCATGTCATTGTTCACTCACTCACTGAGCACCTATTATGTCCCCAGGCACACAGTGCTGGCCACTAGGAAAAGAGAGATCAGTGACACAGATGCTGGTCCTCAGGGTCTGGTGGAGGGATGGAGGGATGACAGTACACATTTGCATTGTCACACATGGTGCAGCAAGTGTCACTGCAGAATCATGCTTATGGGCAGGTGGTTCCAGACCTTGGTTTCTTAACTTCCATAGTCTCTGATGATTCCCAAATGCTTGTCCCTAGACAGGATTGTCTACTAAAGGTCAGCTGACTGCAGCTTTCCTAGGTGACACTCTGACACTTGGGTCTTATTTTGTGTCTATATTCAGATAATTAAGAACAGCCCCAGGTCCAGACTCATCCAATAGTCTGCATTAAATAAAGGCAGTTTGTTGTTTACTGATTATACCTAATAAAGCTATTGAAAAAAATACCTCCCCCAGGGATGAAACCAAACGAAGACCACCAAAGATCGCACAGCCTGCCTCTGCCCCAGAGAATTCTAGGTATGCCGCAGAGTCTAACAGCTTGCTTCATGGGCTTGAGTTGAGCCTTTGTGGGTGGATCTAGAATCCCTTTTGTGAAAAGTTTTTAACCTAAAAGCAATTTTTTTTAACTGTAGGGTCAGAGAAAACCAAAGACCCAAGAAACTAAATCAAACATACAAATTCAATTAAAATATAACTGAACAAGTGCCTGGTTATGGAGAGTCATGAAGACAAAGGATTTTACTTATCTATTGAACTGCTTTTTTATTTAATTTTATTTACACAGTCATCTCAGTAAAAAAAAGAAAGGGGGGGTTGAGGAAAAATTGGGGCATCTGTAGGTGAATCCAGCACAAGAAATAATAGGGGGCTCAATAAATATTTGCTGAATCCAATTTGATTGTCATAGTCTCCCATTCCCTCTCCTTCTTATCCAGCTGTAATGCATCCTAAATTTCTTTTAGCTCTAGGCACAGGCTTAGCCTGAGGCTTCAGAAAGAACAAGGTCAAGATTAATTAGGAACAGTCAAAATTCCCATAATGATGTGATTCAGGACTTTAAGGACAAATCCTTAAGAGTTTATATCCTCCCAAGTTCTTATTCCATAGAAGAGAAAACAGGAGCCTTAAAGGGAACCCAAACATTTGCTTAGTGACTTGGGTGGAGCCTGGGGCAGAGGGGACACAAGTCTAATCGTGTTTCTTTGGGAACTTTATTTCTAGAACAAAGGGTACCTGGATTTTAAGATACGAGCAAATCCAGAAGTAGCACTGTAGTTGTGGTTTCTGAATCAATTACTCGGTGCATCTTGTCCTCCACTTCTCTATTCCCATCTCCCACTGATTTGGGGGGAAAAAAAACTCAGACATTAACAATAATCGCTAGAGCAATTATCAGGGAGTTTCCTTCTGGAAGGGGCTGGGATGCACACTTAGAGAAGCTGATCCAGCTAAGATTAATCATTGGATCAACAGCATCATTAGCAGGAGTCCCCTGAAGGATGCTGCCACCACTGACTTGACATTTAATCAGTCTCAGATGGCCCCATGTTAATGTGTAAAGAAGCCACATCCAAAGGGTGAAAGGCCAGGAAAAGGACAGAGGCTAACCCAGCCCAGCAAGAGGGAGGGCGAGGAAGAAGGGGCTGAGCGGAGCCTATGTGGAAGTTGTTAACTGCGGCCAGGTCATGCAGAGGAGACCCTCAGGAATGTACTCTAAAGGAGGAACTCAGAGCCTGCCTCCAATAGAGCCTCTGTGGACATCAGCTCTTACTCTACAATAAAATAGCTGCCACGTATTGTGTCCCAACCCTGCAGATGAGAACCAGCAAAGGCGGAGGATGTGGGAGCAGCAGGAAGAGCAGCTCAGCGCTGCAGCCATGTAACCTTCAAGGTGGGGTAGAGCTCGACAGGTAAGTGGCCTCCTGTATGCCAAGTGGCATTGACTTTTCCCTACAGGCAATGGGAGTTGAGGCCGGGTCAAAGCATAGAGCTCCCTGGTTGTAGGTGATTACTTGCAGGGTGCCTAGAGAACAGATTGGCACAAAGTTTGTCTAAGGGCAGTCACTCCTGACCAGCAAAACAGGAGGACATCAGAAGATCGGCACACCTGAGGGCCTGTTAGAAGAGCACATTCTCAGACCCCACCCCAGAACCAACGAATCTCCATCTGGATGGGTGCCCACACATCTGTGTTTAAACGAGTCTGAGAAGCACGGTGTTAAACATCAACATAACCAGCAGGCACACAGCTAGGACACTGTGGCGGTGGCCTGAGAGAGCACAGAGGACCTGAATGTGGCAATGGTCATCCCTATGACAGGAAGATGGGAGCAGCTTTAGGAGGGCAGGAAGCAAGCCTTGGGACCTGGCTGTGACAGAAGAGGAGGATCAAGGAAATTTCACAGGTTCCTTGGCTGGTTGGAAGGAAGTGACATTTGCTGAGAAAGGACACAGGGAGGGAGGGTGGGGGAAATGTGAGCTTGTGAAGGGCAGCTGTCCGGGATTGTCCCCATTCCTCCCTTCCCTCATTCCGTTTCATGCCTGGTCAGTTTTAGATGGTCATAGGGGAGAACAAGAAGGACCCAAATGTCTAAGTATGTGGTCATCCCAGAGAGGCTGCAGTCAACTGACCCTCAAGTGACAAGCCTGTCCTAGAGATGAACACTGCAGCACCACCAGAGGGTATGGTGGTCCTAAATACAATTCCTAGGAGACCACTGATTTATGCTGAGTTCCTAACCCTAGGCCCCCAAAGAGCCAACCAAAATGGGGTCGCTCATGCTGAAGTTTCATGTCACCAAGCCAAAGTTAAGTTGTTTATCCAGCCTTCTGAGAAACCAGAAGAGAGACAATAGCCAAATCCCCCACAGTCCAGTCCCAGCCAGCATGATAAGGAATTCCTCCGCTTGAACTTTTGCAGGGAAACTAACTTTGGAGCAACCAGTTGGCTTTTCATTTCTGTTTCTGCTTTCCACAGCCTTTTCTTATCTATAAATACTCACTGCCCACACTACAGAGCAGGAGCTCTCGGAACCTCTTTGGGTTCTGAGAGTTGCCTGACTCATGAATCATTCTTTGCTCAAACTCTGTTAAGTCTATTTTATCTAAAGTATTTTTTTTTTTATCACGGGTCTCATGATTTCTGTTCTATGTACTAGCTGGGTGAGCTTGGGAAAGTTGTTCAGCCTCCATTTCCTCATCTGGAAAACGGGGATGGTCATAATGGGAACCATGTTTGGGGATTGTGGTAAGTACACATAAAGCACTTGGAAGAGATCCTGCGATGCTGAGTTAGTATCAATCTTAGCTAATGGTGCCATCATTGTTGTCATGTTTATAATCCGTGATTAGTGGAGATATCTGGGGAGCTGACCCTGTCCTCTGAGATGGGAGGGTTAAAGGGATCCCTGCTCTGGTTCTAACTTAGCAGTGCTCACTCCGGGGGCATGTGCTACCCCTCCTCCTTCTATGCAATCGCTCTTCCTTCCAGCCCCCTTCTCTGTCTCCTCCTGCTAACTGTTGCTCTTCTTAGCTTAAATCAGTTGATGCCACTACAGAATCTCAGGACATATTCAGTGGTAGTGGGTAGAGGATAAAAATATCTTGAATCCATGCATTTGTTGCAGATCTACTGGGCACTAAGGTCTGTGAGACAGGTCCTTGCTTCAGGAACTGTCTGGATGGAGGCTGAAGCATGGACTTGGAGTAGCTCCTTTCGGTACAGAGAGGGTACAGCAAGGGTGCTTAGGAAGAGGTACAGAGAGCAGCAAGCGGCTCAAGGGAGCCAAGTTCTGCCTCTCATGAGTACCCTCCACCCCCATCCACTTAACAATTTGCTCTCACTCTGGATTCATCAAAGCATAAGAAATCTGTTATTGGGGGCTGGGGATATAGCTCAGTTGGTAGGGTGCTTGCCCTGCATGCACAAGGCCCTGGGTTCAATCCCCAGCACCAAAAAAAAAAAAAAAAAAATCTACTATTGGAACAGAAAATACCAGGATAGCATGCTCTTTTTTATTTTTATTTTTAATGTCCCATCTTTTCTAATCTGGGTTTTTTGGAAGTGGGGCCCCTTGGCAGGAAGAGAGAGTGAGCAATCCAAGCTCTGATCTCCAGATCTCCTGCATCATGATGGCAGCAAGTACCAGCCCGCAAGCTGAGCAACATGGGGCAGAACCAAAGCCGAAGCCCAGCACCTGGGACCCGTTAAACCTCCTGGTGTCCAGCATGGTCAGCTGGATTGATGGATGGACTCACAGTCCCGAAACGGGTTCTGAGAACTAAATAGGAAGAGGGAGGCCTAGAGGCAAGACAGAAATCCCCAGAGATATAAAGGTTGTGAAGAGAGTAGGAGAAACATGGAAAGGAAGAGAAAACCAGTCCAAAAATGGGAAGCCTCCAGAGGAGGAAGGACCGGGGAGAGGGGCGAATGATGGAGAGCTCTCATAACTTCCTTTTTAGCTGGTCCGAGGGGGCAGAGAAATTTGATCATGAAAACTGGAGCCAGAAGCTGAGAGAAGGGTCAGCAGAAGAGAGTCTCTCTGACGACCCAGCCTTAGGCCTGGAATGAGATGGTGATCCTCCCAAACATATCAGAGGTGAAGTGACCCACTGATTAGGAAAAAATGTGTTCTGCAATCCCCGCCGGGCAAACAGCTGTTTGGTTTTTCTTTTCCTTTTTCCAAACGCCATAAAAGGACCTCCTCTCCCCACTGTTCCCTTCGTCCTCCCAAGTCATGCGCTGCCTAGGACAGCGGTGACGAGTCTGTGCGAGACAACCTTCACCAGTGTCTCAAAATAACACAGGCTCCTTAGGTGGGAGACAAGGAAACACCGTATGGGCGAAACAGACTTTGAAGTGCGAAAGGATGGCTAGGCAGAAAAAGGAGGGAAATGGCTTCCGCTTGCACCCAGACCGTACGCACAAGGCCTTCTGAGCAGGGGAGTTCAGGAATAGGGGGGCTTTTTTTTTTTTTCATTTTTCTTTTCTTGTTGGTCCTGTTCAGAAGAGTTCAATAACAATAAAAGACAGCTCTCGCATTTCAAGAGGAACGTATGTTCCTGTTATTAATGTAGAATAGCTAGTGATATTTTAGACCATCAAAAGGGACTCTCCTCTCTCACTCCACTCATCTTGAAAGATAAAGTTTAATTTTCATCAAAAATAGTAATAAATGCACATTATAGGAAAAACAAAGAAGAATAAAGGAACCAGCCCTCTTCCTACAACTCCAAGAAAATTACTTATACCTTACTATAATTCATCCCAGTCTTTTTTGTCCCTATATATGCATTCCACCCTTATTAAATTTCCTTTCTGAAAAAAATCAGAAATCATACTAGAATTCCTTGGAATTGTTTTAAAAGGACATAGGAGACCCAGATATGCACAATTCTGGGCTAACCTACCTTCCTTTGGTATTTGTGCCATGCTATCTCTTGGGTGTCTCTTCCATGGAGTGTGCCTGGGGGAAAGGTCAGGCGGGAATGTCCTGTGTTCCTCTCACCATGGGGAGGGCATCTCATTCAAGTGAGGCCAAGTGGATGCTGCCTTGTTGGAATTTGAACCTTGAAAAAGTGGCAAAAAGAAATGAACGTAAATGGTTGATGTTCCTACATCTCAAAGCAATCTCCACGTGACACCCTCACAGCACAATATTCTCACTACCTCACTACCCCAAGCCCCTCCAGAAATGCTTTGGTTCCCTAGACGGCTTTCCCAGTCTTCTTTCTAGTCTAGCCTATGAACTCCCCCACACTCTTTCAGTAAATTTCCTTTTTGCTCAAAGCCATTTCTTTTGCTTGCAACCAAAGAGTTCTAAATGAAAATGTGGCTAAATGAGCATAGGGAAAATGAGAGGTCTTCTATTAATCGAAAAAATAATAATAAAGGGCTGTTTCTGTCACTATGAGATAATCAACTTAGAGGAGGGAAGGTTTATTTGGGATCATCGTAGCAGCGGTTGCATCTCTGGCTGGCTGGCTCCATTGCTGAGGGCCTGCGGTGAGACAGAGCATCATGGCGGAAGGCTATGGTGGCACAGGACTGTTCAGCTCATGGCAGCCTGGTGGGAGAGAGAGAGAGAGAGGCAAGGACAGGGACAAGATGCAGTTCCCAAGAACATGCCCTCAAGAACCCACTTCCTCAGCCCGTTCCTACATTCCATAGCTTCCACCACCTTCCGGGAGTCCATTTAGCTATCAGTGGACCAACCCACTGCTGAGGTCAGAGCCAACCACTTCTCAAAAGTCCCAACTCTGAACACTGCTGCCTTGGGGACAGATCCCTCAACACAAGAACCTTGGGGCACTTCACGTCCAAACCATAGCAAAAGTATTCTGGGAAATATGGCTTAATTACTTACGGCCAAGATATCATCAGTGGAGACTCTCCCAGAAATGACATAAACACAGGATATTCCTAACTAAGACCTTGGTTAGATTTAGCAATACTACTAAGAACAGCAGCCCTGGGGACCGTGGGCCTGGGTTGAATCCTCACTCTGCCAGTATGAGCCATTAAGATCAGATCAGATCAGATTGCTCAATCTCCCTGTGCCACCGTTTCCTCATCTATGTGAGGATGAAAATAATAGTCGAATTTAAGAGTCGAAGGACAAAACACAAGTAAATCACATAAAAAAGAAATCACTCTGTTCAGTTTTAGTCATTCTAAATATTATCCTATGAGAATTTCCTTTTCAAAATCAGGTTGATGGGAAAGAATCAGTCTTTCAGTTGGATTTTTTTTTCTTCTTCACTTAATTTGACCATCTTTGCCTTCTGACGGAAATGATAGATCTCATTTAAGGTATCACAGATAAGAGTTGGGGTTCATTTCACTATTTTGTTACTTATTTTTTGAATAATTTGAATATATTATTCCATTTCCTCTGATCAATCTATTGTTAGATGATAGGATGGATGAATGGATAGGTAGATAAATAGAAGGAATGGAATCATCTTTCTGTCAGGGGTTACTCTGAAGACTGTATTATACATTTTTAACATAAAATTAACATCTTACCAGAGCCATGGAAGGAACTTGGGGTCTTCTGACCTCTGACTCCTGGTCCCCCCTCTGCCTCGTCAGCACACACTTGACGTCTTGCTCCAGGGACGGTTAACTCTCACTTCCACCAGGCAGCTAGGCTGAAAATCCAATCAGAGATTTTCAGAGCTTCAGATGATTTGAAGCCAGGCTTTGGTCTTTAGGAGGCAGGTTTATCTCAAATCCTTCTTTACTCTTAGCATGTTTCTTACTAAGCGTTCCTCAAGCCCAGGACTGCTGGCATTTTGAACCAGAAAATCCTTGTTGTTGGGGAGGCTTTTTGTGTGTGGCTGGAGTTGAGCAGCACCCCTGACCACTGTTCCCTGGATTCCAGCACTCTACCCCTCCGTTATGGCAATCAAAGATGTTTCCAGATAATATCAACGGTCCCTTGAAGGGGCCAGACTGCCCCTATTTGACAACTGTTGTCCTAGGTATAGCCTATGGGATCCCACCCAAAGCCCCAACCCCTGAAACTGTCCAACAGCTGTCACTTTGGAACAAGGGGGGAACACACCAAGCAGAAAGGCTCAATCCTCTTGGCTCCCTCTGTTCATGGGGCTGGGACCCCGATTCTCCCTGCCTCTGTCTGGCCAATGTCTTCACATGGTGTGTTTGTTTATTTTTCTAGTTCTCAGTGGAAACCTCCATCTGGAATAATCTAGCTCATCACTGCTGAACTCAAGGATGACTGTCACTTGGAAGAAAAATGTTAAATGATTTCTGTTGAATATAAATATGGAGAACTGAATATCTCTGCAGAGGTGTTTGGTACACTGTACAAACAAGGAGCATGTTACAGGTAACAATACAGTGGGACCTGATCATTCTCTGTCCTGGGGACTGGCACTGTGCATTGTAGGATGATTGGCAGTGTCCCAAGTTCTAGTACCAGTCTTTAGAGGAGTTCCTGGAAGAGTTTATGTACATTTTAAAAGCTAAAATAGAAAGACTTCAGCTGGGCTATGAAGTACATACACATCTAAAAAATGTACTCTAGGAAACTGTAGGAGATGTTTATTATGAGCTGAATTCAGTCCCCTGGTTTTCGCCAGCTGTGTGACCTTGGCCAAGTCGAGGCTCAGGGTCTTCTGCAAAATGAGACTGTGGGATTACATAATCCATCAGCACCATCCCTTCCAGCCCTGACAGAGGAGAAATCCATCAGAAAAGAGGTTTGTGATCCTTCAGAACACCAAAAGCAGCCGAAGGGAAGATGCACGTTGAGGAAAATCAGTCATGTCTGATTGGGCTGTTCCCACTTCCGGTGATGCTCCTGGTCCAGGACGTGGAGGAATCTTCTAGGACATGGATATCTAGTTTCCAGATGCATCTGACAAGATGCAGCAAAATGTCCTGGGGCAATGGAGAGGTGTGTGCTGGGAACACAGGTAACACGGATGGTCTGTGAGCAGCCAATTCCAAGACCCAGAGAAACCTGACCCACAGCACAGGTGCAGGTTTGGTGGTCATGGTACAGTAGCCTGGTCCAGCGTGTTCCATGGCTGCTCAGTATCAGTGCCCGCCGAGTCAGGGCACCCTGACACTGTGCCCTTGCGGGGACCCCGTGTACCACCTGGCCCTTGGGGCTGCTCCCCCTCTTCCCTGGTCACTCCCGCAATGCAACACCACCTGCATATATTCTCCAGATTACCACGAACACAAGATAGTTGCCTGTAGGAGGTTTCTGGTGAGGCTTTGGGGATGGCAGAGGGTATTAGAGCACAGAACAGGAAACAGCTTCCAATTGAAAACTTAACTTCAAACCCCTAGAAATATCTTTTCCAGTCCCCGTCACAGAGAACACCTGATCATCTTTGTCACCTCTCCCTTTGCCTCAGCAGCCCGCAAAGCCACGCGGGTCCTTCCATATCCCCTACCCCAGGATCCCAGGCTCTTGTCTTGCATGCTGCTGGATATTCAAAATCCTGCCCTGTTTTGCTGCATACGTTATGTTCCAGTCCCTTCTGACCTCATCTTTACCCCTCCAACCTGAGACTCGAGTGGGGTAGGGGAAAAGCCAGAGGTCTTCGCTTCTTCAACTAAAATACCTGCCAAGGATTCTCCCTAAACTGCAGACCCATCTAGCCCCCCCCAAAATTGCCTTTGTCATAAAATAGATTAAAACATCACATGGACTCTTATAAATATGTTCAGTTGTTATGTGCAAATTTAAAAAATGAAACTTAAAAAAAAATTAAAAAGTCTCTAATGTTGGGATTCTGAGTCTGTGGTTTCACCTGAGTCATCTTCAAATGGCTCAATGCTTAGAACGATGAGCACAGCCAAAGGTGGGAGGATCCGGCTCACGCGATCCGTGGATCAGAACTTTCTAGAAGAGAGCAGCTGTTACCAGGCATTTGCAGATCTCCTTTTCCTTTTGTGCGTTTGTACAAACCTGAACATACTCTCATCCCCATTCAATAAACAGAAGCTTAAAATCCAGTCCAAGCATGAAACAGTGACAGAGGATGAAAGAGAGGAAAAACGATTTGAAGGGAAAAAAATAAACAAAAAATATACAAGCTCTGATCTGCAGGGAAAGGAATGTCCATGCCAGAAAAGGGAAGGGACTAAAAGAGATTCAGAAATACCACCCTCTCCTTTCGCCTCCCCGATCGATCGTGCTGGTGGGGAGCCCCAGCGCGTCCCACAGATCTCTGCAAGCCCCACGCGTTGTGCTGGGGAAGTAGGAGATGGGGAGCCAGATGGCCCTGGGAAGTGTGGGTGAGTCTGACGTCAAGTTCTGGAGCCAAATGGTGTTTTCCGAGTTCCACGTTCCAGAGCCCATCCTGACGGGCCCACTGCCTCCAGCCACGCCTCGCTCCAACCCTTCCTCCCTGTGACGGTAATAAATGACTCCAGCCGCTTCAACGTGTGCTGTCCTGTCAAACACCGTTGCTCAAGCGTCATGTGTCCTGTAGCCCCCTGAAGGCCACCACAGGTCACCTCTGGATCCAGCTGGCCTGGGGTCCTTCCGTTTGCTCAACACACCCTTACCAAACACCTGGCACTCTGCTTTACCCTTGGGAAATCAGCAGTGAACCAGCAAGAGATCCCCCAGTTGCCAGGGGACAGCTGGGCTCTCTCTCTGACACAGCTACAGTGGTGCCTTGCGGATTCCCAAGACAGTTGCCAAGGCTGGACCCTCAGGCCCTGGGGCTGGTCCTGCCCTTCCGCTGTTTGCAGTGCCTCTGTTCCCGTCTCATTATCTGAGACCTCAGGGGGGGCACCTCCTCGAGTCCCTCTTCTGGGTAGGAAAAAGGGAAAACCTGAAGACAACTCTTCCCACGCTGAGTCAGCAACCGCGGCTTTCCCACGCCCGTCCCTCCCCGCTCCCGGACTCCAGGGGTCATGAACCTGCTCCCTGGACAGTGAGATGCCCCCACCCCTGCTCTGATCCTCCTGCCCTCCACCAACGCTCTGCTCCGTGGGCACCAGGGTGGGGGAGCTGGCACCTGCTCTGGCTCAGCCTCTTGCTGAGGAGGAAGAGGACAGGGGCCTCCCTGGCGCATCCCTTTGGCCTTGGTGATGCTTTAATCGCCTGCTCCTAGACCTGGCCACTCTGCTCTCTCCAGCCACCTGAGCTCCTGATAGAAAACAAATGAGCCACATAGAGTGTGATAAGATAGCAAACGGAATTTCTCATGTTGCCAAATAGTGGCTGAAGCCCAAAACTGAGAACAACGGGTGACAAACAGAACCACCCCACCCCTCTGTGCCCCCCATCAGATTCTGGCAACAGGTATAAAAGTATAGAGCACCCATTCTAGGACTCCCAAGAGGTATCCAAAACCGGTCCTTGGTCCTGGGAGCCACAGTCCACCACATATGCCACCCTGCATATTTAAGAAAGACCAAGAGAGAAAGATGCAGAATCATACTTCAGGGCTAAGAATTCAAGGGAGATGAGTCAGTAAGCTCAGGTGGTGCAAAGAATGGCAGGATGGCAGTCTCCTGGTGGAAGGTGGTATCTTCTTCCCAAGGAATAGTCATCACTTGTTTATTTACCTTGAAAAACATCATCCAATAGTCAAGGGATGCATTTGTCCATTTTTTTGTTACTATAAAAAAATAACAGAAGCTGGATAACTTTATAAAGTAAAAAGATTTATTTAGCTCATTAATCTGGACATTCAGGAGCAAGGCATTTGCATTGGCTTGGTTCTGTGAAGTCCTCATGATATATGGTTTTAGAACAGTAAGAGCATATGTGGAAGAAAGAGACCACATCTCAAAACAGGAAACTTTGCATGATTCAAGGGTTGGGCTCACTCTTGTGACAGCTCAGGACTCCCATGAGAGCTACTTAACTCCTTCTGAGGACAGCTCCCTCAGTGGCCTAAGGACCTCCCACTAGACTTCACCTCCTAAAGTTTGCACCTTCCTCTCAGCACCACCCGCCTAGGGACCAAGCTCCCGGCACATGAACCCTTTGGGAGCACACTCAATCACACCACGGGAGGAGAACTGTAGAGAGAATCCGTTTCCAAGAAGATCTTCCCCATTTACCTCCCATTGCTCCTCAGCGCTGCTTTTCAGCCTGACTCTGAAAATGTCAATACAAGTCCAGCAGGGGTCAGGGGAGAAAAGCAGGAGGAAATGAACAAGGGAAGTGAGACACCCCCTCCTTGTGCTCCTGCTCCTGCAGGTCAGCAGGACCTTAAGTCAAGTTCCAGCCTCGGGGGAAGGAAAATGCCTTAAGGTGCATGAGCAACTGAAGTTTTGACATTAAATTGGACTGAACCATTTAACATCTCGAAACAAGACGATCTCACTACTCAAAGTCGTAAACACAGTGAGATTTGCTTGTACGCTCATCCTGGGCAAATCCTTCTCCAGCAGGTTTGAAGCTATGTTTGGTGAAGAATAGTTATTTCCTCATCTCATCTTACCAAATATAGCTTGTTGGAATGAATGCCAGTTATGGAGGGAAAAGAAGGAGGAGGAGAAGGGGGGGGGGGAGAAGGAGGAGGAGGGAGAAGGAGGAAGAGGAGGAGGAGGAGGAGGAAGAGGAGGAGCAGCATCCAAGCAGGAGACAAACAGATGAAATCTCTCAAAACTGCCACCTGGGAAGGCTGAGGAGGCGGCAAATAGTAGTGAGAGAGGAGCTGCCACTAACAGAGCCTGGGCACTGATTCCAGGCTGAGAGAAGGAAAGGGACCTGCAAGGGTGGGAGGAGGAGGCGGTGGGACGCCAGGTGCTGAGGGGGCGGGGCTCCGGAGGTGATGCTGGAGCCAGATTGCAGGAGGTGAGGTGGTCCACAGTGAAGAGATGGAACTGACGGTCAGGGCAGCAAAGTGACAGAGTCTGACTTAAGTATGCATCCGAGGCCACTTTTACTGTTGATTCAAGAACAAATCCGGGGAAGAGTGAGAGTGGAGCCCCATTAAGGGAATCCCTGGAAAACCAGGAAGACGGGTGGCCCCGGGTGCTTCAGGACCCTTATGACCAAAGCAATCGACTGGAAATCAACACACACACACACACACACCCTGAAGTGAAGAGCAAACGTGTGTCCAGAGACCTTCAGAACCCATTAGTGTCACCTCTTCTCCCTCTCTCTATGCACAGTTTCCAATCTCTTATTTAACAGAATTTCTACATGAAAAGGTATTTTTTGGTTGCTCTTGAGCCACATCAAATCCATTTTAAAGACGTTTTTTTTTTCCCACAAACAGCACAATGAAATTGAGAATGAGATCTTTTTTAACAATTTGCAAGACAGGTCAAACGATACTGCCAATTATCCAAATGTTTTCATTATTTTTCTGATCAACGGTCCCACTGAGCACTCTACCTCTGGCCTGGCCCGGGCACAGCTGACTCCTGCACCCTGAGCACTAATGTTCACAGCTGGTTCCCCTAAACCAGTATGAGCTGATGCCACAACATCGTCCAGGAAGCCCCTCTGCCCTCCCGCGTTTTGGCCTATCTCGATAGCACCATACATTTGTGCCATGCCAGGCACCACACTAAGCACTTTACATACAATATAAAAATCCGTCATTACAAAAACTCTTTAAGATAGGAACTAGTATTTGACGGGCACACCTCATTCCATTGTGCTTTGCTTTATTGTGCTTCCCAGATATTGCCCTTTTTTGCAAATTGAAGGTTTGTGCAACCCTGCATTGAGCCAGTCTATTGACGCCATTTTTTTTCCGACAGTTCAGATGATTGTTAGCATTTTTTAGCGATGAAGTATTTTTAAAGGAAGGTATGTACATTTTTTTTAATACAATGCTATTGCACATATATTTCAGAGCTATTGAAAAATAGTGTAAGTTTAACTTTTAGATATACTGAGAAATCAAAAAATTAGTGTGACTTACTTTATTATGATATTTGCTTTATTGAGTGGTCTGCGGGGAAAAAATATCTCTCAAGTATGCCCATATATCGCTACTTTACAGCTACAGCAACTGAACCATGGAGAGACTTGGTCACATATTCAAGATCACCCAGTGGTCAGTGACGCCCACCTTTACTGATAAACTTTCAGGTTCGAGACGTTCACCTTGATTCCCACTAGGCTCCCATCCTGGCCTGCCAGACAGGATGTTTGCCTGTGTCCTCCTGACCTCAGTGCCTTGTCTGTCGAAAAAAAACAGTGCACTGGCTTGACATGGCTCTTTCCCTTTTACCACCACCACATCTGCCATTGACATTGACATTCAGGCTAACTCAGGCCCTAACCCAATGTAACAAACTCTTGCTAACAAACTGTTTCCCAACTCTTTCCCTGTTGGGGCAATTGGATCGAGAGAGATAGTGATCAGCTGGATCAGCTTATATTGGTCTACAGGAACCAGGTGTAAACATTACTGCCCCACTATGCATCCAATGACATCATGTTGCTAGCTTGAACTCGGCCATGATGAGAACATTTGCACCAGGGAAATTGGCAGACATCACAGATCAGGGCTCGGGGGGAGGGAAAGTCACATTCGCCAGTACAGCACTTGGAACAAACAATAAATAGAGCCATCTCTTACCTTGACAGTCTTTTCTTCTTCACAGTCCTCGATACACAAGCCCTTCTTAATTCCCAACACCCAAACCGAAGTTCAGTTGAAATCATCCCCAGGGGAACCGGTTCTCCTTGCTCAGAATGCAAACATCTTTCCTCAACTTGTGCTGCTTTCCTTTCTGCCTGAAGAGAAACAGGCTAGGAAATGTTTTCCTGCTTCCCCACATTCTGTTGAGCTTGCAGTCCTGCTGGAAGGAGGGAGCCAAACTCAGGTGCCGAACATCAAATTGCTTATTGAAACAGCTGCCGCTTTCAGCTGAGTAAGCAGGACACTCTGCCATGGTGCTGCAGCCGGTTAAAAATTAGTGTTATGGACAGAAAATAAGAAGCAAGAGGAAAACCATTAGATGGTTTGACGTGAGCCACAGCCAGAAGCCTCCCTGAGATTTCAAACCCGGGTAGGATGACAGACGAAAGAACGCAAACACCAAAATACCAAAGAGCTGCCTCTGAGCCTGGCTCCACCATTGGCTACCTGTTCCCATGGGACAAAAAGAGAGAAGGAGAGAAAGAAAAGCTGAGGCAAATACAAGGGAGAGCTCTCAAGGCTGAAGGAGAAAGACTGATTCAGCACATTCACTTGCTTATTCTGTATTTGTCGGACATTTACTATGTGTCATGATAAATAGCAGGTATAATTGTGAATAGCAGATACAGGTCCTGCCCTCAGGGAGCTTAAAAGTCTAGTAGAAAATAGAAACATCAAATAAATTTTGAAATGTGTGATGATAAAGAGAACCAATAACAGGGAGGAATTGGGGCTTTGCTGTCAGCTCCATCAAGTCCTACTCATGGAATCAAAGGACAAGAGGCTACAAAGCCATAGCAGGTGGGTTGACCATGTGGCCGGACCTGGTCACCCTTGCTTAAAGAGCTTGAGTGAGCCAGACACTATGGCTTTGGAGGCCAAGCTCATAGAGGGTCAGTGGTAATACGGAACTGACCCTCCAGTTACTATTTGAATGAGTTCAGTGTGAGTTACAGGACCCAGTATGGTACATGACCTGCAGCATGTGCTCATAAATAGTATCTATATGGAATGATCACTCAATGGAAATTTTGTTTTAAAAACTGAGTTCTCATAAGCTGTATACACTGGCTGCTTGGGGTACACATGTCTAATTATCAACAAAAGGATTGAATGAAGCTCAGCAGTCTTGTCCTAAAAGGTAACTTGAGAGTTTGCCCAGCTAGAGGCCTGAAGGTGCTTGGGTTCCACACACTTTGAAAACTGGGCATTCGTTTCCAGCTGCAGTGGGGACGCACACACCCCCTTGCCTCCTCTTGCTCTACCCAGATGTAGTCCCACCTGCCTTGACTCGATGTCTCCCACATCCTCCCAGGTGAGGTTCCACTTCATTCTTTTCAACTAAGAGCAATAGGAAAAATGTCATTTGATTTGTTTACCTTTGTAAAACTTTTCTTTGGAACAAACTCAGTAAATAGAAAAAGCCATCGTCCAGGTCACATGCCATTTTGACATGAGGGAAAATAGGGTCATTCTAAAAGCCTGAACACCCCTGGAAGTCTGAGTTGGAATCTGTGGGTGCCTCTGGGCCCGTCATCTCTGGCGAAGTCGCCAGGTTAACTCTGCGGCACTCTACTGCTGGGTCTTCCGTGGGAACAGTAGGCTGTGATGCTGGTCACCCTTGCACCTTTGCTCACCTTTAGCATAAATTATCAGAGAATGTAGCAAAATGCAAGTCGATCTGTCTCCCCACAACTTGCTTTAATTTAGCGCAGCGGGTCACAGTGGCTTTATGCATCAGCCAGACCTTCCAGGGAACCGTTTTCACATATTAATGTGACATGACATGGAGAGTCATAATAACTACAAGATAAAGGGAATGAGTTAAAACTTAATTAAAAACACGTGGATAATAAGTCGACTACTGTATGTTTAGTATTTTGCATTCTTTGTTGCTGGATTGGCAAAAAGGGAAGAAAAGGCTTTGTAGCAAGCACAAAGGCCCCGATTAATTCAGACCAGAGCCTTTCACTCTGGTTTGAAATGATCAGATCAAAATCAGAATCAGAAGGAAATGAAATGACACCTGTCAGTGCCCACCCCGCCCACCCAGGATAGAGTAAGAGGACACATCTGGAGTTCTCCTCAGTCCAGAGACGGGAAGCCCTAAGTCAGTGGTCACCTCATTCTAATGGGCTTAAGAAGCATCTTGAAGTACTTACTCAAAAGCCAATTTGGGTGAGCTAATCCTAGACATTCAGATTTGATGAACCTGGCAGAGCAGACCTGAAATTTTCATATTGTAGCTAGCTCATGTCAGCACTGAAGTTATTTCTAGACCAAATACATTTGGTTACAACAGACGATGAGAGGAGACACTTTGACATTATGTAAATGCCCTGCTCTTCATTACACTTTTACTCCCTAGTTTTGGCATCCATGAATGAGCCTCACCAGAACCAACTGGGTGACAATCACCGTTGCAAAATGGTGACTTTCTAATTCCTACATTTATTAGTTGATATTTGTTATTGCTTCTTGGTCCTTTCTGCAGTTACTAGTTGGGATTCTTCTATAAGAAAGAGCTCACCCATTGAGTGTTGATTTACCCAATGGGAGGTGGATGCATTACTGTCATTTATTTTTAAGGCTCCTATTGTTCCACATTTGGCCACAGGTAGCCCCTCCAAGCCGGCTCCCTAAACCGTTAGGCATTTCCTTACTTTCTGGGCAACACAATGTTCCAGACTGATCTTGGACTTGCCCTGCCCGGCCCTGGAACTAGACATTTCCCTAAGAAGCCCTGGTTCCTTTAAGTGGCTATTTTAGTCAGCTTTTTCACTTGACAGAACAGTTATGGAGGAGGAAAAGTTTATGTGAGGGTTCATGGTTTCAGAGTTCTCCATCCATAGACGGCAGGCTCCATTCCTCAGGACTGGAGGTGAGACAGAACATCATGGCAGAGGAGTGTGGTAGGGGGAAAGTGCTCACCTGATGATCAGGAGCAGAGAGGGAGAGGCTCCACTTGCTAGATACAAATATATACCCCAAAGCCACACCCCAGTGCCCGGGCTCCCCCAGCCACACCCTACCAGCCTTCAGTTACCACTCTGTCAATCCCTATCAGGGGATTAAATCACTGATTGGGATAAGGCTCTCTTAACCCAACCATTTCTCCTCTGATTCTTCTTACATTGTCCCATACATGAGCTTTTGGGGAACCTCTCACCTCCAAGCCATAACAGTGGCCATGGTTTCTGAGAGGAAATGCTGCACCTCGAGGAACCAACATGGTCCCTATAATATTCCTCCCCAAAGGTGTGTTCTACATCTATGAGGAAACGCCAGACAGACCACAAACCCAGGGGTGTCCTAACACACAAGCTGTGCTCTTCAAAAGTGACCACGTCCTAACAGGCAAAGAAAGGCTAAGAAAATTTCCAGAGATCTCAGAGACACAAAAACCCATTGTAATGTGTGACACTAGCTTGGATCTTGACCAGAATTCTTTTTGGGGGTGGGGTGGGGTGAGGGGGGTACTAGGGATTGAACTCAGCCACTAACCACTGAGACACATCCCCAGCCCTATTTTGTATTTTATTTAGAGATGGGGTCTCACGGAGTTGCTTAGTGCCTTGCTTTTTGCTGAGGCTGGCTTTGAACTCGTGATCCTCCTGTCTCAACCCCCCCTAGTCACCGGGATTACAGGCGGGCACCACCATGCCCGGCTTGACTAGAACTCTTGCTCTATGAAGGACATTTTTGGAGATGATAAGTAAAATTTGAATACAGCTGTAGATTAGATGATAACATTATACTAATAGTAAATTTTCTGATTTTGAGGAAGAACGTGATAAAGCAAATATGATGATTTGTGGTGATGGATCGACAGAAATTCTTTACCCTCTTCTTGCAATTTTTCTGTCAATTTAAATTTATTTCCAAATATAAAGTTTATAAAAACAGCAATTTAGCATGAAGGCAACTTTTCCAAAGTGCAGCCATGGTCCATCAACAAATGGGGACTGACTTAAGCAGGTAAACGTCAGCTAATAGATGTATTTTAATAATGTATTTTAAAGTACTTGTATCAAGCACATCCAGAATTTCACAGATACTGGTACTCATTGGGTCTGTGTTATCAAGTTAATTTGAAGAAAAGGGCCCAGTAAACAACAGCAGGAGCATTGTGCAGATATGGCAAAAATTGTGACTACTGACCAAGAATGGCTGACATTTAGAGGAACATCATGGGCATATCAGAGAAAAGCACTTAAGTCAGGAGCCCAGTGTTCATTTAGATGTGGCCTCATCCTTAATGTCTGGAGCAAATCTCCTTATCTTTGTCTATAAGGGGATGAGAATGTTTGTCCACACCATTGTGTCTGATGGTTAAAACGGTATCGACCAGGACCAGGACTATCCACCAAGTACGACACTGAACACAAATGCAGCTGACCCAAGCGTGCCCTTTGCTTCTGTCACCATCCCAACCTTGGCAGTGCCTCCATCAGCTGGCCACCGGCATGGGAAGGACTCTGCTCTTTCCTCCTGCCTCCTCGTTCCTGGGTAGAGGACTCTCTACTCCTTCCTCTCTCCCCCACTGGAAGGGTAAGATGTGAGATTCAAACCTCTGAGCAGAACTGAGTAGACAACCTTGGCTGTAATTTGGTTTCACCCAGTTGACCAGACCTTCTTCACCCTATTCTTCCCCTTTGGGGATAATTCTGAGCTCTCTGGATCTCACAGTCTTTGAGGGGTAGATGATTGTGATGTAAGTGCATATTTGCACTCTGTAATTTTAATAAGCTCTTGGTTATGTCTAGAGTTGTGCAAAAAATTTAAATAAAGATAATGTTTCACTTGACATTCATTGACATTTCAGAACACAGAAGAAAGTGGAAAAGAATCATTTACATCAGGGGAAAAAAAAAAAACCTGGATTTGAAACTTCACTCCTCAATTTGTTATCTCGGTAATGTAGAACAAGGGGCTTAACCTTTCTAAGTATGTTCACATGCTCCTTTGACTTAAGATGGGGTTATGTCTCAATGAAACCATCATAAATAGAAAATGTCCTAAGTGAAAAATGCATTCATCAGACCTAACCTACCAACATCACAGCTTTGCAGCACAGAACACTGTAATCAGTTGACTCTCCTGATCGCATGGCTGCCTGGGAGCTGCAGCGGAGAGGAAGGCTCTTGTACTGCATCCTGCTCGTCCTGGGAAAAGATGGAAGATCAAAATTCAAAGTATGGTTCCTACTGAGTGAGTATCGCTTTCACACCACCGTAAAGTTGAGAAATCATAAGTAGAACCGGCACAAGTCAGGGACCATCTGTTTCTACTTCCTCAGCTAAAAACCAGAATACTAAAACCTACCTCATCAGTTAGCTATTAAAATTAAACAAGATCATGATGTAGGGCTACCATTTTTAAACTTTAATATGCATGCAAACCACCTTGGGATTCTTGTAAAAATGCAGATTCAGAGTAGGTCTGGGGAGAGCGCCAGGGTTCAGCATTTCTAGAAAGTTCCAGGTGACTCTGATGCTGCTGGTCCATGGACCACACTCAGGATATCCAGGACAGAAGATTGGGAAGATGGGTAACCCATGGCAGGGTCCCTATGCAGTTACTTCTCTCTCTTCTACTCCCACCACCTCTTGGCTTTCTAAGGAGAATCGTTAGCTGAAAGAACTTGCTAAGAGAAGTCAATCACAGGATGACAAAGAAAAAAAGTGTAAGAAATTCACAGCTCTTCACGAGAGGTTGATTAGGGTCAATAGAAGATATATTTAAACCTAATTAAGACTAAAGGATCCTTCATCAGGCTGAGAGAAAGTCTAAGAGTAAAAGCTCTGAGGACACGTTAACTTCTGTCAGATTCCCGTCAGAAAAGCTTGTGTCGGGAGAGGACACTGACAGCTTCGCGCTCTGGCTGGTTCTGAAGGCACTGGTAATAGAAAACTCAGGAAATAATCACAATAACTCCCTTGGGCAAATGGGTTTAAACTTTCTGAAACCCCTTTGCCTGCATTCAAGTATCCCAGTCCTCACTTCCACCTGAAACTCCTCTGAGCAAACTGGAAAGTTCCTTGAGTGCAGGGGAGTCCGCCCTGCTCACATTTCTATCCCCCACATTTGACGAAAGCCTGGCATCCAGCACACATTGGATAAAAACTATTTTGAAATACCTAACGTCACATTCCAAGGAGTGTGAATGACCACTGATCATGTTTCGGCCTATTATTTTATGCTATCTCTAAGATGATTGGAAAGCGGGGAGACCAATAGGGACAGAGATGCTTCCTTATAACAGAGAACGCATCATAGATACACAAATCAGTCCGGTGGCTATGAGGGGAACCCAGAGCTACAGAAGTCAATGAATGAGGGTGCTTGGAGCAATCAAGAATTCTCCACCACTGGCCTAAAGGCCCTGAATCAGGACAGACATTTTCCCACTGTGGACTAATGTGTTGTCAGAGGAGGCTCTCAACGACGACCACACTGAAGGCCAGACGTTCAGACCCCAGGAGACAAATGAAGAAATTACACAAGACCCCTCTCTTAGTCAGCTTTTTCATCACTGTGACCAAAAGACCTGAAAAGAACAACTTGGAGGAGGAAAAGTTTATTTGGGCTCATGGTTTCAGAGATTCGGTCCTTGGTCGACTGACCCCATAGCTCTGCGCCCAAGACAAGACAGAGCATCATGGCGGAAGGGTATGCAGAGGAAAGCTGCTCAGACATGACAACCAGAAAACCCAGAGAGAGCTCCACTCTTCGGGGACAAAATACAAACCCCAAAGGCATGTCCCCAGTGACTACTTCCTCCAGCCACACCCCACCTGCCTAGAGCTATCCCCCAGTTAATTCATATCAGTGGATTAATCCACTGGTTTGGTTACACCTCTCATAATGTAATCATTTTATCTCTGAACATTCTTGCATTGTCTCACACATGAGCTTTGGGGAGACACTTCATCTCTAAACCACAGCAATCCCCAAGTGAGACTTTCTCTCCCTGGTGGAGCTGCATGTCACCATAATTCAGAGTGGTGGCAATACCCCCCAAGCTGCCCTGCTGCCACCCTTATTTGAGTTGAATGGACATTTGTACAGGGTCTCTCAAGTAATGAATTAGGGCAAGTTACTCAATTACTCTACGCCTCAGTTTCCTCATCTACAAAACAGTAGGCAATATGACCTACTTCATCTCAATGTGAAAGTGAAGTAAGCTAACACCAAAACCTTTTGAACAGCACCTGACATAAGGCAATTCCTCAATTAATGCTGCCTATTCTTACAATTACTACCTGACGTATGATCTGTCCTGGATTAACACAATGACATTAAGATGCATTTAACACCTGCAGCATTTCTTATCCAAAAATGTTTTTTTAAAGTTGATTTACAAAGGCAATCAGAAAATGAGAAATTCCATAATTGCCAGTTAAGAGTCTGGATCCAGAAACCCAGGAACTCAGGAGACCACAGTTGTTCCCATGAAGCAGCCTCTCGGTGCAGTTCCACTTCTTTCAGGATGTAGAGTGTGCCGTGCAATCTGTCTTGTGCACAAAAACATTAACCTCTGGAATCGAAGGTGTCTGTTAATAAACCAGCATGCCGCTCACACCACCAGCCCCGTCATGGTGTCCCCGCTTTGGAACCACGATGCAGGCACACCACATTTGTCAGCTGGTTCAACTCCTTAGGCACCAGGTAATTTGGAAATGTGAAAGATTCCAAATTATCTTATCCTGAGGTGACAAATCAAGTACAGTGCCCACAAGCCCAGACAGTTTACACGCACAGAAACAAATCACAACAGTAACAGGAGTATCCATCTCATAACAGTTTAAGAAAAACAAGTGTATTTCTTATCTGTAAGATTAATGAACCAGGCCGTAACCTCACCTCTAATTGTGGCTGAACAGAAATTAGGTGCTGTTTTTAATCTATTCTGCAGTAACATAATAATGTCATGTCACAAAAGTTCATAAAGAAAGGGTCTCTACTTATCTGCAGAGTTATTTAAAATACCATAGCATAGACCTTAATGCAAAATTATTAAACTTTTCCCAGATGCTCAGATGTTTAAAGAAAAACATAAATATCAGGTGTAGCCCAGATGGTAAAAATAACTTCTGACTAAATAAGATTTTGTTTTCCTACTATGGATATAATTATGAAAATATTTATTTGTATATTACATTTGTTACAGTTTGGATTTGGAATGTCCCCCCCAAAATCTCATGTGTTAGGCACTGCAGCTACGTTCAGGGGTGAAAAGATTGATTATGAGGGTTATGAGGTCATTGGTAGATTAAGCCAATTAATGGATTAATAATTTTAATGGACTACTAAGCAGTAGCTGTAGGCAGATAGGCATGGCTGGAAGAAGTAGGTCACTGGGGTGTGGGTCTTAGGGACTGTGTCTGTCCTGATCCCTTCCTCTTCCTCTCTCTCTTTTTCCTGGCTGCCATATGCAGAGTGGCTTGCCTTCATCCCACCCTTCCACCATGATGTTTCTGCCTTGGAGTCCACCGACCACATACTGAAACTCTGAAACCATGAGCCACAGTAAATCTTTCCTCCTCTAAGTTGTTCTTGTCAGGTATTTTAGTCTCAGTGAGAAGAAGATGACTGACAATATCAATGGTATATTTTAAAGCTATTGATAATTGTGTCTTTCTGACATTTTCCTGAACTTACTTGTTCCCGTAGCTCTTCAGCTTATATCTTCCACCTTATTTTGAAAGAATACTTGTATTATCTGAATTTAACCAGAATCTATTCTCCTGCTTCTACCTTTGAGTTGGACCTCAAACCTTGAAAAGCTGGGCTAAGAAAGAAGGATGAGCTGGCAGAAAGGGAAAGAAGAGAAAGAAATTGATTTCCTTTAGGCCAGGTAACCCCCAGGGCAGATGGAATGGGAGTGGAGGCCCAATTGCAGACGTAACTGCACCTTCTTCCTCTCAAAATTCTGTCCAAGATTGTTGCATAGCTAATGAAACTTCACATGGTTAAAAATAAACATGCACATTGAGTTTTTATTCATGTGAACTAAAAAGTGTGGTTTTCTCCTCATAACTCCATAGTCCATCAATAAGACTGTGAGGGAGCAAGGGATTCAGCCTGATCAAAAATGTGTGTTACCAGATAGACAAAGAAAACACTTCCCAGTGAGTCCTCGGGAGGGGAGGTCAGGGAAGCCTTGGGCCACGTCCACCTGCTGATTTAGGAAGTGGAATTTGGACATAGCTTCAAATTGGGGCATCCCTCTCACATTCATAGGTAGATAGACCTGAGAGGAAAGTTATAATGAAGCAACTCTGAAGTTTGGCCATTAGTCTGGGTGGTGAATTGTGCTCCTTTAACAGCCCAGGAAGCTCTAGATCAGGTACCTGCAGGTGAAATGACCTTTTGGTCTCTGTGTTTCTGTGTGCTTATTTTTTTTTCAACTGAAGTGTTTTTCCATGTTGAAATTATCCAAAGCATGCATAATCAACCCAAGAAGGGTGATATGTAAAATGGGCCTTTTTGCTATGTGGTGAATAGGCAAATGACTTTAGAACACTCTCATTTAAGACAAAAAAAAAAAAAACCATTAGGAGGAAACAAAAGACTCGATCCCATTCTTCCCTCTGTGGTTCACCTCAGTTCTTGTACCAAGGAAGGCTTCAACAAGGAGAAAGAAACCACAGGCCAACGATTTCTGTCTTCTGGAGCCTGTCCTGGGCACCCTGTGATTCTGGGTGTGTTGCTAGCCTCTTTTGACCTTATGCTTGTTGGTGAAGGACATGAGGTCTGCTTCTACTACTAAGAGTAAAGCAAAGCTTTTGAAGACTGAATTTTCCTTGTTCATGGCCCTGAAATGTTCCCTAGGAACAAGATATATCAGGAGAAATCCACGGAGTGGGTATCTTCCTTCTCACCAAGAAGATCCAACCAATAGTTCAACTAATAGCTTAATTTCTCACCAATAATGACAATCAGTACCTGTATTTAGGACCTATGTAAGAGCACTAGATTGAGTATCTTCTTAAGAGAATAGAAGACATCCACAGCTTGATGGAAGAAAGATCTAGAAGCAATTAACTATGCATATAGCAGTCCCCCCTTAAAGACAGGATGAAGGGGACATGTGCCAGAGTCCCCAGTGGATGCCTGAAACCATGGAAACTGCTGAATCCTACATATAATGTGATTTTTGCTATGAGTATCTACGACAAGACTTATAAGTTAGGCACAGTAAGATATTAACAATAACTAATAATATAGGAAGACAACTATTAATAGAACAATAAAGTAGGCCATTATTATGTAAAATAAGAGTTATTTATGCACTGTGATTCTGTGACCATTGATCTGAAAACTCAGCAACCCACGGGTGACCGTGAGTGGGCAGTGTACCCAGCACAGATGCTCTGGGCAAAGGGATGAGTCACTGATTCACGTCCCAGAGGAAGGCAGCAGGATGGCGTGAGATTTCATCACACTAATCAGAATGGTGTGCTATTTAAAACGTAGGGATTGTCTATTTCTGGAATTTTCCACTGAAGATTTTCAGACCATGGGGTTGACCAGAGGTAACTAAAACTGCAGAAAGCAAAGGGGAGGATACTGCCCTGGGTTAAGAGTTAAACTCAGATAAATGAAAAAATGCTATGTGAGCTGAAGAAGGTCTAAAATCACCCACAAAGAAGTCATAAAAGGTTCGTGAAAGAGTGTCATCTGATCAGGGTGATGAGGGGAAGCAGAAATCGGTCAGAGAAGCAGAGAAAGGGTCTTCATTCTGGAACAAAGAAACGTCACAGAGTCCTTGAGGTCCCCAGATACTAGAGGGGCAGCCTGCACCTCTGCACAGCACGCAGTATGGAAGTGCAAACCGAAGATGAAAGCAGGAAGGAAGCACAGACTTCCCGGGCCTAACTGCCAAAAGGTCCGAATGCCTCCAAAATCCATGGGAGAGTTGATTCCCACCTGGGTGGTATTAAGGAGGTGGGGTTTCCTGAGAAGTCCTTGTCATGAGGGCTCCACCCACTTGAATGGATTGGTGCCTTACAGAAAGGCTGGAGGGAACTAGACTGGGACTTTTTTGTCCTTCTGCCTTCTACCAGAAGAGACACAGCATTCGCGCACCACCTTGGAAGCAGGGATTGGGCCCTCACAGACACTGAACCCACTAAAAACTCTATCCTGGACTTCCCAGCCTCCAGAACTAACTGTAACAAATAAATGTGTGTTCTTAACACACTACCCAGTCTGTGGTGTCTTGTTACAGCAGAAAAAAAAAAAACAGACTAAAATGACATATCAAGTATTACGTATTTATCCTGGGAAAGAAATGGAAAGCCAGGGGAATTTTAAAATAAAGGAAGCATTAAAGCAACATTAGATCTCTAGGAACTATGTGGAAGGCAGGAGAAAGGGGAGAAAAATCATTTAATTTCTAGTAGTTTCCTCTGTGGGAGATAATGCTGGCCTGGATTATAAGGGTAGGATCAAGAGTAAAAGAAAGGAATAAATCAGAAAGAAATTTCTGATTTAGAATATTGGGACATATTGGCCAATCAAATAGAGTGAATAAAGGAGGGGGAAGAGAAATGAGTCATGTCATGATTTTTATCTTCTATGGTTGGGTGGAAATTAACATCATCAATCAAGAAGAATCAGGTTTAGACAGACTGAGTTTTAAATGCCGATGGGAAGTCAAGCCCCGATGCCCAGCACACAATGGGAAATACTAATCTGGTTAGAAAATGTTATGGTTGTTAGGGACTTATGACTTGCTTAAGTTTTCCAATGTTCACAAAATGCAACAGGTATTCAGAGAGTAGGCAGCAGAGTTGGTATCCTCTTGGAATCTGTACTTCTTAAGAATCTCAAGGAAAATCAAGATTTTAGTTTACATTTCAATCTCAAAAATTTTTAAGTCTCTTCCATTCTTCCCTTCTTCTTCATGGCAAAGCTCAGTCCATCCTATAGGAAGCTTTCTTCTATTCCCAAAGCTTAAAACCATTTCACCTGTTCCGAGCTCTGCTGACAATGCCTCTCCTTCGGCATTTCTATAATAACTTGTGTCTATTGACAGTTGAATTTTTATAAGCATGTGCCTTGTTCTCCCCAAAAGAATTGGGAACATCTTCAAAGGCAGGAGCTAATTAATTTAATTCTTTTTTCAGCCCTACAATCCTCACTCGTTGTCCTATAGAACAACTCAGTTGTGCTTGAATCCCAACTTTGCCTGAATTGTTACCTTGGGCAAGTCATTGACTCTTTGTCCCGGTTTCCTCATCAAGTAAAGAAGACAATAACCATGACGACTTCACGGAGGTGCTGTGAAAAATGTTAAATGGAAAGTATTTCCTCAGTTCCTAGGGCATAGCAAGAGTTCAATAACTGTTTTTATCCGTCTGGATAGGAAACATTTGTGAAGGTCCCACCCAAAGTCACAGGTCCATTAAAATACTGAGACTTAAGCCTAATTATAGAATGCTTCCCCTTCCTCCATCTTTGCTAGCCATTAAGAGGGCAAAGTGGGATAACACTGATGCAGCTTCAAGGCACACTCTTTGTAAGAGTTCTTAGGAAAACTCAAGGACAACAAGGAAAACAGAAACAAGAACACTGAGAAACCTAATCTCTGGCTGAAGCAGGCTTTAAAGGGAGCCCAACTCCCAGCCCAGTAAAGGGCTATTTATCTCAGCTTCTATGACCCAATACATCATGTCAAGCTCTCAATAAAAAATTACAAACATGAGAAAACTCCAAAGAGACAAGACAGGCGTCAGAACCAGACTCCTAATATGACATAGATTTTAGAATTCTTAAACAATGAATTTAAAATAACTATGATTAATATACTAAGTGCGCTAGTGGAAAAAGTAGACAATGCAAGAAAAAATGAGTAATGTAAGCAAGGGAATCTCTAAGAAATAATCAAAAGGAATGGGGAGAGATAAAATAAATAAAGGAAAAACACCATACCAGAAATGAAGGATGCCTTTGATGATTCAACAATCTAGATACAGCCAAGGAAAGAATCAGTAACCTTGAAGATATATCACACACACACACACACAAAAAAAAAAAAAAAAAAAAAAAAACATGTTATCCCAAACTGAAATACACAGAGAAAACTATATATAAAAAAAATCAGACCAGAATATCCAAGAATGTTTGGCAATTTTAAAAGGTATAATGTGTGCAATTGTATAAAAAAAAATAAAAGCAGAAATACTTGAAATCACCATGACCAAGAGCTTTCCAAAATTAATGACAGACACCAACCTGCAAATCTAGGAAGTTCCAAGAACACAAAGTAAAGATCACCAAGTCGACACCTGAGCATTATGACAGTCAAATGGGAGAAAACCAAAGATAAAGAGAATCTTTTGAAAAAACTAGAGGAAGAAACTTTACATAAGGAGAAAAGGACAGGAAAGTCAGCAGATTTATTATCAGAATCCAAGCAAGCCAGAGGAGAGTGGATTGAAAGGAACAGTCATCAAACTAGAATTCTATGTGCAACAAAGTGATCCCACAAAGTGAAGGAGAAATAAGACTTTGTTAGACAAACAAAAACAAGGAGCCCATTGGCATCACACTGACTCTACAAACAGGGTTAAAAGAAGATCTTCAGGGGGAAGGAGTATTATATAGGTCAACAACTCAGATCCCCATAAAGAAAGGAAGATGTTGGAGAAGGAATAAGTGACTGTAACATAAAATCTTTTATTTTGATATTCTTAACCAAGCTAATAGATAACTATTCAAAGTAATAATCATAACAGTGTGTGACCAGATAGCAGAACATCATTTGTGTTATACCTCTTCTCACAAATTTGGGCTTTTAGATAATGATTTTCATAGGTTTCCCCATCCTCAAAATCACCAGTAAGTGGGCTGGATTCCATGACTGGATTGACATATAAGAACAAAATCTGCATAAAAAGAATCAGGAAGCAGAAAACAAACAGCAAAATGTCTCCCAGTTTTACTCAGATCTCCAAGCCTCCAGGCATGGAGAAGCTGGCTCAGGTCTGGTTTGCACCAAGAACTACTCAAAACCAAATAAATCTTTTCATTCCCACACCCCCCATAAAGGTTGTCTCCTATAGGATACTTTTTTAATGGAATTACTAAGTAAACAGTTAGATGCATATAGGGCAAAAATGTTTCCCAGCAATTTTTATTTACAATTTTATTCCAAAAGGAAATTCCAGAGAATAAGATAGAGCTTGTCCTTAGAAATGGTTGTCTTGGATTATAAATTCCAGTTATTTCCAGTTAAAAGTGATCTCTCTCATGCTCTTTAAAACTGTACATACCATAAGTACTTAATAAATGATTATTGAATTAAATTCTTAGCTTTCTTGATACTCAAAATTAAGCCCATTTTTAATATGCACCTTTTTTTGGTTCTATCTCAAGAATGCTGCAATAGTTCTTGATTTTTCAGGTAATAAATTTCTTCCTCTTCTTAAAAATATCTTGAGCCTTCAAAATCTTATATATGGAATTTTGATTGTATGGAATTTTCAATTTTGTTAAAGTCCTATTTTTTAAAAGATCTTCATGTATATACTCCTGACTAGAATAGTGCGCTTACAATAATTATGTAAACCTTTTTGAATTCAAGCAAGCTTTTGTTTGTGCTTAGCTTAAAAATGCAAAAATTATCTTGAATGAGTACTTTTTAACTAATTTAATTCTCCTCTTTAATACTCTTGATTAAAAATCTAGCAAATATCAGAATTAACCATAAAGCTGACAAAAGAAAAAAGTTGTAACAATTACAATGATTATTCCAGAATTCATCTAAAAGCTATTTTCTTTATTTTTCAGCTTTATTAAGGGATAATTGACAAATAACAATTGTATATATTTATGATATGCACTGTAATGTTTTGATATATCTCTACATTGTAAAATGGTTAAGTCATGGTAATCAACATACCTGACATTTAATGTACTTACTTTTTATGGTAAGAACTTTTTAATCTTAGCAATTTTCAAGAATTCAATACTGTCAACCCTTCATATCTAGGGATTCCTCATTTATGAATTCAACCAAATGCAGATTGAAAATATTTTTTGAATGCATTTGAACTGAATATATGCAAACTTTTTATTCTTGTCTTTATTATTACCAAAACAATGCTGTATAGGAACTATTGAAATAGCATTTACATTGTATTAGGTATTATAAGCAATCTAGGGCTGATGTACAGGTACGAAGACACAAATTGGTGTGAATATACTATGTAAACAACCAGAGATATGAAAAATTGTGCTCTATATATGTAATAAGAATTGTAATGTATTCTGCTGTCATATATAAATTTAAAAAGGCTAGGTGACTATAGAGACATGAAAAATTTATATAAAATATACAATTAAATTTATAAAAGAGAATAAAATTGCTTTTACAAAAAAAATAAAGTATACAGGAGAATGTGCATAGGTTATAGGCAAATGTGTATATAATATAAGAGATTTCAACATCCACCCATGAATTTTGGTATCCACAGGGGTCCTGTAATCAATCCCCTGAGGATATTGAAGGATAGCTATAATTAAATAACAGTTTTCAACTATAATTAAGTAATAGTTTTCAACTATTCTGAGATTAAGATACAAGTTCTAGAAAAGTTGTCACAAATAGCTTTTTAATAGTTGTCACAAATAACTTTTTAAAAAAAAAAGTTGTCACAAATAGCTTTTTAAAAGTTGTCACAAATAACTTTTTAAAAGTTGACTAGTATTCCTAATACATACATCACATTTTCTTTATCTATTTATGTACTGATGAACACCAGTTGTTTTCATGCCTTGCCTATTATGATTAATGCTGCAATGAACATGGGATTTCAGAAGTCCCTTCGACATACCAATCTCATCCCCTTGGGAAAGACACCTGGCAGTGGGATTGCTGGATTATATGGTATTTCTGTTTTTAGTGTTTTGAGGGACCTCACACTGCTTTCCATAATGGCTACACTAATGTGCATCCCCACCACTGTGTGCAAGGGCCCCTTTCCGTCACATCCTGGCCAGTACTTGGCATACACACCTTCTTTGATAAAGGCCCTTGCAGCAGACTGGGTGATACTCTGGTTTTAATTTGCATTTCCCTGATGATTAATGGTGTTGCATATTTTTTCACATGACTTAACCATTTGTCTGACTTCTCCTGAGAAAGGTCTATCTGGGTATGCTGTTCATTTTTTTAATTGAATTATCCTTTTTTACTTAGGAGCCATATTCATTAGGTTCTGTTAACCCCAGTTTGGAAAAGGAAACAGGCAGTCCCAAGACAAAAATATGAAAGTAAAAACCTGTAAAACCTCACTAGGTCGTCATTTCACCTGCTATCAATACCCTTAAGGTTTTCCTGTTGAAGTTCTTTCCTTCTGGCTATCAATCACCTGGTTTAACACATTCAGTTAGGACACAGGTTAGGGTCTGACCATGCAAAGGTGTTTCTCTCTCTTTTTTTAATATTTTATTTTTTAGTTGTAGCTGGACACAACACCTTTATTTCACTTATTTATTTTTATGAGATGCTGAGGATGGAACCCAGGGTCTCGCACGTGCGAGGCAAGTGCTCTACCCGCTGAGCCACAACCCCAGCCTGCAATTGTGTTTTTCAAGGGCACAGCAATGGCACTTTAGAAACTTATCCCAAAGCCAGAGCCTCACAAAGATTCAGTTTATCATGGCACTGCTGGCAATGGCAAAGACAGGAAGCCACGAAAATCTCCAACAGTAGAGGGCAAGTGAAATACATTATAGAGCATTGTATTCCACAGTATCCTGTGGCCAATGAAAAGAAAGTGACATACCCACATGTTCCAATGTAATACAAATTCTAAGGTATATTTTAAGTGAATAAAGCCAACTGCAGAAAACTGAAAAGAATATGCATTTTGTATGCTTAGAATATTTCTATTGGGTTATGCAACACAAGGAAGACAAGGATCGGAGATGGAAGGAAAACTACTTATTTACCATGAGTTAAATTGTAATTTTTAGTTACAAGTAAAGCACAGAACAGGGACAGGGAGGACTTTGGGTCTAGATTTCATGAAGACAGTCAAAATCTTCACCAATTGTGGCTAATAGTAACCATTCAAATTGCAAAGTAGTGACTGATTTATTTCTGAACCTAATAGCACAAGATCTCACCAAATCTTACTAAGAGTTTCAACTACATGTCAATCACTTCCTCAGTTATTTCTTCATTGCACCCCTCATCCTAACTGTGGGTCTGTGCTATTCAGGGCTTCATGTCATGACATAGGAATGCGGCAGGGAGCAAGGACAAGTCCAGACCTCCTTGAGTTCAGGATTGAGCAGGAAAGACCAATCTTTCAACCAAGTGACTAGAGAAATATTGAAGAGTTTGGGCAAGTCCTTGGAGGGAGGTATATCCTAGTCTACATAGCAGGGGGACCCCACCAGAAAAGGCATTTAGCTGGCATGTGGTGTTAACCAAATGACAGAAATGTGTTCTAGGAAGAAATGGGAAGATGGTGCCATGCCACCTCACGGGTACAAGAGAGCTCTACTTGCAGAGACAAAAAGGCATTGGGACCAATGAATCACTGAGTCCAGAGGAAAAATGGAAGACCATCAGGCATACATGCAAGGGCAAGCATTCTGGACCTCACAGTACTGAGAAGGAGAACCACAGTGGGAATTCAAGGTACATTTGTTTCCTAGGGCTGTCATAACAAATTACCACCAACTGGATGGCTTCAAAACTACAGAACTTTATTCCCTTTCAATTGTGGAAGCTAAAAGTCTAAAGCCAAGGTGTCTGTAGGCTGTGCTCCCTCCAATAGCTCTAAAGAAGAGCTCTTCCCAGCCTCTTTCTAGCTTCTGAAGGCTACTGGCAAACTTTGGTATTCTTTGACTTATTCCAACCTCTCCCTCTCCAGCACATGACCTCCTCTCTGTGTGTCTGCATCTCAATGTCCAAATTTCTCTTAAGAGAATACCAGTCTTTCTGGACTTAGGATCCACCTTGATCCACTATGGTTCTATCTTAACTTGATTACATCTTTATCCAGATTAAGTCAAATTCATAGGTTCCACCTGCACATGAATTTCAGAGGGACACAATTCAATCAGGTATCACAGGGGCATGATATGAACTGATTTGCATATTAGAAAAACTGTTCTGAGGATAATGAGGGGAAAGACAAAGAGGGAGCAAGAAGGGAAGAATGAAGATTATTCATATACATCGTCATTATTTTTGAAAGAGGAGTTTTACTAGCTGCGTATCTTGAGCTAAGAGCTGTTTCTAGGACGTCCCCTTCAGTCCTCACCTTGAACTATGAAGAAGATCAGAGAGGGAACTTCACCCGTCCATGATCACATAGCTGCACTTCCAATCCAGATCTGGAGCTCATTCACTTTCCACCCCACCCCTCTAGCCTGAAAGCTGAAGACGTTCTCAAGGCACCGAGAATCCTTTGACAAGGATTTCCAGGAGGTAGAAAATACTGCACACGGACACGGTGCTGTTTGCAAGCACACTTTATATTCCTTATGCAAAGTCAGGGCAAAAGGTGAACAGTTAACACGTCCTAAAGAGCAGCCGCGCTGTTAATACGGAGGAATCTGAGGGTCCCCGTCAAACCACACCGTGTCCAGTGGTTTAAACACCAGGTCAGAGATGTTCTTTAAAATAAAGACCTATGTATAATCCATGCTTCACACATAGGAGCCCATAGTAAAAGAAGCCTGCTTTTTATAACGTGGAGAAATTTGAAGCCGTTATCTAAAAAACTCAGGCACAGAAATGAATTCAGAGAAAAACAGGGCCACTGATGTGACAGTTGGGACTGGCCACTGACGGTGATCAGAAACAGACCTGCATGTCCGCTCTGTCTTTGCTGCTTAGAATTGTCCATTGTCCATTGTGAAGCTGGATTGAGATTTTAAGACAATGGAGACCAAAGTCATTCTCTCTTGAGCTTAATATTCTGCAAGAGGAAAAAAAAATGAATCTTGTAGATTGTAGATTTCATCACCTGTCAGCAGTTAGTCACCTCAAACTCAGACCAGAGCACCTAACTCTCAGTTCTCCCTTTCGTGTTCCATGTCATTACTCTGCAGTATTAAAATAGAAAGGAAGGAAGGAAAGGAGAGAGGAAGGGAGAAGTGAAGGAAAAAATTAAATCCATCCAAAAAAAGGAAGCATGAATTCAAAAATAAAAAATAAAAGCAAGAGAAACAATGGCCCAATTAATTGTTTTGATATTTACTACAATATGGTGAGGATAAAAAAGAAAAAAAACTTCATCTCTGGTTATAAATTATAAACTTGTTCCTAAAAATAAGGAATAAACTGTGTTTAAAAGCAATTAATAAGCAATTTTTATCTAAGAAGTGGGTGATTTTTGTGCATGGGGGGGAAAAAGGCTCAGGGCTTTGCCTCATCTCCTAGAAGCATCCCATATTCTTAGATGTGACGTTGCCTTGGTAACCACAACTTGGTGACCTCGTTATTTCAACCTAATCCTGCTTTGAAATTATAGTTGCTCCACCCTTTTGCCTGGCTAGCCTGATAACATAATCATTGTAAATGAGGATGGGAAAAAACAGCAGGATGCGGTCCCTCCGGTGACACAAGACCAGTCTCACCTTATCGTGGAAATAGACGAACAATTAACCGGCATGAATCTCAAACCCGAAAAGTGGATTTTCTTATTTTTTTAACGGTGTGTTACGCTTATTTTCAAAACCTACTGGTGGATTCAATGTAGCAGGGTATCTTAATATTACTAAATGAAAATTTTAAAATTCCTATTTGTGCTAAAAAAAAAAAAAAGCTAAACTGTCAAAGGTGAAGTCTTTAATTATGTGTTTGTTCTACCCAATGCCTGAATAGAAAGTAGAAATCAGAATATAATTTTTGAACAAATAAACTATCAGTGTCCAGGTTTGTTTCCCAGCTTAAATTCCTCTGGCTAAAACCCCACAAATCAGTTGTCCTGATTTTGGGTTCCTTTCATAACAAAGGGGTCTCAAGAGACAAGATGTTGAAATTCTGAGTGCATCAAATATATATATATATATATATATATATATATATATATATATATATATATATTTAAAGGAAAAGTAATTTGCTCATTTGTTTCAATTTGTATGCTTTGAGATCGCTGCTCAAAGAAGAAGGGAAATTCCATTCTCTTTCTCATTCATTTCCTTTTCCTTTTCTTCTTCTTATTATTTTTCTATTCCAAAATGACTAGGCTTGTGGCACTAGGTACAGATCTCAGATCTCAGTATCATTTTCATACTGTACCCGGCTCAAACGTTGAGGAGCCTAGAGCTATGATGGGACAATGTCTGTTGGGCTCCTGAGTGCCCCCAACCTCCCCCTCCAGGACACCCTCCGTTTTTCTGACTGCCACAATCATCCCCCCGCCATGACATGCCCAACTGTGGGACTTGGAAAGGGAAGAATTATTCATATCAGTCCCCCCATTCACTTGGTGGCACCTGTTCTACTTCCTCAGTCTCACCCCTGTGTGCTTCCCAAGGAATGATTATTTGGACCTATATTATTAGATATGCTGTTGGCCTCAGCATTGGGCACCAATGACAGGTGAGAGGCAAGTCTCTTATCAGAGCCCTAGTCCAGAGAGAAACATGGGCCACATCTGGAGATGCCCAGGACAGAACGTCATCCATGCAGGAATACCCTCCTCCCAGCAGAAGAAAACCACGCCCCCTCCTTCTCATATCTATGAACACCACCGTGATATCCTCTTCAGAGTGTAGGGAAAGATCGCAGCTTCTTAGAGAAGCTGCATAAATTAAAGCTTTACCATGGCAGTGATGTTATCAAGCCCCTTTCAAGTAATAACTTGAAGGAGTGTGCATTTGACTTAAGAGTCTATCTTCTCTTTTGCTGGGAGTTGAGTAAAAGGTAGGATTTTATAAAGTGAGAGTACACTGGGCCATTTGAATCCCATGCTTCTCTCGCTTACTGAAGTCACAAGAAGTTCAGGTTGAGCATCCCTACCCCAAAATCCAAATGCAACAAAATCTGAAGCTTTCTGAGCACCAACGTGACGCCTCATTGTAGAAAATTCTACACCTGACCTTGTAGTAGGATGCAATCAAAAACACAGGTCCACTAAAAAATATTGCATAGAATTACCTTCAGGCTATGTGTATAAGGTGTGAATGAAACATGAATGAATTTCTTGTTTACCCTTGAGTCCTATCCCCAAGATATCTCATTATGTAGATGCAAATATTCCAAAATTTTAAAAATACCCCAAATCTGAAACATTCTGGTTCCAATAATTTCAGATAAGGGAAAATGTAATGATGATGATGATGATGATGATGATGATATAAGGATGATAATAACCGCTAGCATTTTGTGAGTTCTCACATGAGAATCAGCCAGCCCCATTTTACAGAGCAAAAACTGAAACATAGAAAATGAAATGACTTTGCACACAATCCCGAAGCTGGTTAGGGTTCAGATACTGCTCTGCTGCTCTGCCCCTCCACCCAGAACTCACTGTAGAACAAGGACCCATGGTTGGACCCCCTGGGTAGATTCACCAAAACTCTCTGGGAAGAAAGTTCAAAGTCGCACAAGCTGTCCAAAGACATAGACATAGACTCCAAAACAAAGGGAACATGACAAAATACAAAAGCTCTGACCAAATATCCTTGATGTCCCCAAACAGACATGAGTGTAAATGTTATATTCTACTGCTCTCTGAGGGTTCATCAGCTTGGAGATCTTAAATCACATACAGAGAGACAGAAGCAAATTCCTTGGCAGATGCAAGCATCCAGGAAGAGCAAAGAAGAGCCTTACAGCTCTAATAATGGTGGTAGGATGAGGCCAAGGGACTGCTAAGACACAAGTACCACGTCCAGGCCAAGAGCTGAGAGAGCTCGGATGCTACTGTGAGCACCAGATGACAATATGCAAAAACAGAAAAGTGTAGACCTGAGACCCGTGTGAGGACCCACAATAACACGGGCACCTGGCAGGACTGCAGTCTCCTGAGAGAGAGAAACCACCGATGCCAGCTTGCTGTGGAGAAGGATCTGCAGATCTTCCTGGTAGAGCCAGGAAGAAGCAGGTGAAAAGGAGACATTAGGAAGAAGGAGTCTGACCAAGGCGGCTGGCAGTGGAGAAGGGAATCTCTGAAGGGAAGGTCAACACTGGCATAGTGAAGTGCCCCAAATCCCCCCTCATAGCTCCCCGCCTCCACTCTTCACACCGTGGGACTTGGAAGCAACCAAATCACCATGCCTTTCCCACATCTTCTTGCTTCTGCCTGAACCCCCGCCCCTTCCTATGAAAGCTGTCAGAATCCAAACGAAGTCACTTATGTCAAACCCTAACAAAATAATTAAATGAATCCACGAGGTCACGTAGGAGGGCATCTCATGCATGGCTGGCTGGTAGCAAGACCGAACACAAAGACCCCACCAGAACCACAGCTCTGCACAAAGGTTGCAGCAGCCTTGCACGGAAGCACTCTGCAAGGGCTCCATCTCATAACTGCTTTCCTGCAGACCCATGCCACTGTGCCAGCAGTCCTTGAACAGCCTTGTCATTCAGCCTCAGGCCATGGGCTAATGCTTCAGAATAACATGTCCTTCTCCTCATTTTGACTTTAAAGTTTTCCCCTTACCCCATCTCCTTGGAATATGGACCATGGTTTCCAGGACATGTGTGTTCTGCATTACAATGTGCCCTGCTTTTCCCAAATAAAAAATCATTACTCTTTAGAGAGTCAGTCTCTCCCTCTCCCTCTCCCTCTCCCTCTCCTCTCCTCTCCCTCTCTTCTCCCTCTCCTTCTCCATCTCTCCCTCTCCCTCTCGGTCTCTCCCTCTCCGCCCCCCTTATGTAAAGGTTGACACCACCATTCCTCCTCTCATCCTCCTCAGTTTGGCTGTCTCCCATTAATAGTTGGGGTTTCTTCTTAATTGCTGAATTCTGCAGAAATCCCTTCAGAATTCCCCTCACTCCCCTTTCCAAACACCCTGTCCTTCCTCCACCTCTATACTGTCATGGCCTCTTATCCTGTCTGTCCATCACTTCCATCTCCCAGAAACTCATAAATTGGCCAGACATAGTGGCCATAGACACTCCTGCAATCCCAGAAACTCAGAAGGCTGAGGAAGGAGCATTGCAAGTTTGAGGACAACCTCAGCAACTTTAGAAGACTAAACAAAAATAATAATAATAATAATGCTTAGAAATTCCATGAAGGCAAGGACATCATCTAGCCAGGTGCAGTGGCACAGAGCTGTACTCCCAGTGGCTCGGGAGGCAGAGGCAGGAGGATCGCAAGTTCAAAACCAGCCTCAGCAATTTAGCAAGGCAATAAGCAACTCAGTGAGACCCTGTCTCTAAATAAAACACAAAATAGGGCTGGGATATGGCTCAGTGATCTGAGTTCAATCCCCAGTACCTAAAAAAAAAAAAAGAAGAAGAAGAAGAAAAAGATCTAATGGTACCTGGTGTATAACAGACTCTCAACAAATTTACTCACTTAACACATATTTACTGAAGATATAGTCTATGTAAGACATTGAGAAAAAGGAGTGAGCAAGTCAGAATAGGTACCTGCCTTCACTTGGCGGTGGGGAGGGGGAACTATTTTTTTTAATCAAATAGACAAGCTGGTTATAGATTGCCATAGGTGGTACAAAAATAAATAAGTAAGCAAAATGCTAACACAGAATAGAAAGAGCTTCCTCCCATTCTGGTTCTTGGGAGAATCTGTCACCTGCAGCCTGGCCCACATGCTCTTCCACTGGGCATTCATGGAGGGCTTCCCAGGCTTCAGGCACCGAGGTCCTTGGGGAGACCACATCAGCAAGGGGAATGGATAAGTCAACCCAAACCAAAGATTCCAATCTCAGGTGATGAGGACTGTGGCAGAATTTCACCCAGAGCTCAGACGTGATGGAGGAGAAAGTAGTAAGTATGTCAAAGACTGGGGAGAAGTGCTCCGGTAAGGGCCCCTGGTGAAGGTGACATTGAGCATGGTGATTCAGAGCACCAAGCATTCTGGGACTAAACCACCTAAGTTCAAATCTGGCCCCAGCACTTACCAGCAGTGTGACTTCAGGTGCATTCCTTAATCTCTCTGTGCCTTAGTTTCCTCTTCTGTGAAACAAGAGGAATAGCAATGCCTGTCTTAGAGAGGAGCTGCAAAGATTAAATTAGTGAGCACACATGAACCATCTAGGTGAGCACAACCTGAGCGCTACCTGGGTTGAACACTATGACTGGTTTTTCAGGATGCAAACGAGCCAGTTTGATGAATAAGGGAGGTGCACAATTCACTCCAGGAAGAACAAAGATCTGTGAATGAAGCAAAGAACAGGAACTGGCTTGATGCCATGCCAGCCAACGGGCTCTTCCTTGGTCTACAACTGTGGGGAGAATTCACTCTCCTAGAGCAGTCCCATGGGTTAGAAGCACACCAGGAAAAAGAGAGGATGTGGCCTCTATCCTCTAGGACCTGTTTGACAAGACTAAGCATGCAAGAAAGGAAGACTAAATACATAGGAAGGATCCAAGGTAGTAAACACCTAGTACTGAACTCAGTGGCCAGACTCCAATGAAAACAACAAGAAAAATAAAAATCATAACATCTATGTATTCGTAATGTGCCAGACCCTGGGCAGACACATGATTTTCTGCTCAAGTTCGACCTAGGAATGCGCTTTACGTGACTGCTTCCAATGAGAAAACCTCCAGGAGATTTCAAGGAAGACAAAAAGATCTACCAAAACCCTTACAAAGATGGGAAATATGAAGCATCCCTTAAAGAAGGGAAATAATGCAAGTTAAAGAACAGCTCTAGGAGGGACCTGGGCAGCACAGTCCAACAGAAATATAGTGTGAGCCACGAATACAAGCCACATGCACAATTTTGAGTTTTTTTGAATTTGACTTTTTGAATGGATAATCGTGTAGCCACAATTTTAAGAAAGTAAAAAGAAATGAGTGAAATGAACTTGTAAAGTATATTTCACTTAACCAATATTTGCAATATTTTTATCATTTCAATGTGTGATCAGTACCAAAAAATTATTAATGAGACATATCACAGTCATTTCACTGTTCTTTGATACCTGGTATCCACTTAAAGCATATATCCATTCCAACTAGCCATATTTCCAGTGCATAATTGCCACACACAGCAGCAGAGGTCAAGAATGGATATTATCAAAGTCTTGCCAAGCCTGTCACTTTTTTATATCGACACTGCTTTATTTCAACTTCCAACCATCTCCTTAGGGAAATACCATTATTATCCCCATTTTACAAAGGAGGACACTGCCAAGTGAAAAGGTTAAGTCAATAGTCAAATAAGTGGGTTGAAATAGAATTTAAGGCCGGGCGCGGTGGTGCAAGCCTATAATCCCAGCGGTTCGGGAGACTGAGGCAGGAGGATCGCAAGTTCAAAACTAGCCTCAGCAATTTAGCTAGGCCCTAAGCAACTTATCAAGATATATCTCTAAATAAAATATAAAAAGAGGCGCTGGGGGTGTGGCCCAGTGGTTAAGTGCTCCTGGATCGAATCCCTGGTACAAAAGAAAAAAGTAGAATTTAACCCCCAGTGCCAACCAACGTCACGCAGGAACATGCTTCTCACACTAGAATTATCTCAGGCAAATTCCCCAGGGGACTGTCACTAGGAAAGAAGGTGATGTCTGAGCAGGAATAACCCCGAGATCCTGGGGTGTCCTAAGTAGATTCCTGCTCACACCACAGGTCCCCGCTGGGGTGACGCCCCCTGGATTTGGCGAGGGCACCGGGAAGCAACCAGGCAGATGCACAAACCCTCCCTTTCCAGCTCAATAGAACCTCAAGGTCTGTGAGCTGCTCCCCAACCGCAGAGCTACAAAAGGGTCTTGCAGGAGGCCCTGAAGGGCACCTGCGCTCCATCAATATTTAACGGGTGCTGCAGGGAGGCCAGAATGAAGAGACCCCCAGTGGTCAGCTCCTCGGGCCGCCGGGCAGGGCTGCTTGGCCCTTTGCAGGCTCAATTTTCTTGTCAGAGTTTCTAGAACTATTAAGAGAGGAAGGGGGGCAGCATAAACAGAATTAGCAGTCACTTAGGATCTGAAAAGGGACAGCGACCGCGGGAGTTGGAAATCGGTCTCCATTAAGGTGCTTTCCCCACGGTCCCCGGGTCCCCGAGTCACAGGACAGGAGGCAAGGCGTGTTTCTGCAGGGCTCCGGGAAGACCGGGCGCGTTTCCCCGCGCCCCGGGGCAGGGTTCACCCGCTCTCGGCGGAGGTCTGACCGGTGCCGAGCATGCGCCCCGATCCCTGTGGGGAAAGATGCGGGGCTTTCAGATTCCTGTTTTATTTTGTGTGTTTCTCGTTCAGCGATCCCTCCCTGGATTCAGCGGGGACTTCCCAGCCTGCCCCCGCCTCCCACCTCCACCGTCAGCCAAGCCCACCAGGAAGACTGCCAGGGGAGCCGCGCGGCAGCGACCAGGAGGGGCGCTTCCCCGCTCTGCCTCCCGGGACTGCAGATCCGTGGGGACAAGGTGTGCCCCCATCACTGCGGCGTGTTTTAATGCCGCCCCGCTTGACTTCACAGGACCTACTTTCCAAGTCCCCGAATGGCCAGGCCACACGACGTGGCCGCTGGAGTTGGAGTCCACAAGGACAGCCAGCTGGGCCTCCGGGAGCGCGGGCTTTTCCTTTTTCTTCTCTTTTGGGGTGGGTGTGGGGGCCCCGGCCCGGCTGGGAACAGAGTTTCTGGCACGCGCTTCTAGTCCGCGCAACACTAATGATGCAATCAAGTGTTCTGGCAAATTTGGGAGCTTAAGGGAGAGACAAAAAGAAGATTCCATAAACCACCCCCGGAATCCATTCGCGGAGCAACCCGGTACTGCCCGCAGCAGCGGTCTCTTAGACCGCTAGCGACTCCAAGTGGTCAATTTAAAATAGCAGATTTTTTATTTTATATTTTTCCACCCTTCAGGAAAGAAAACATACACTTGAAGAGTTTACTCCCAAATCCTTATAGATTTACAAAATGCAAAACTGGAAGGACTGTTAATGCCCCCTGAACCCACCCCTTTCATTATATAGGAAGCAGAGGGTGAGAGAGGGAAAAGGGAATTTCAAAGGTCACACAGCATGTTCGAGTCAAGTTTAGAAAGCAATATAAGGAATGCCTCTAAAGATTGGTTCTGAGATTTTGGTTTCTTAATAAAATGGGGGAAAGGCTTCTGTTTCTCCAGACCTCAAGAGAATACTGCTGTTGCTGAAGAATCATTGCAGAGAATCTGTGATCCAAAATTCCACTAAGTACCATCATGGAGCTTCTCTCTTTGCTGTGCCAAATACCAAGCAGAGCACATTAAACTGGGTCATGGAAAGTGGGGTCAGCATGAGCAAGAGGCAGGGTGTGGGATTCGGCAAGTGAGGATTAGATGCCTAATCAGCTTGACCCTGAGTGAAGGAAAAGTCTGGGTTTGGTTTCTGCCTTCACAACAGCTCTGCAGAGCGAGCATTATTGTTCCCACTTTACAGACAGAAGAACTGAGTCTCAGGGTCAGGAACTGACTTGCCCAGGATCAGGCAGAGCCAACTAGGTGTAGGACTTTATTCATGAAGGCCTCCGTTGATCCATCCATTAAATTGGGTAATAAAGTCTGCCTCTAAAATCAGAAAATATTCGTGAGAAAGGGTCTTCAGCAGAGCCCTCTTTCAAACACAATAGACTGACCCCCTTATATAAAACAGACAGAAGCAAGTGCCATAAATTTAGTCCTCCATATCCCCAGGTTTCCTATCTGTAGACTCAAAGAAATCTGGGTTGAAAATATACAGGAAGACCGAATTTTTATTAAACATCTACAAACACCCTTTCTTGTCATTATTTCCTAGACAAGATAGTATACAAATGATGTATGTAGTATTAACATATTGGGTATTATAAGCAGACTAGAGATTATGTAAAGCACAGCATAGGTTATTTGCAAATACTACCTATCTTATAAGAGACTTTAGTATCTTTGGGCTTTGGTGTCCACAGGGGTCCTAGAACCAGTCCCCCATGGATACCCAGGGACAACTGCATACAATAAAGTCTACCAAAAAGAATGTGGTTTCCACTGGGACTGTTTCCAGATCTATAGCTAAAAGCCTCACATGGTTTTTGAAATTTTAGGTCCAACTGAGCACCCAAGTTATTTCTATGTTGTGTTTTGTTTACTCTATAACATGAATTGCCAAATTTGCTTTACCCAAGATAAAAATTTATTTTGGCTGGATGGCCAACGGCTGTAACTGCTGATGTTCAAATCATACTGTCCTTCTCAGCACAGATCCTCTTCCCCTTCCAAGAGGTGATAACAGATGCTTCATTCAAAATCTGCCCAAGAGTCAGCTCGGGCATAGCCACCCTGGGTCCCAGTGATGTGTAACCACAATGTTCCAGATGCAATGTATGTGTGTGTGTGTGTGTGTGTTGTTATTTACTGCCACTATCAAAGTAGCTTTAAATTAGGTGCAGCTGACCTTAAAATCATTTGTGTAACCCAAGCACCATCACAGAATCCAAGTGTTGGGGGAGGAAGGGAAATATCAAAATCACTGTCTCCTTCAGCTCGGTACCAGGAAATCTTACTCTCCCTAAAACAGAAACTAGGTTTTGCTCCAGCTCAATCCCCCCTCCCCTGTGTCACCCTTGCCTGAAATGTGTCACTCCTCTCCTGCCATTAATGGGCTGGACCTGTCTCCTGCAGGACACTGCCCCCTCTTGGCAGCTCTGTCCCATGCATGAAAAGAAGACCCTTTGCTATTAGCCCTGAGCACCAGGGGAGATCATCTGGAATTTTCCCAACCCTGTTCCTAAAATCACTGTAGGAGAATGGAAGGTAAATAAACACAGAAAGTGGGAGAAACCTAACACCAGTCTAATTTACAAAGTGTGGAATTCTGGTCCCAACCTTACCAGCAGATATTCTCTCTAGAGCTGGCAAACTCCACCCTGTTCCAGGAGGGGACTCAGGAGAAAATTGTCACAACCTTGCTGAAAAATAACCGGGTATCACACTTCAAAGAAGACTCCTACCCTTTGACCCCATAAAGTCTACTTTTAGCAATTCACCTAGTCATCAAACAGTGCAGGCAGTAATTTATGCATAAAGATATTCATCATTAACTTACTTATAACTGAAATAAAAACCTTTTGGACACAAATTGTGCAACAACAGGGTTTATGATGTAACCATAAAATGGAAGATTCTGAAAGCATTAAAAATGATGTTTCAAAGCATTTTTAATGACACCTAAGTGAAAAGTAAAAAGGATTTTTTTAATGGTATAAAATGAAAAAGAAAATGCAAAACCAGTACACATTTTGTGATCGTGTATGGAGGAAGTGAAAAGAAGCCTACTCAAATGTTCCCAGTCTGAATAGTGGTTCTCTTTTCTACTTACATTTTGCCTTAGTTAAACAATGAGCTGGAACTAGTTTATAACTATAAATTAATTATGATCTCAGAATAAAATAGATTGGCTTGCTTTTTTGTGATACTGACGCTGTTGCACCAAGGGCTGATACGAGTTCCCAGGCCACATCCTCTTCGCTCTGCTCTGTTCCCCTCCTGCTCTGTCTTGGTGGCTCTTGCTCCACCTGCCTCACTCCTACCCCTCCTTTCTCCTTCTCAATCCATAGATGCACATTCATGACCCAGCCAAAGACAGGACCCTTCAAAGGATTCCTCAGACTCGCATCTGTCAGGCGCTAGTGCCTTCCCCTGAATTCCTTACCATCAAGCAGAGCAACCCAGTGAACACCTACATCCCCTGAGACCTGAGGATGCTTTTCTCCCCACATCCCCACCCTGGTTGAAAGGCAGGGGCTATGCAAATTCAGAATTCACTCAACTAGTACTATGTGCCAGGTCCTCTTCTGACAGGACACAGAGCAAGATCCCTACCCTCAGGGAACTGGAGTGCTAGAAAGGGTAAAGATAATAATAATCACACCCATGAGAAGAAAATCAGCTTTGGTGAGAGCTGTGCTTAGTGACTCCATGGCCACTGGAGATGGTTATTCTCCAGATCTGTAACTGCTGGGCTGTGAAGCAATGTCAGGAGACCCCCTGACACAGATGTTTACAAAAGCCCACTTCTCCAAGGCTCATGCAGTGGAGGTGAATGTCAGGAGCTGCCCAGGAAGAAATGTGAGACACCAGGATGGCACACTCACCCCAGGTAGGACAGATCAGGACCATCCTGATCCATTCCTCCGTGCCCTGCCAAGCCATGGGGTTCCAGGGAGACCCTGGGAGAGGATTGTGAATGGAGTTTTGAAACTTCCCTTCCAAGAAATAAACTCTTAAATGTGCTCTCGGGGGCCTGTTGCTTACCTCTCCTGAGGGTTTGAGGGTTGCTGTTGGTTGGAATAATAAAAGCTTTAATATTGCTATAAGAAATAATGGCTCTGCAATTTTTAATTTTCCTCAGTAAATACCTTAAGATCTAAAAGTCCCAGAGAAAAAATAAGAATTTAAAGGGACGATAAGAACCAAGAACCTCAAAATCACTTCCTCTTTACCAGCAGTAGGTCACAACACACCTGTATGTGAACACTCACACACACACACACACACACACACACACACACACACACACACAATCACACGCCCACCTATCCTTCCCTCCCTGATAATCTATGGTGTTGTCTGCGTGTCCATTCAGAAAATTTTCCAGCCTTTCTGTAACTTACAAAACACTTTTTTCTGGACATAAATAGGGATTTCAACTGGGCTGAAAGCTGTCACTAAATCACCCAAAGATTCATCAAGCCCCAAACAGCAGAACGGGAAATGGTTGGAAGCTGATTGTAAAAGATTAAGGCAAAAGGCTCTGTCCCGAGGAATTGCTGTTTGAACAGGAAATCAAATGACCTAAGGTGGTCGTTGGAGGGAAGGGAAGGAATGGACATAAATCAAGGAAACAGCAAACTCCCAATTGCTCTCATGCCCATGGAAAATTCTTAGAGAAAACTCAAGAAAATGAAAATAGAACCAGCCCCAAATATATCCCAGATGTCCACTCTGGACTCCCAAGAAATAAGAAAGCAAAATGGAAAAAGTACTTAAAATGAAAATGAACCCCTGGAGATACATCCCCCACTGATCAGACCTCTGGGATTTACCTTCTCTAATTCTGAAGCCAAATAACAAATTTGGCACTTAAGCAAATGCTGCCTAGTTCACAAAAGCGTCTGTGTCTCTGGTTTCTCCAGCCATATTAATGGGCCTCAAGGGCAGAAACCAAAACTTGTCCTTACACTGAGCCTGTCGCTGCTAGTAGATGTTCAATACAGGGTTATTGATTGACTGAAAGATAGACCCTAGAAATGTGAGGCTCTGCACATACTACCTGTGAATAAAATGCACACAAGCAGCCAGGATGCGCAAAGAAAGGGTTTATGAAGCTATTTCTAATCATAATAATGAGAAATAAATAGCTTTTTACAGTTTACAAAGCGCCTTCATAAATTTTATCTCTTAACTCCCATAACAACCATGTAAAATAAGTGTTGAGGTTAATTCTCCAGGCCCAGAACCTTTCTGAGCATACCAGCAGATGGACTAATTACTCAGTTCACAAAAGAATGTACCCACTCTCACCCCAGGAATCCTGGCCCGAGCTGTGTCTACAGAAACAGGCTGGAGCGGGCTCTCCCTGCTCGTTCTCCAACAGACAGGGGCCTGAACAACAGCAGCCGCAGGCAGCAAAGCAAATCAGCCACGAAGAGAAACCAGGGACCTTATTTTTCATATTCCTGCCATTATTAGTTCAGTTTTGGTTTGTGAGGATGGTTTTGTTTTATGTGTTTTTAACAGCAAATCTTTGGTCCTTCAATCAATCACTCTCTCTTTCTTCTCTCTCTCTCTCTCTCTCTCTCTCTCTCTCTCTCTCTCTCTCTCACATACACACACACACACACCACACACACTCCACTAAAATGGTCTGGGGAAAATAAAGAATAACAACAACCTATTCCACTCGACTTCTCTTTTGATAACAAACCTGCACTTTGAACCAAGAAACTCAAGTAATCCTGTTTTGACAATGTTCTAGAACAATTTTTCACTTTTAAAGGCTGTGAGAAGTGAGTTTGGGATTGTACAATGTTCTGAATGCTTTTTGCATTATAATGTCTATGATTTAGTTTAAAGTATATCTATATAGGAAGTGTAAATGTCTGCATGCGTATGTGTCTAAATTAATTATAATCTATCCGATAGGGAGGTTAGTTAACACTTGAAATACACACCCCAGGAGTGTTAATGAGCATTTGAATGGTCCTTATCAGAAGTCCCAACTCCAGGAATTCCATGAAAATCACTTCAAATATCAAAGTCTTAATCTGTACCACATGAGTCGTTCATTTAGCATAAGGGATTGGAACAATTTTTCATTATTGAAATGAATAATGTTTAAACATGTGAACTGGCTAGAAATACAGCACATGTCTATCTCTACCATAGCATACATAAGAATTTGAGAAGTCAAATAATCTACCCCCTAGCCTGGGTCTCATTTTAATACTATATTACATTATTTGACTGATAATCATTTTCCCTGATCCAAATAGAAGAATGACTAATCCTACCTCTGGATACATCTGCCTTTAATAAACCATTCTTGCAAGGTGGTTTAAGATTACCAAAGAGCTGAGAGCTAAGACTTCATCAAGATTACAAGACCACTCTTCATGTTAAGGATTGCTTTGGCTATTCTGGGTCTCTTGTTTTTCCAAATGAAATTCCACTTCTTTTTCTAGTTCTATGGAGAATGTCATTGGGATTTTAATAGAAATTACAGTAAATCTGTATAACACTTTTGGTAGCATGGCCATTTTCACAATATTAATTTTGTCTATCCAGGAGCATGGGAGATCTTTCCATCTACTAAGTTCTTCTTCAATTTCTTTCTTTAGTGTTCGGAGTTGTCATTATAGAGTGAAAGGAGGGAAGGGGTTGTGGGGATGGTAAAACGAGTGGAATGAGATGGATATTATTACCCTATATACATGTATGGTTACACCATTGGTGTGACTCTGAACCATGTACAGCCAGAGGAATGAGAAGTTGTGCTTCATTTGTATACAGTGTGTCAAAGTGCATTCTAATATCATGTATAACTAATTAGAATAAATTTTTAAAAAAGATTTCAAGACCAGACCTATGATTGGGCATATCCTGATTGATAATAATTATTGGCAGAAAGCAGCAGAATGCGTTATAACTTCATCATAACATATCACCTGACAGTGACATTATGGGGGAGGCAGGGGACCATGAATCTCACCTACTTATAATCTCAGAAACAACCAATATTCACAAAAACAACACAGCATGCTGAACCACCTGCATAGTCAGATTTGGGTTACTATAACAAAATAACTGAGATGATTCACTCAAAGAGAAAAGGTTTATTTTGGCTCATGGCTCTCAACGTTCCAGTGCAAGATCAGGAGGCCCCACTGTTTTGGGGCGTGGCCAGGGCAGCACATCATGGTGGAACAAGACCACCTTCATGATGAATCAGAAAGAAAAGAGGAAAAGTGCAGTCCAGAGTCCCACAGTCTCCTTCAGGCATGTTCCCAATAACTTAAGGACCTCCCACGAGGCCCCACACCCTAACAATCCACAGCACCTCCCAATAGCACCACCTTGGAGACCATGACTTTAAAACGTGGATCTACGGGAACATTCAAGATCCAAACTGTAGCACCGCGAATTGGCCTAGAGTCTGCCACAGCCCGGCTTCAACACTGTGCGGAAGATGTTGGGAGTGGAGGAAGGCCCTGGCCTCTCCACCTGCATCCCAGCCCACGGGGAAGGCTCTACCTTCTCTCCTTGTTAGGGGAACTTCAGGGGAGACCATGTCTGCCCTTTTTCCACCTCCATCTCCCTGACGGTAATTCCCTGCATGGAAGTGACCAACTGTCACTGCACAGTAATGACGGCGCATGGTCATTCCTGACGCACACCCAACCTCTCTCCACTTCCTTTTTTACTGCAGGGTCCCCTATCACTTTGGCCTCAATGACAAGTCCATTCATGTGCCTGGGTACGAAATAGCTTCAGAGACTGCTCTGCTCTCCATCAGCTAGTCAGTCAGTCTCTCTCTCTCTCTCTCTCTCTCTCTCTCTCTCTCTCCCCCTCTCTGGCACGCACACACACACACACACACACACACACACACACACCACTTAGACCTCAAGGCCCAGTTCAGTTCTAAGGGACGTTCTCCAATCCATCTTTTGCCAGGTGTTGACAGATGGGCTGCTGGGAGCTGGCCCAGGCATCACTTAATAAAACAACTCCTCATCCATCTCTGGCTATTGATCCCCGGTGTAGACTCCACCAGTCAGACACTTGGGGGAAAGGAGAGGTGCATGGCACCCTGAGCCTCTACCAGAATGCTCTCTGCCCATCAGAATCACTTTTATAACAATATGTCACAAGATGGTAAAAATGTCTACAATTCAATGGCAAGTGAAAAAGTTTTATGCTCAAGAGAATATGCAGGTTTGTTTCATGTATGAAAGAATAAATGGGAGAAAATGTCCCCCAAATGTGCATCTGCCTAGCTTAGATGACATTCCTGAAAATTTTGATCATTAAACTTTCAAAATGCTCTACAATGAACAAAAACATTCCTATGAAGTGAAAAAAAATGTTACTGTAACAATTAGAATAGTTGCTCCCATCACTGTAGCTCTATACCAGCCACATCCCCCACATAGGCATAAGATGCAAACTCCATGTGCAACTTTAAATTTTTTATTATACCATATTTTTAGTGCATAAGAAAACAGGTGGAATTAATTTTAATAATGTGTTTTGTTTAACCCAATATACCAAAATATTATCATTTGAATGTAAACCCCATATAAAAATTATTTATGAGATATTTACATTCTCTCTTTTGTACTGAGTCCTAAAAATGTGGTGTGTATCTTACTTTTACTTACAGTTAGCCAGTTTTCAGGCTGGCCACATGTTAGTCCATTTTTTTTGTTACTATAACAAAATACCTGAGGCTGGGTAACTTATAAAGAAAGCTTGACAGTTTTAGAGGCTGAAAGTCCATGAGAGAGAGATCACTTGAGGACACAGGAAGCCAGAGGGGAACAGCCAGTAATGACCCCCAGCCAGGCAATCACTTCAATACTGCCACACTGAGGACCAAGCTCTCAACACATGAACCTTCAAGAGGCAAACTACATCCAAACCATAACACCACATGTGGCTAGTGGTTCCCGTGATGGGACAAGTTGCTCTATGCACTAGCGATGGAAAGCTTGACGCCAGCAGACAAGAAGGCTCCTGGTTTGCTTTAGACCTTGACATTCCCATATAATTCTGTTTTAAAGGTGGAGCACAAAGGCATCTGTTTAGAAAATACACACACCCCCTTTACTGACTGCTGCTGACTGGGCCACCAGCATGGATTTTAGGCTGAGTCCACATTCAAATGGTCTTATTTTGGCATATTGAGTTAAATAAAATATATTATTAAAACGAATTTCAACTGTTTCCTTAGGCATTCAAACTACAGTGTGAAAATATGGTGTAATTCTTTCACTTTGTGAAGTGGAAGAGGTGAGCCTTGCCCCCGGTAGCCCCCCATCCAGTGGGACAGACGGACCATAAATAGGCAATTACAACAGGGCGTGGCACCGATAGAGCAACAGAGTTCCTGCAGGAGGGGGCACTGGAGCCTGTCCAGGTAGAAGCAGGAGAATGACAACAGGCACAGGTGCGTAACGGAGCAGCTCTCTGGGGTCAGGGTATGTTAGTGGTGGGGACCGTGAGTAGAGATGGGGAGGAGGCCACACACGGCCAGTCTCTCTAGGGCTCTGACCCTCCCTCCCTCCAGCAGGTGGACTTTCTCAGACACTGATCCTCTCTCTCCGGTTTATTCTGGGAGTGGAGTGTAAGGACCTGTTAGGGAAAGAGAACCACATCCATGGAGAGCTGCAGGTGCCCCGACCTCACGGACACAGCAGGGAATGGAGATGAGGGTGTGTAAAGTTCACTCTAGTGAAGCAGCCTGGCTGAGCGGGTGAAGTCATGAACAAAGGAAGCCATAGTAACTGCAGAGAGACTTAGTGATCTTTGGGTATCAGCAACTCCAGCCGCCATGTTGATCCAGCCCAGATGTGAGCCTTGAGCCTGAACCTCTCTCCATAACCCGCCCAGCTGCCCTGTCTAGGGCCCTGTGCTCCTCAGGCCTAGGGCCCCACCCCGAACTTGTGCCTTTATTTGGAGATCTGCTGGGGCTTCACCCACCTGGCAGCTCCTGTCTTGGTGGCCCTGCCCCCGATGGGAAGGACCACCACTGTCCTTCTGCCCATCTATTCGCCTTCTGGAATGTTCCCTCCTACCAGGAGCAGCAGTCCATTTCCAGTCATTCCTCTTAAATATGGTGTTTTTTCTTCATCTCAAATTTAATGTCAGACTGGCCAAAAGTAATTTTAGCAATACCAAAGCACTCATATTTTCCTTCCAGTGCCAAAATCCTATTTCCAGCAAATGTAATTTCTCGCACTAAGTACAAATGTGTAGCATACGGCAAAAGCATCAGGGATGTTACTCACATTCCTAGACCACTTGGTAGTTTCCAAGACACACCAGGGGCTTCCCATTGTTCTCAAAGCAGTATCCCAACCTTACCATCCAGCCTCTCTGTGACCTGACACTGTCCCTGCCCCAATGCCCTCCTCTCTCGGCCTGGCCTTGGATCCTACTTTCCATTCAGCTCCTGGCCTGAATTGCACTTCCCTCTTCCTCTCACCTCTGCTGCACCTCCGGATGAGCTCCCCCTTCTACCTGGATAGCATCCTCTCTTTTGCACTGAGTCCTGCCTTTTTCAAGTTATCAGTGAATTTCCTACACTTCCTCCAGGGACCTCTCAGATGCAGCACAGTGCCACCCCAGGCTGGGATTGGCGCCTCCCTTAGCAACTTGTACATTGTCTCCTAGGCCAGGCCATACTAGGTGCTTCTATCCTGCTGGTGCCCCTACCTACCCCAGACTGAGAGCATCTCTGGAGGGCATCCTGAGTCTCCCTTATCCTTGTCCCCCATGCAGGGTCTAGCACAGATTGAAATGGATGCACTGTGTCTTATTCTTCCTCTTGGTACTGGGGTAGAGTGTTCTTTTTCTCAAAAGAAACTGCTAAAAGATTCATCCAAATGGCAACCCCCAGTATCTGTGAACATGACCTTATTTGGAAATAGAGTCTTTGTAGTTGTAATTAAGCATCTCAGGATGAGATCATCCTGGATTTAGAGTGAGCCCTAAATTCAAAGACTGTGATCTTTAAAGGAGAAAGAGATTTAAGACATAGACACAGAGGGACACACGAGGAGTAGGACACCGTTGCAGACAGAGGCAGAGACTGGGGGCACAGGTCTAGAAGTTTTGCTGAAGCCTCCAGAAGCTAATAGAGAGACATGGAGTGGATTCTCCACAGAGCTCCAGAGGCCAACCCTATCGGCACTTTGATTTCAAACTTATGGCCTCTAGAATTGTGAGAAAATAAAGTCCTGTTGTTTCCAGCTACTACATTTTGTGGTAATTAGCTATAAACACCCTAGGAACCAAATAAAAGGGTATTACTGAGAAATAGAACGGGAACGTGTATTTGATGGCTATGTGCTTAAGCAAAAATATTCCCTGCTTCTAACATGGTTTCATTTGGGGAATTTCCATATATGTCTAACCCACTTCGCCCCCCACTTGAGAACCCCCTCTGCACACTCGCCCCCAGCTTGGTGAGTCATCTGCGGTAGGAAAGCATCCTGTTCGGGGGGGCTCCCTGCACCTCCCCCTCGCCCCCTACTCCACCGCTTCCCACTCCCTGCAGTGGAGTCCCTCAGATCCTGTGACCTTGGGGAGCTCTGCACTGTGATGCCTCTCCCCTCCCTCCCAGCCCTTGGCCTGCAGGCTGCTCCTCTCTGCCACTTAGTCCCCCAAGTGAGGCCAAGTTCCAAGAGCAGCCTCATGCCAATCCTGACCTTACCACAGCTCTTCCAGATATGTCCTCATAGCAGCTGGGCTCCCAGAACAGAGTCCGCGAGCGTGACATGCGTGGACATGTTTGCACATGGTCTATGCACAATCGACACGCCGATAATGATGCTGATGGCTAATTTAGAGCAGCAAGAGCTAAAGGAGAAAAGATCTTTTCTTGTCTGTCTAAAACACATTTTCAGGTTCAAAATCATCCATGTTATCTGTACAGAGGCATTGCTTCCCAAGGCGTGGGCTAACTCACTTCTTCAACAGAAACTTGAGAGCAGAATAAAAATGAAGGTATGCCAGTCTCCATAAGGAGTGTCTGTTTTGAAACAGTTTAAAAAACAAAGGCAATATCTAATCCCACCACAAGGTATTTGCTGATTGTTCTAGAAGGCAGGTGATATCACTGCCCCAACTCGGACAGCTCCCACCCTCACCCCCACCGAGAAAAAAAAATATTTGATTTCAGTCATGGAGTGAAGGCAACCGAAGAAGACGCCACATCCCTGCACTGCAGGAGTTCCTCGACCCTGGGAACACGTCTGGGTGAGCATAGGGAGCATGCCAAGGAGAGAGATCAGCAGTTTTTTTCCACGATGTGGGGAAAGGCACTGTTGAGGACTTCAGGGTTTGTTTATGTAATTTTAACACAATTCAGTAACTTTCCAGAAGGTCAGAGGGCCTGGAGCAGATGGTGGGCTTCCTCTGATTCACCAAAGTAGCGGGCTTCCTGGCCGGTCCCCTCACCCGGGTTCAGGGCCTTGTTATGGTCCCTCCTGCCTCCTGCGCACGGCCTTCCCATCATCTGCCAGAGACACTGGAGCAGGGTTCACACGGCTGATGGCGTCACTCCCCTGCTTAGGACTTTCCTCTCTCCATTGCCTTGGGGCCAAGATCTAGACCCTTGACCGGGTCACCCCGCCACTCCAGCTTCAGACTCCCTATGGCAGCCAGAAGCACCTGAGCCCACCGCCTCAGTGACGTTTGAATGTCCAGCTCACCGCACTCAAGGCTGATTTACAGCATTTCATAAGTGAAGAGGGTTTTCATGCAGTTTGTTACGTATGCCCCTCTATTTCATTTGCTTTTGAACACTCGACTGGCTTTACTGCCAAACTTTGATGTGATTTAGCCTAATGGCTTAACATGTTTTTAATGTATTTTAAATCCCAAAGACATTCATTAAGAAGTGCCTCAGATGCATACAAAAAACATGAAAAATGTGTGTGGGGGGGAGGGCTGGGTGTGTGTGTGTGTGTGTGTGTGTGTGTGTGTGTGCATGCGCGCGCTCACGCTGATGGTGTTGCAGTTAGGGAGTAGAACGTCCTTGCTGGTAGGACACCTGTCATGATATGGGGTAGAGGTGTCACTGGGTATGAAATTCACCCTCGAATGATCGATAAAAGGAAAATATATGAACTTGAGAGAGTAACACCATGTGGGAACTCTACAAATTGAAAAGTTGGGGAGAGTGGAGCAAGTGTGTTGAATCTAAGTCAACTTATCACTGGGCACACTGATCCTAAAGGAGCTATCTTTGGGGTAAACTGCCGTCTGATGGCCTCGTCCCTCAGCAGGAATTCCTTGGTGAGTCTCAGAAGCCCCAAACTTAAATGCCTCCTTGATCTTCTCTTGCTCCCCCAGGCCCATCTGGTCTCTTCCTGCTTTACAATGATACTCTATTGTCCACACCCCTCAGCCATACCTGTACCGTATCCCACCTGGGGCTGCAGTCGGTCCTCCAGGAGCAACTGGAGAGCTCCTGGGGCCTGGGCTAGAGCCAGGCACATAGAGGCATCCAAAAACCTCGTCCTAGAGGGAATCCGTGCAGAAATGGGGAAATGAGTGAAAATATACCATTTATTCTGTATATAACTATATTCTTTTACCCCCCGGGATACGTAGAAAAAGAGCTAATAAAAATGGACTGTTCTCAAAAGAGCTCCTACTTGAAGAGCTGAGAAGTCAAGAATCAGCAAGTAAAAGAAACAGGCTGTTGGCCGCTGAGTTTGTCCAGAGCACCCTCCAAGCAGGAGGCCACGGGGGCTGGACACTTCACAGCGCAGGGTGTGTGGATGCTGCCAGCTCCTCCCCTGGAGCACCAGCCTTCCCCTGTCCGTCCTGACCACAGAATAGATGCCAAACTGTCCAGATGTGCTGCCTTCGGACTGAGCCCGTGAGAAGATACGGCCCTCAGTCCTGTCTTCCTGTGGACACACCACATCTGCAGAATCTCAAGCAGAGTTCCATCCATGTGTGACAGCAGACCCACAACAAAGGACGGGGCTTTCATGGCCAAGCATGTTTGCAGCCCTGAAACAGGAGAAGGTGTGGAAATGAAAATCTCCAGCGTCTGGTGAGGCCCGAGGGAGGGAGTTTTACAGCCATCTTGCCTCAGGCCATCCTCACCCACTTGATTTCAGGACATCTTTACACCTAACACACCTTCCATGCCCTTTAATAACATTTCTTCTCAGTTGCCAAACTTCAACACATCATAATTCAAAACACATTGGATTCCAGGCCTTTAAAAACCATTTCTGAATTCCACAGTATCTTCCTTATTGTGTCACATGTTGCTGTATATATCACCCTCCATTTCTTCAGATTTATTACCTGCCTAAAAACTCATGAACTATTATTTTAAATGTAAAGTTTGGGGAACTGGATCATAATTTAAATTCCTACTAAGCCCTTCTCATTCCCACCTTCCAGCCAGAACCTTTAGGGATACCATAGAGGAATGAAAACCTCACAGCTTTTGTAGAGAGACCAGAGACTCTATGACTGTATCCATGGTTATCCTAAACTTCAGTTTCCTCACTGCTAATTAAACAATAGCAATTGTGCCGACCTAGGAAGAACATCCTAACTATGTCTGATGTAATTAATGCCCAGTGCCCAACATAGCACATGTAGTAGTGGACACTCAGAAGATGTCTGTGTTAGGGTTTTCCAGAAAAACAGAACCAAACAGGATAAAGAAAGAAAAAGACAGGTTTACCCTAAGGTATTAGCTCACATGATTACAGAGGCTGAGAAGCCCCACAGTCTGCCATCTGCCAACTGAAAATCCAGAAAAGCTGGTAGTGTCGTTCAAAGGCTTAAAAACCAGGAGCACCAAAGGGCAGATCAATGTCCCAGCTCATGTATTTAGGCAAAGAGAAATTCAACCCTCCCCCACCATTTTGTTCTATTCAAACCCTCAATAGATTGGGTGATGCCCACTCACACTGGAGAAGGTGGATCTGCTTTACTCAGCCCACCAATTCCAATACTAATCTCTTCCAGAAACATCCTCACAGACACATGCAAAAGAAAACATTGAAGTAGTAATCTGGGCATCCTATAGCCCAGTCAAGCTAATACATAGAATTAGCTATTTCAATGTCAGTTCCCTGCCTGCTGTAAGAGTAAAAGCTGTCTTGTTTACTGAGCCCTTATGCCCTTCAAAGAGGCTCAGACAATCTGTGAAGAAGAAAGAAAAAAACAGGTGATTATTTGGGATCTTAAAATTGCATTTCAGGGAGCACAGAATCCAGTAGAAACCAGAATAGGTTGTGTTGGGGAGGGGCTTCGAGGGTCCTCTTAATGGTAAAGAAGAAGAAGTTTAAATGAATTGCACAGGGTGTTTTGGGGAATTGCATTTTGAGGATCATCTTCTCCTACAGCTCATTGGTCCAGCTGCTCATTGGCAGCATTAGCTGGTCCTGCTCTATGTGTAGCCTGATGGGCAGCTCAGACCATACCACTCTTCTGGGAAGAGTTTGGTTATACAATCCTCAGGATGCTCATTCTCAGTGAATAACTCTTTTGGAACAACAGCAAGTTTGTAGAGTGGTCACCATAGCACAAGATGGAATCTGGCTGTCCACCTTCTTTCACCCTTCCCATGAGCTTTCTTGTGTGGTAAGCCTTAGTCTTCATAGCAACCCCCGAAATAGATTTTAATTTACATAAGAAACTTTGGGGAGGTTTGAAAGTCACAAAGCCAAACAATAACAAGCTACATCCTAGAGGAACAGCTGAGGTGACCTCTTGCAAAAGAAGTTTGAACAGTTACTTGTAAACTCATTTTCAAAAGGTTCAAAGAAGGCACCTTGGAGTCATGGAAACAGCAACAGATGAGCAGTCCAATGCCCTGGACTCTGGTCCTAGCTCTGTCAATTACTGGTTCTGTGACTGCTGATGGACATCCCTTTCAGGACCACCATGATGTAGAAGACTATTTTTTCTTTTCCTTGAAACAGAGGGGCCTGCTAGACAGTGACCACTGATCTTGAAAGCAGGGAATGCCAAGGTCCCTGTGTCTTCCTGAAAATAAGCTATACATCTGCAGTGAGAGAGGAAAATAAATAACCTGTGCAGATTTCCTGCTCCTTTGTTTAGCAATTCACCTTGCTCACATCTGTACTCAAAAAGGCAAATTGTAAGTTTCAAACAGTTGTCACTATGGGTCACAATTGATGACCCTGGGGAAATTTTGGAAAGGTTCTACATCCCCTCCCCTTGTAGGACAAGTCACCCAATAAACCATTCAAGCTCCTGGCTATAGGTAAGTTCCACAAATGTCGCTTTTCCAGCCCTACCCCACTGAGAAAAAGTGGGGCATGGGACCATTTGATACCCAAGGGGAAGAGGGTATCCCAACCCAAGCAAGAGGTAATGATTGGATATTGCCTGACATCATATGCATAAAATCCTTTGACTTATCTCTGACCTATGGTAATCAAAATTATTAATAAAGGTGATGCAGAAAAGAGATTTATGTTAAGTGTGACAGGCCCTGAAACACTGACCTTAATGGAGTTGATTCATGTTAAGCTCACCTTAAATTCATTATCCAAAAACATGACAATAGTGATATCTATGTGACTACTTCAAAAGCCCTGTGAAGACTAGATTTGGGAGGAAGCAATGCATCGTAGTTGAAGGCTCAGATTCTAGAGCTTAACAGCCTGAGTTCAAACCCTGTCTCTGCTATCTTCTAGATGCATGACCTTTGAGCAAGCTATTCATTCATTCTTCCATTCACTTGCCTTGGCTACTTGTCAGACTCCTCATTGGCAGAGCAGAGGAGAGTGAAATCCTGCATCATGGGGTTGTTGTGAGGACTAAATTGGGTAATGCACACAAAGCCTGAGAAGCTGAGGCTCATGCAGTAGTACTGCTATTATGTGAAACCACTTTAAAAGACAGAACTGTCACCCAAAGTCACTGGTGCTCTGTGGAAGGGCCTTTTTCAGAAGCTTTCTGTGGATTTTCAAGCCATGAGAGTCTAGAAGTTTGCTTCTATGCCACTTCAAAATAGCCCACCCAATCTTTGAATCATAAGAGCAACATCAGTAGTTCCAGAACCTTAGCGAAACATTACTAAAGCCCCATAAGCCCCCTCCTGCCTGCCTTCATTCCAAAGCCTCGGCTTGAGCTCAGCTAGAAATGATGGCCATGTCTAAGGACCGAGATGATGACTGGAGCCAGGAGCTATAATTGAATCCCATTTTCCAGCACAGGCAGCAGGGCCAGAGCATTAACCCTTCCACCACCACAGCCAAGCCACACAACATCGTTCTCCCCCTCCTGTCTTAGAGGCAGGCATGCAAAAGTCTAGTTGATAAAACCTACATGTCAGTGATTAAAAATCCTGACCCTTTCTGAAAAAAATCACCAAGAAATTCACCACCAAGCCCTTACTGATTCAGTTCCCAAGACCTGATGCATCATCAATCTATTAATTATGACCTATCTCAACAAGTCAATGACTTCAAACTCAAACACTCAATTAAAAACATGGGATGTGCATCCTCTGTCGTGATGTGGGAACACCACCAGGCACCCATATGGCTGAGTATGACCATTCCCTCTGTTGGTCCCTTCATTTAGCCCCTAGCACGTCACCTAGCATTATCTGACACGTAATATGCTCCATAAACACGGGTTAGGATTGGGGTTTCCCAAGCCCCCTCATATGCATTGTATGGCTTTTAAACCTAAACTACCCTTCACAGTAGGCATTTTTACTTACAGTGACTCATTTTATAGTTAGTGAAACTAAAGTTCCCATTGGTTCATGGATTTGCCCCAAATTATAGCAGAGCTAAAAAAGGACAGAAATGAGACCTTCTACCTGCATCTCTCAATTCAAAGTGAGTGTGTGTAATGTTTTTCTGTAAGTATAAGAAATTGGGAAATAACATGGAACTGGCATCTCTTTTAATTAGAATGTCACAAGCCCCATATTATAGACCCTGCCCTGGTATTGGCAGCTATAGCAATTAGGCATTTTTTACATGTTGATCAAAATTTGGCAGTTTACCTGAGAAGGTGGATAAAATGCAGGCAAGCTGAGAATCTCTGTCTCAACAGGAAGGTTTGTTAAGGAATGGAGAAGGCAAGTGGGGTTCAGGGAGGAATAGAGGTGGGTGATCCAGGCTTGAAAGGCCTCTTTCTCCCCACCTTCTCCAAATCCTCCCTCAGCTCATGGGCCCCTCTAGCTGCTGCCAAATTTCGCAGTCTCTGTTTTCTCACCTCCCACTCACTCCAATCTGCTTTTCCCCACACCATGCTCCTGAAATTGTTCTCTCCAGTACAAAAGAGGTTTCTCCCTTCCCTCATGAACAATGTGAAGTCCAACAAAACAAATCCTCGTACTTTCTCTTTTGTAAGTTTAATCAAATCACTCATTTATTATAAAATTTGCCCATTATATAAAATCACTGGCAAATAGATGAGAAAAATTAAAAATTGCTAAAACAAAATCATCCAGAATTCTGCAACCAAGGGGTAACTACTGTTAAGGTGCTTGTGTGTATCCTTCCAGACTCTTCTTAGCACATCCGCAAGTGTATACCCGTGTATATTTTTACAAAGCAATACCAGAACATAGATATTTTCAAACCTGCTTATTGTGTTTGTTTTTCACTCAACAAAATATCACTCATGACTTTTCATGTTAATGCATAAAAGCACAAAAGATCATCACGGTTGCAGCATAAACTACCTAGTTAATTCTCTATTGCTGAATATTTAGGTAGTTTCTGATTTTTTCATAGTATATTCTATACTTTAGGAGCACTTGGGAACCAACATTTGGGTACTTGCCTCATCATGACTTTAGGATAAATGCTAACATGCACCTGGCCTTCTCAGTGTATCATGAGTCCCCTCAGCAGCTCTCTCTTGGTTTGGGGGATCAATTGCAAGAACATCTGTCCCGCTGCTCTTGGTCTTATCTTCCTCTTCACTTGTTCATGTGGACCCTTGGCACTTACGCTGCGTGCGCCTTACCAAAGCAGTCTCTCCGATTTTCTCCTGCCTCCTCCTTCTTTCCCGAGGCAGTCCGAAACCAGAATTCCTCTTCCTCAAGGTGGACCACAGAAACTAGAAACCCCCTCCCCAAAGTCAGCCATCTTACCTTGACCCTCCCCCTGCCTGCCTTCCTATACGTGAGCTGGACTTAGGAAATGAGACTCTCATTCCGGAGGGGTCCTGCCCCATGCCCTGGAGGAACACAGAGAAGCCAAGAAACATCTGAAAGACAGCCTTTCTGGGCTTCCAAAGCCATCAGTGCACAGCCTTTCCATCCAGTCACCTCTCTACACCGCTGTCCCTGCCCCATCACACCCCATCAAACTCCTGCTTTGGGGGCATTGGGTCTAGAGGCTCTCCTGTCACCTAAAACTCTGATTAAACAAGTCGGTTATGTTTTATTAAGCTATTTTGGGGGGTTATAGGAGTATTGACTAGGCCTTTATGACAGGTGAGGAAAAGAATTATATCACTACCACTAATAATAATAATAATTTTAATAAATACACACACTAAACACTTCCGTTGTGCCAGGAAATACCCTAAGCATGTTACCTAGGTATGTCATTTTAACCATTCAGCGAGTCCGTAAAGGAGCTCCTGATACCCCTGTTTTACAGATAAACTGCCTTGTAAATGACGTTAAGTTTGTTGGGATTTCTTTTAACTCTCGGTGCCTCTATATGAGTACTAATACAAAAAAAATTTAAACTAAATAAATACATGTGTATGTGTGCAGCTCTAACTAAAGGTTGAAAATTTGCTATCTGTTTTGATGAATAAATTATTTTCAAATACAATTAAAACTGATATCATGGTAGGGGAAGGAATTACAAGATGAAACTGAAGATAACTATGCAATTTAAGATGAAGCTATGTGGATAAAAATTTAGAAATTAGCTGAACGTGGTGGTGGATGCCTGTAACCCCAGTGGCTCAGAAAGCTGAGGCAGGAGGATCCCATCTTCAAAGCCAGCCTCAGCAAAAGGGAGGCAACTCAGTGAGACCCTGTCTCTAAATAAAATGTGAAATAGGGCTAGGGATGTGACTCAGTAGTCAAATGCCCCTGAGTTCAATCTGTAATACCCCTGCCCTCAAAAAATTAGAAATTAGTGAATTATGAGTACTCTAGGTTAAAACTCAGCCATAGAATCTGGTAAACACGTTAGTCATCTTTACATATCAGTTAAAACTAGGCAAACTCCAACATGTATATACTGTTTTAGTCTAAATCTCAGCCATTTTATCAGGTAGTTAGAGTTCTATAATAAAAATCAAAGTTCTTGTTTTATTGTACCCAGCTAGTCAAAAGGAAAATTGAATCCTTGCCCCCCACCAAAAAAAAAAAAAAAAAAAACCACTACCACATACTGTAGTCATTAAGCATTTATATAAACATATTACATTTTTAAAGCAGTCAACAAGTAATTAGTTGAACCTAGAATTAGATTTGGTTTTTATTGTCAGAATGCAGGAATAAACCCATTGAGTAGGTTATTCAACTATTAAACCTTGACCAAAAAAAATTTATTGTTAATTGTTTAAACAGCAATAAAATTAAAACAACTTTTTTTTCTTTCAAATCAGCTAACAAGACCATTATGACTTTCACCAATTCACCTAGTTTCTAACAAAAGTAAAATAATAAGCACTCATTGAAGAGTAGGCTTCGCCTCCTCAGACAGGAGGTCCCAGGGCTGCTGAATTGTGGGAATCCATGCCAGGTGCCAAGAGATGGCCAGACAGACACAGCTGATCTTCCTGGAGCATCAATTTTCCTAACAATGTGTGGAGATAAACATTATGTTAATTGACAAGCAAGCACAATTACACTATAAAATAAAATAAAATTTTGTGATTTTTTAAAATAAAAAAGATGTCACCTTCTTAAATGCCTTCCTTTTACTCTATAAACCTACTCCTTTTGACCTTTGCACCATTTTAATGTACTGCATCCTAGAAAAGTATTTTTTTAACATTTTTCAATTGTAGGCAGACACAATACCTTTATTTTATTTATTTTTATATGATGCTGAGGATCGAACCCAGGCCCTCACACATGCTAAGCAAGCACTCTGCCACTGAGCCACAATCCCAGCCCTAGAAAAGTAATTTTTTAAAGCTACAAGATGGGAAAATGTTTTAGAGAAAATAAAATAATTTTTTTTGCATGTCTGAATGTGTGGCAAATTTATGTCTATTACTTGTATATAGCATTGCAAAGATCATCCTTGTCCAAAATATGCATATTAATCTCTCTTTTCTCCACTCCAGAGTTATGGCCCAAAGTAACTACTAGAAATTCACAATTTTTTAACTAAATTTTCTTCACCTTGAGTTTTTGAATTATTAACTTAAGTTTAAATTTATTTTGATTAAGTTTTAATTTAATCAAGAATTTTAACTTGTGAGAGTACATAATGTTCAAAATTCTAAAGAAACAAAAGAATACATATAAATGTTTTTCATTTCACCTCTGTCCCCAGTCCCCCAGTTTCCATTACTGAAAGTAAAACCAGTGTTATCAAACTTTCTTATATCCTTCCAGAAGTCTCCTCAAATCTGACTCTGGCAGCCCCTGCATCCCACACCCTATCACACAAGGATCCAGAGAATTTAATCTCAATCATGTTAAAGAATAATTCTTTGAAGGCATAATCATGACTTTCACATAAATAGAAAGTGAACATGGGTCAATATTTTATATAAATCATTAAATAAGAATGGAAAAAGTAAGGTATTGGAACCAGTTGAAAGGGGAGTTTGAAGAACCACATCTACTTTAGCATATAAGAAATGACAAAGGAAATTTGCAAATAGTTGCAACCTGAACCTATTCATGGGGTGTTTTAGTGAGCTCTCTCATGGCTATGACTGAAAAATCGGACCAGAACAACTATAGAGGAGGAAAGATTTATTTAGGAGCTCATAGTTTCAGAGGTCTCAGTCCAAGGACAGCAGTCTCCATTCTCCGGGGCTCAAGGTAAAGAGAGAAAGAGTGTGGCAGAAGGAACCAGCTCACATGATGATCAGAAAGCAGAGAGAGAGGTCTCCACTTGCCAGATACAAATATATACCCCAAAGCCATGACCCAATTCCCACCTCCTCCAGCCACACCCCACCACTTCAGTTACCACTCAGTTAATCCCTATCGGGAGATCAATTCACTAATTGGGTTAAGACTCTCACAACCCAATCATTTCTCTGACCCTTCTTGCACTCTCTCACACATGAGCTTTTGGGGGACACCTCTCATCCAAATCATAACATAGGGTAATAATCAACTGCATTTCAAACCACATAACTCATCTTCATTTCTATAAACAATAAGCTTTTCACTAGCATCAGTTGTCTACAACTTATCGATTTGTAAATTAGCTGACGGTCAATGAGGCAGAGACAGGCAGGAAAGGTGTTTTGATAGAGTACTCCAGCATCCCTCTTGCACTCCATCATCCTTCTTACCCCGTTCTGGTCTTCCACAGTTGTTCCTGACAACCACTTCGATGGAATCCTCACTGCCCCCCACTAAACGCGACACACCCCTGAGATCTGCGACGGCACAGGAATCTATCTCCCAGTAGGGAGTTCAGAAGCCTGTTTCCACCTCTGGACTACCCTGTTCACTGCCGGCTGTTCAACATCCTGGCTATGGTTCCGTGTGGAGAAGAGGACCCTCCCCCAATTCTTTCCCTGGTGTTTGATTTTGAATTCCCCAGAAGTAGACCCTGAGCTAAGAACTTAGAGCTGGTAGTTTACTTAGGAAGTACAAGACCACTGGTAGAGAAGGGAGAGAGTAAGAGATGGAAAGACAGAATGAAAGGATGCGGTATCTGGAACTTCATCCTGGGTTAATAATGGAAAACATTGCAAAGCACCCTCTTCAGTTATCCAGCTAAGAGGCAAGGGAGCTGGCATATTTATGCCCTGGTTCCCTACAGTCATTAGTAGTGGGTTTCTCCCAGGAGCATTAATTCCCTGGCACTTTTAGCCTTCTCTGATGGAGAGCAAAGCAGCCATCCAAAGCCTTACATGCACCTATGGCAAAAAGATGCGCCTGGGGCAGGTGGTTGGACATGCCCAGAAAGGCAGCTGAAGCCTCAGGTACCTACTTGAAATGGAGAAGAAAAATAAGAACAAAACACAAACCATGCTTCAGACTTGACACTGCCACGTAGACACTTTGCTCCAAGCAGCTCCAGAGAAGGAACAGTGAAAACACAACATCCACCATCTCCTGTGATCTGGTGGCTTTGCAAAAGGGAATCTCCCATGTGTCACTGAGAATCCTTGGAGACAGCAGCGTAAACTCTTAACAAGGCTGAGGACTGACTGTTCCAGTAAACCTCCTTCCCTGGCATTCAAAGGGTATTTTCTAGATTGTTCCATTCTTATGACCTTCTTCCTGCCCAAATCTGAGCTCTAAGGATATATTTCTTCTTAACCCTGGGATGGGAAGTGATAGTTAGAAATACTGCCATCTCTGCACATTTTATCTTCTCATACTTTTAAAATTATTTTATATTCTATGGCCTTTAATAAAAAATAGAAGAAACTACCATTTTTTGAGAGTTTAGTAAACATTAGCAGCTTTACAAACACCATCTCTCTCTTTTTTTATACTCTATTAGTTCATATTAATCATACAAAACAGCAGCTTTATTGTAGCGTATTCATGCATGCTTATGACATATTTCATCAATTTCATTCTTCTCCCTCCCCCAATCTCCTTCCTCTGCCCTAAAAGTCTCCCTTCTAATTTCATGAGATGCCCCCCCCCCCGGCCTGCTTTTTCACCTTTTTCTCTCTAGATTCCATAAGAATCCGGATTCCATAAGAATCTGGAGAGAAAATACAAGAACATTGTCTTTCTGAGGCTGGCTTATTTCACTTATCATGATGCTGTCTAGTTCTATCCATTTTCCTGCAAATAACAATTTAATTCTTTGTGGCTGAATAAAACTCACTAGTATATATGTAACCCCATTTTCTTTCTCCATTCATCTGTTGACAGACACCTAGGCTGCTTCCATAATTTGGCTATTGTGAATTGTGCTACTATAAACTGGAGTAGGCATGTATCTCTAAAGTATGCTGACTTTTGTTTTTTGGGATAGATATCAAGAAGTCATATAACTGGCTCATATGGTAGGCTCATTTTTAGTCTTTTGAGGAACCTCCCTATGTTTCTACAGAGACTGTACTAATTTATACTCCTACCAACATTGTATGAGGGTTCCCTTTTCCCCACACCCTCACCAACATTTACTGTTATTTGTCTTCTTCATAATTGTCATTCTGACTGTAGTGGGTTGAAATCACAGTGTAATCACAATCATTTTCATTTCCCTGATAATTAAGATGCTGAATATTTTTTCATATAATCATTGACCATTTGTACTTATTCTTTTGAATAATGTCTGTTTGGTTCATTTGCCCATCTATTGAATGGTTATGGGGGGGCGGATTTTTTAAGTTCTCTCTATATTCAAGATATTAACCCTCTTTTAGAAGAGGAGGTGGCAAAGATTTCCTCCCATTCTGTAGGTTCTCTCTTCATACTGTTTCCTTTGCTTTTTAGTTTGAGGCCACCTCACTTATTGATTCTTGGTACTGTTTCCTGAGCTACAGGAGTCCTGTTGAGGAAGTCACTGCCTACGTCTGTATGTTGTAGTGTTGACCTTATGTTATCTTCCAGCAGTTTCCGAGTGTTTGGTCTAATTCCTAGTTCTTTCCACATTGAGTTGACTTCTGTGCAGGAGAAGAGAGAGTGACGTAGTTTTCATCTTTACTTATACAGTTTCCCAACACTATTCATTAAAGAAGCTGTCTTTTTCTCCAGCGTAAGTTGTTGGCACGTTTGTCAAGAATCAGACAACTGCAGCTGTTGTGAGTCTGCCTCTGTGTCTTCTGTTCTGTTGGCCCACTGCACATGATCTCTCTTAAAAATCTCCACACCATGCAATTGGGAAGCATTTTTAAATGAGGACTATGATCCAGAGAGGATAAGAAATTTCCTTAAAGTCACAGAGCTACAGTTGGAACTATGATTCAAGCCTTCCCCATCTGACATTTTCCCCTATACCATAATAGGTATTTTCTTTGTTAAATTCTTTATCAAAAATCTAAACATTTATAAGAGAATGAAAATATAGAATCTTCCCTATTTTTTTTCCAAATCCTAGAAGGGTTTGAGCTCTTTTGATCATCATGACAGCCAAAGAATAAAGCTTAAAAAAAAAAAAATCAATTAGTGGACATCCAAGTCAATTCTCCCTGCTCCAGGAAGTTTTTCTGGGACTTCACACTTTAATTTAATCATCTTGCAAGAGCAAGATCTCCAGTGGCTTCCATCTGGCAGCACATGGCTCCTTCCAAAGCTCTACTTTACCTTTTCCTTTTAACGTGATGGAGGACCCAGTGACTGGAGTAAGAGGCCAGAGCTTTGCCAACAGACAGACCTAACTTGTCACCCGTGCTGCTGAGGCTTAGCAGTGTGATCCTGAACAAGCTATCCATTCATTCAATACAAATACTGGCCCTCTACTAAGTGGCAGGCTCTGTTTCCTCCTGTGGATAAAGCTGTACATAAAAATCGGTCCTCACGGTAGACTGTGTAAGGGGCCAGACAAGAATCAAGGAAACTCACAAACAACTGTAATTCAGGTTCAATGTTACAGCTTGTGGGAGACAGATTCTAAGATGGCCCTCAGTGACCCCCGCCTCCTGGTATTATAGTTTTCTAAGTGTGAGCTGAACCCAGCCACTTGTTCCTAAATGGCAGAATATGGCAAAAGTGGTGGGTCATTGCTTCCACGATTAGGCTGAGTAAGTTGGTGACTTGTATCTTGCTGGAGGACTCTCTCCCTTGCTGTCTTTGATGAAACAAGCTGCTATACTGGAGAGTTCCACATGCCAAGGAATTGAGAGTGGTCTCCAGCCAACAGCCAGCTAGGAACTTGGTTTCTCAACCCAACAAGTCACCATTAACAGAGCCCACCAACGACCACATGAGCTTGGGAGCAGATCCTTCCCCAGTTAAGCCAGTCTTATTTGACATCTTGATGGTAGCCTTGTGAGAGACTGAAAAGTAGAAGGCCCAGGAATGCCATACAAGTAAATACCAACCAAGGATGCAGGTACCTCACAGCATGAGTCTTGCTCATGCGTACCCCAGGCAAGCCCAACATTGGGCATATGGTAAATGCTCAATAAACATCTGTTGAGTAAGTAGATGAAAGCAAGGGCAATACAAGAGAGGTTTATGCAAACAAGAGAGTGACATGAAACATCTCACATGTTTCATCTACATCCATGACAAAATGTGGAAGATAGATGTAAGTGAGGAGGCAAAGTCCATGTCTTATTCATTTTTGTGTACCCACAAAGTCCAACATGGAACCATCTAATCTACAATTGTGTAATAATGAGATTACCAAAACAAATCATTTTACCAAAAGTCACATTTAAAACACTTATCTTACCAATTAAAAAAAAAAAAACACCTATCTTGGTGTCTTTAATTAAAAGATAGAAAGTCGCACATTTTTAATGCAAAAGGCTTTTTTTCTGGCATGAGTTTCACTAACAAAGGTGGCGTTTTAGTTGTGCATACATTTTCTTAAGGTAAAAATAACGAGTTAATTCTGAATTCACCCAAAAATTTACATATGAATTCTGTTGATAATCCTTGAATTAAAGAGTTTGAGTCTGAAGAGAATTTAATGCCATCATCTCAAAGAACAGATATGGAAATAGGCTTATAGAAACTGAGAGTTCAAGGTCAGGGCTACAATCTCAGCTTCTCCTGGGCACTGCTGTTCTCCTTCTTTGGGTTGGGAAGATCATGCTGAGGGCGGAATTGGCAAGATGGTGACCCAGGCAACTCACCTCAAAGCTGACAAGAGGCCGTTGATCTATTTGAATCTAAAAATTGAGGCTCTGGCTTTTATGATCTGTTTATTAAAAGAAAATTTTTCTTAATCCCAATAAAAGATGGTATTTCCCAAGCAAAAAAAAAAAAAAAAGGAAAGCCAAGTCCCACTTTACATTGGCAGAACCCAATTGGAGCTCTTTTATAGACCACAACCAGATGTGCATTTAGAGAAACCATCTGTTTCAATCAGGATGCAAAACAAACCACATGAAAGGAAACTTTACCCCAAATCCACTTCTGAATGGGAAAGGAAATAATCTGGTGAACCATAAAACAGAAGTTGAGAGATAGATAGGTAAATAGATGGATGACACAGCAGACAGTGCAATGACTGGTAGAAGATGAAGGTAGAAATAGAAGCTGGCAGATGGGACAGGTGTTAAGGCTGTGTGTGGTTCCACATGCTTCAGTTAGGAGACGCACAGTAACCAAAGCTTTGGGGAGCGCTGACTCTGCGCTGCTTTCGCACATAGTCTTGGTCACTCCATAGATCCCTGCATTTTTTTTTTCTCTTCGGAATTCTTATTCAAGAATTTATTCTCTCTTCCTTCCTATTAATGCTTATAAGTTTGTAGCTTTTATTGAAATAAAAATCCACCTTGTTTTCATCTACATTCATTCATGGAAATAAATGTCATTAAAGCTGCATTTAGTGTGTCTTCCATAAATCTTTATTCTAATTTTTATTCTATAAGCCAACCAAATAAGATAATGCCTCGGGTTAGAATTTTATTTTTTTTAAAGTGCCATTTTTGCTTTAGTTTTACAAACTATGGTAAATAGTGATCCAATTTGTACATAAAATGGATATTTAGCCAAACAAATATGTTTATATACACATATAACTCTGAGAAATCTAGGTTAATATGGAAAGAATGGCTAGTTACTTCTGGAGAGTGAGATTGAAAGTTATGAATTCTCATCTTATAACTTACTGTAAACTTTGGATATTTGATTGTGAAAAATATTCCTATACTATAGTTAAAATACTTAATAAACATCAGTGAAGAAAGAAAGAAAGAAAGAAAGAAAGAAAGAAAGAAAGAAAGAAAGAAAGAAAGAAAGAAACCAAAAAACTCTTTTGTAAATTTTTCACAATACCAGCATCCTGGCTAGAGATTTAAGATGGATTTTCTTATTTCAATTTTGTTTTTATTCTAATTGACTAGAGTACATTTTGAAACATTCATTATCCCCTACATGAAAAGTGCTCTTGATACCTGATGAATTCAATCTAGCTATGAATCCAAATCCAAGAGTGTAATTCTAGCTATGAACCCAAGTACAAATTTAGATTTATTTTTAAAATCCTATTCTCACATATACATCTTAATGCTACCAATATCCTTGAACTACAAATATTAATATCAGCAATATTATGACTATTTTACTAGAGAATTATAAGATCTCTCTTCAACTGTTTGAATTGGATGTTAGCAACTATCCATGCATTTTTTTTCAAAAATCATTTGCTGAACTGATCCTTTGCTAAATGCTAAAAATATCAAAATCATACTCCCTTGCACAATTCCTGTCTCCAGAATCCCCCATATAGTGTAGGGATTCACATGGTAGATAAATTGACCCTTCATGATTCTACTTTCATGCCTGTGTGTAATCTCCTCCCCTTGGGTGCAGGCAGGATGTGTGACTAGCTTCTAATCAGTATAATACAGCAAAGGTGCTGGCCTGTCATTCTATAGGCTCTATTGCATAAGACTCCTTGTTGCCTGATGAATGAGACTCTATGTTGAGGATGCCCACAGGGCAAGGGACTACAGGTAGCCTCCAGGCAGCAAAAGGTCAGGACTTTCACTTAAATAGTCCCGAGGACATGAATTCTGCTAACCACCTGAATGAAGTAGAGTCTTCCCTAGTCAAGTCCCAGGCAAAAACACAGACCAGCCAAGACTTTGATTATGGCATTTTACGATGGAACAGAGGACCCTGCTAAGAAATAGTGAGATGATAAATGTGTATTGTTTTCAGTTACAAATTTGTCGTCATCTTTGTTACACAGCAATAGAAAAAGGAACAGAGCAAGCTAAAGCCCATGAGTCAAATCTGGCCTGTTGCCTGTGCTTGTATGGCCTATAAGTGAAGAATGACTTTAACATCTCTAAGTGGTTAAAAAAAAAAAAATTGACAGAAGAATATTCTGTGACGCATGAAAATAAGAGGAAAAACAAGTTTCAGTTTCCATAAATCAAGTCTTACTGTAAAATAGCCATGTCCATTCATTTATGTATTGTCTATGGCTGTTTATATGCTATGTTAGCACCATCAAGTAGTATGACAGAGATCGTGTGGACCACAAAGCCTAAAATATTTACCATCTGTCCTGTATTAGTCCGTTTTCCATTGCTATAAGAAAATGCCTGAGACCAGTAACTTGCTGAGAGAGAGAGATTGAGAAAGAGATTAATTTAGCTCACAGTTTGGAGAAAAAAGTTCCAATGGCTCTGGTAAGGGCCTGGTGGCAGAGAGCATCATGGTGGGAGAGTGTGCAAGTAGAAGAGATCACGTGGTGGGACAGAAATTCCAAAGAGACCATGGAGGAGTCAGTATCACTCTTTTATAACCGTCCTCTCAAGAGAACTCCCCAGGGTCCCACAAGAACTTAATCCCTTCTGAAGGCAGTGTCCCCAGTGACCTAAGGACTGCCCAGTAGGCCTCTCCTCCTAGGGTCCATCACCTCTTAACACCCCCACATTGAGAAACTTGCTTCAAACACATGAACTCTTGGGGACAACATCAAACTACATCCTAATCATGGCATGGTCTTTACAAGGGGGAAAAAGTCTATCTAGTGGAAGAAGCAAGTATATAGATGAAATGCCAGCCTCAAAAAAAAGGGGGGAGAAATCCCCAAAAAGGCATGGGAGCAAGGTTCTAACATTGGGTGGGAGTTTTCCAGATGGGAAGAGGAGGAGAGGGATCACAGGAGAGGGATCAAAAGTGAAAAGATCATGCAGATACAAGAGACTTCAGTGCACAAAGCCATAGACACTCCAAAAGGCTGGAGTCTTGCTCATCGTTTTACAACTCCACAGATTTCTGAAGTTCTGCTTAAGTGGCATTGGATCCGATACGAAGCTTTGGTAAAATGATTGCATATAATGAGATCTGTGATTGAACCCATATTTCTACAATGCTTTGTGGCCTTGACTGAGGCCAAGCCACGCCACTTGGGCTTTGAGTTTGGAGATGATGCTGCATCCCACTTCCAAACACCAGGAAATCCCAAATTATGACCCTGAAAACTGGAAAACATTAATATCGTACGGCTGTTCTTGGTTGCTGCTGCCCCAGCTGCTGCTGCTGTCTTGGAGCTTCCTTGTGGTTTAGTTGTACAGACCACGGTTACAGTTACTGAGGGGATGTAGTGTCCCCTCATTTTCTCAAATGCTCTACCCTTATTTTCTCTGATACACAAATCAGTTCCATTGTTGATGATACTGAAGTCTGAACAAAAGACACAAGGTCAGGATGGCCACCTGAGAAAGGTCAGGTCGCTGGTTCCATGACACATCACAAAGTAAACTTGTCAGGGTCTGACCTTCAACTTCTCAAGTCCAAAATCTTCACTTCGTTAGTGCTCTATATTACTATTATCATGATCTGACTATTAACATCATGACACTCTTGTATTCTTGTATTCTTGTATTGTATTCTTCCAAACTAAATGACCCCAAGTTGTTATCTACATTATGACTATTGGTTACAATGTTTCTGTCTCTTCAGTGTCTTCAGAGTAGGGCGACACTTCTCCCTTCTCTTGATTGCTTCCCTGTAGCCTCCATACTCCCCATTTCCAAATTACTAAGCGCTTAAAAAAAGATAAAACAGGTCTTTAAATTATGCATAAGATAATAATCTGCAAGGCAAAGAGTGAGGGTATAAAGCATTGTTCAATTACTTCCACCATTCATACTCAGTGAATGGGCATGGGACCCCCTCCCTGGACTGCCCAGAAGCCTATGGTTCAATGCTAGGTTATTGACTGCATTCCAGGTAAGTGAACTCGACATAAGTTAGAAATCACCACTCTTTTCTTGAAATACTCAGGAACACTAAAGTATGCACACATATACCAAAAAAAAAAAAAAAAATCTATCATCTCTATCATGCAAATTATTTCTATGTACTCTGTACAAATATGTTTAAAGATCAATATGTCTACATCGGGTATTATAGGAATTTCTAATTGAAGTCCTTCAACTTAGACCTATGTTTGAGGAATTCAGCAGATCAAGGAAGCCAATCAATGACCCCATCCTGCTACAGCTCTCCATTTCCAGAAGCTTAGCATTTACTTACAAGCAACAGCAACCCACAGGACAGAAGCCATGGCTGTCCAGCGGCCAGAGTGTCTAGACTGTACCTTCCCCCTTCTGCCCCTTTCCTCTGTGCCCAGCACAGCCCTGGCTCAGGAGACAGCAATTAAAGAATCTTACTAATTTATTGAAAATTACAAGAGGTAGGAAAGACAAAGGAGCAAGGAATTCTGTTCAAGCAAATATAGAAATAGTGACCAACTGTCCTGATTTCCCAGGACTGGAGGAAGATTCCGAGAATGCAAGACCCTTTAGTGCCAACACTGGAAAGATCCAGGAAAACTGGGGCAAGCTGTCAACGTCAACCTCATATATTATGTGGATTTTGCCATACACACACACACACACACACACACACACACACACACACGTGTGTGTGTATTTTTTATTTCTTTTCAATTTTTTTTTTGGGGGGGGTACTGGGAGTGAACACCAAGATGCTTAACCACTGAGCAACATCCCCAGCCCTTTTTTCTATTTTATTTAGAGACAGGATGTCACTGAGCTCCTCAGGGCCTTGCTAAGCTCAGGCTGGCTTTGCATTCGCTATCCTCCTACCTCAGCCTCCCAAGCTGCTGGGATTACAGGTGTGCCCCATTATACCCTGCTGCCTACAGTATTTTAAAAAATTTATAATCTGCTGAGAAGGAGAAAAGAAAATGATTATCTGGAAAATAAAAATAGAAAGGACATTAAGAGTCTCCTGATGGCTCCACTGATTGGAGACCTCTATCAATGAATCAGTTACTGCCGCCTGTTTCTTCTGCATCTCTCTTGAATCTTCCAAGGCCGCATCTTTCACCTTCCAGAATACCAATCTCCCTTGCCAGTGCAGAGGTGCTTTAGAAGGCTTCAGCCCGGGAAGTGCAACCCATGCCC